>NC_064626.1:249560548-249874430 GCF_023864275.1 Schistocerca cancellata
CGACTTCGCTCCAGACCACAACGTCCAACATCAGTACCTTCTCTGGTTTCGGTTATTAGAGCTGAAATCGCCGTAAGGGCGAGGAGTGGACATATTCCATACTAATGTCTACCAACAGGCGTTCAGGCAATTTTGATCATATAGTGTTGGTCTTAGCGAATTTTCGCTCAGAAAATTCCAATATGAATCTTCTCAAGATTTCATTTGATTAACGCCACCTCCTTCCCATTTTAGAGTCCTTCGGTTCTTCCCTTTTCTTCTCCTCCTCCACCTTCTTCTTTCTCTTCTTCTTCTTCTTCTTGTTATTATTATTATTATCATGACTGTTAGTATTATTCTTTCTCCTCTGCATTCTCCTGTTTGTCCTCCTCTTTTTCCACCCTATCTTTTCCCCTTTTCTTTTCCAAGTCTTCATTGCTTTCGCTGCTGTGGTGCGGGTAGCATACCATGATGTCAAGTCATGGTAACCACATACTATCCAGGGAAAGAGTGGCGGCGGCATCTTAAAATACACTCCTGGAAATTGAAATAAGAACACCGTGAATTCATTGTCCCAGGAAGGGGAAACTTTATTGACACATTCCTGGGGTCAGATACATCACATGATCACACTGACAGAACCACAGGCACATAGACACAGGCAACAGAGCATGCACAATGTCGGCACTAGTACAGTGTATATCCACCTTTCGCAGCAATGCAGTCTGCTATTCTCTCATGGAGACGATCGTAGAGATGCTGGATGTAGTCCTGTGGAACGGCTTGCCATGCCATTTCCACCTGGCGCCTCAGTTGGACCAGCGTTCGTGCTGGACGTGCAGACCGCGTGAGACGACGCTTCACCCAGTCCCAAACATGCTCAATGGGGGACTGATCCGGAGATCTTGCTCGCCAGGGTAGTTGACTTACACCTTCTAGAGCACGTTGGGTGGCACGGGATACATGCGGACGTGCATTGTCCTGTTGGAACAGCAAGTTCCCTTGCCAGTCTAGGAATGGTAGAACGATGGGTTCGATGACGGTTTGGATGTACCGTGCACTATTCAGTGTCCCCTCGACGATCACCAGTGGTGTACGGCCAGTGTAGGAGATCGCTCCCCACACCATGATGCCGGGTGTTGGCCCTGTGTGCCTCGGCCGTATGCAGTCCTGATTGTGGCGCTCACCTGCACGGCGCCAAACACGCATACGACCATCATTGGCACCAAGGCAGAAGCGACTCTCATCGCTGAAGACGACACGTCTCCATTCGTCCCTCCATTCACGCCTGTCGCGACACCACTGGAAGCGGGCTGCACGATGTTGGGGCGTGAGCGGAAGACGGCCTAACGGTGTGCGGGACCGTAGCCCAGCTTCATGGAGACGGTTGCGAATGGTCCTCGCCGATACCCCAGGAGCAACAGTGTCCCAAATTTGCTGGGAAGTGGCGGTGCGGTCCCCTACGGCACTGCGTAGGATCCTACGGTCTTGGCGTGCATCCGTGTGTCGCTGCGGTCCGGAGTAAGTATGGTGGGTCTGACACACCGGTGTCAATGTGTTCTTTTTTCCATTTCCAGGAGTGTATAATTGCTTTTGGCCTTGATCCTTGCTTTCTTCAGATCTTGCCAAGAGCACCACCTTGAGATCCTGGGTTGCTGACAGTCGTTGTAATTAGAGCATGGGCTGTAGGATACCGAGTTCTGATTGGGTCATGTCCGAAAAATCTGTTCAGAAGATGTTCAAAATTCTCACAAGTGTTCCTGCAAAGGAAATGGGTGAGAAATCCTAGAGTCGAACATGCACAAATAAATGTAAGCCACGTAGTGCTGCCATAAAATTAAAGAAATGAAACTTGCATTCAGAAGCAAAAATTGAAAATCTAATTACTGCTTAGTTGCGGAATCGTGTCTTCTGTCTTCTTCTTCTTTTGCTACTGCCTTTGTCCCGCATTGCGTGCAGAGTCAACAGGGTTAAGTAGGGATCTGGCATGGTCAATTTTAAGGGGTGGCCGGATGGTCTTCCTGCTGCCTCCCCATACCCAGCTGTCTGGGCCGGCCGGAATGGCCGTGCGGTTCTGGAACCGATCGACCGAGACGGTCGCAGTTTCGAATCCCGCCTCAGGCATGGATGTGTGTGATGTCCTTAAGTTGGTTAGGTTTCATTAGTTCCAAGTTATAGGTGAGTGATGACCTCAGAAGTTAAGTCGCATAGTGCTCAGAGCCATTTTTGAACCCAACTGCCTGCGTCGAGTGTAAACCATGAAATAGTGTGAACGTTTCCCAGATATCTGCAAGGCGTGTAACTGAGGCAGGACGTGGGGACCAGGCCGGTATTCACCTACATGGATGTGGAAAACTGCCTAAAAACCACATCCAGGTTGCCCGGCAAACTGCCCCTCATCGGTAATCCACCGGGCGGATACGAACAGGGGCCAGCGCGCCTACTTGAGTCCAGGATGCAGCGCACTAGCCCTCTCGGCTAACCTGGTGGGTCAGAATCGTGTCTCCTGTATTGGTTTTTTTGCTTTTCACCTTTATTGATGAGGATAATTCTGTGGGCTGGCATTACCTCGTTGTCAGTGTAAGCCATGAAGTAGTGTGAACATTTCCCAAATGTCTGCGAGGCGTGTAACTCAAGCGGGATGTGAGGACCAGCCCGGTATTCACCTGGTTGGATGCGGAAAACCTCCTAAAAACCACATCCAGGCTGGGCGGCAAACTGCCGCTCGTCGGTAATCCGCCAGGCAGATTCAAACTGGGGCGCCTACCCAAGTCCAGGAAGCAGTGCACAAGCGTTCTCGGCTAACTTGGCGGGTCAGAATCACGTCTCCCGTATTGGTTCTTTTTGCTCTTCGCCTTTATTGACGAAGATAATTCTGTGGGTTGGCACTGCCTCGTTATCAGTGTTTGGAACACCCGAAAACATCAATAATACTGTTTTTTTTCTCATTGTCAGTATTGTGTAAATGTTGAAATTTTTTAGCACATCTATAAACTGTACCTCGTCGGTAGTGTTGGTAATTGGCGAAAAATTGTTAGCAATCTATAAGCTTTCTCCTGTTTATCAGTTGTAACTCAGTGTTACGATCAATTCGGCCCAAAAATCCACAAGAGCAGAAAACGTATTTCTAAAATAATTCATTACAAAGGTGGCTCAAATGGTTGAAATGGCTCTGTATACTATGGGACTTAACATCTGTGGTCATCAGTCCCCTAGAACTTAGAACTACTTAAACCTAACTAACCTAAGGACATCACACACATCCATGCCCGACGCAGGATTCGAACCTGCGACCGTAGCGGTCGCGCGGTTCTAGACTGTAGCGCCTAGAACCGCTCGGCCACTCTGGCCGGCGCAAAGGTGGCATTAAGCTCTCTGGTTATTTCTATTCATACATTTGCTTGACAGGGTGACGCTATAAAAGAACTGTCGCAGTACAATAGGAATTAACCAATAGCATTTATTTACAGATAAGATTCAAAATTGTAATTAACTATGGTAACAGTTTTATGCATGGCACTTTATGTCTTACACTTAATACAATGAAATCTAATAACTCCTTTCTCTGGCTGTCGGTGATTTAGTCACTAGGACGGTAAAATATTATTATGCAGACACTCGTCGTTCACCGTAATTATTACTCTGTAAATAGCGACTGTTAACGAGACGAACGCAACTTCGTTCAGTGGAAGAGAAGTCAAAATAAGCGAAAACGTGTCTAGGCTTATCCGTACATACTCGACTGCTTATGAGAAAACAGCGGTCAAGGTTTCCAATATAATTAAGTCGCCTTTAAGAGCGCCATAATCTCAGAGGAAGTAGTAGCACAGCCTCTCATTTTGCTCCCCCTGTTCGAAACCCGATTATGGTATTTATTTTAATTTTTACATTTATTTACCCTTGTCCGTAGAAGGTTGTTACACGAATGCATCGTATCAAATTGGGAGATACAAGTGACTTATGGTAACTGTAAAATTACAACTGTGTTTCACAATATTATACATTGATTATACCGGGTGGTTATAATTGATCTTTCCCTACTTAACATATTATAACACGGAAACTAATTACCGCACGAATACCAGATGTGGTAGCATTAATGTCAAGGACATGCCAAGGTACATCATACCATTACATACCGGCACCATTACTGCTACGAAAGGGGCTCAACATAGCGCTCATCAGTGTCCAGAAAAGTCTGAAAGTGCAGGACTGCATTGTGCACAGCAGAACGAAGCATGTCCATAGGTATGTTGGCTACCTCTCTTGATATGCTGCGCTTCATATCAGAGCATGTGCGATTGTTCCCCTGGCAAACCATGCCCTTCAGGTAGCCCAACAACCAGACATCACAGGGAGTGAGATCAGGTGATGGTGCCGGCCAAGCATTTGGAAAAAATCGGCTGATAATTCGATCGTTTCCAAATGTGTTTCGGAGAAGCACGTGGACTTCACGAGCAATGTGCGGCGGGGCCCCATCTCGAGTGAAAACAGCCCGCATCTCGTGGTCGTGCGGTAGCGTTCTCGCTTCCCACGCCAGGGTTCCCGGGTTCGATTCCCGGCGGGGTCAGGGATTTTCTCTGCCTCGTGATGGCTGTGTGTTGTCCTTAGGTTAGTTAGGTTTAAGTAGTTCTAAGTTCTGGGGGACTGATGACCATAGATGTTAAGTCCCATAGTGCTCAGAGCAATTCGAGTGAAAACTGTTGACTTCAAAGCGTCTCTCTCCTGAAGGGTGGGTATGACACTCTGGCGAAGCATATCGCAGCAACGCTGGCCAGTCACACTGCACGTCTTTGGTCTTTGAGCGCCAGCCTGTTCAAAAAAGAATGGACCAATGATGAACGTAGCCGTGAATCACGCCATACAGAGTAACTTCGTGCTCATTGCCTAGAGGTGAAGATCCCCACACTCGGAAATTCAGTGTGTTCACCTCACCCTTCAGAGAAAAATTTGCTTCGTCTGTCCATAGAATGGTCCAGGGCCGCCCCCGTCAACTTCAATCCTTGCGAGAAAATGGAGAGCGAAGTCAATACATCGTTGTGCGTCCTTTGGTGCAAGCTACTGTACGATATGGATCTTGTACGGATACCATTTGAGAATGGTTCGAAGTACCTGCCGTACAGTGGCCCACGGAATGTTCAACTGTCGTGACACAGCACACGCACTGCCTGACGATCGGGAATTGCGTGCAGCGTTGTCTGCCATAGCAGCAGCGATTTCATCAACCACCTGTGGTGCAACCGGTCGTGGGCCTCTTCCCGGAGCGACGCCCAGTTCTCCAGTTGATGCGAACTTCTTTAACATGCTCCGCACAGCAGGTGGAGGAAGAGGACCCTTTCAGCCGACGTTATTCTCGAAGTGCAACTGCAGCATTACTGTTGTTTTGATAATAGAGCTTCATCAATAATGCCCTGCTCCTTTTGTACAAGCTTACGTTGACACGTCAACAAGTGCACTGCGACTGGTCAGGTGTGTGAGACTATGAATGACGATGACTGACCACGGCACCTAGTGGCCATAGTTGGAACTCGATGGTGGCGCTGTGACGCGTGAAAATCACGCATCCCATACTCTGTACTTTAATGCCACCAAGTTTGTTACGCGTACGGTGATTAGTTTACATGTTATAACGTGTTAAATAGGGAAAGTTTAATTATAACCACACGGTATACAATATGCGCGTATGGTATTTTCAGAGGTTACAATCATTTTAAATGTTCATGTCCTTGTATTTAATTCTTACATTCCATTCTTATATTCACTCTACAGGCAGCTTTGGTGAATTCCATTGGATGACAGCGATCGTAGAAACATTCAAAACATAGATATTCCGAAGATCACGAAGGTTGCTACAGTGACATTTCCTTATATCAGCCTGATTCGGGAAAGGAACTTTGTTAACTGTGCTGAACATTTCAAGCTTTAGCTATAATTTCGAGGCAAACCACGCGCAAAGGATCACTTTTCCGAAAACTGGCGCTTTCAGTGAATTTCACCGAAAACAATTTAAAATAATTTTCTCGTTCGTTTGTTTTTCTTTTAATTCACTTACCAGTCATACGGTTAGTAGATTAATAAGGAGAACGTTGTTTTAGTACATTGGAAAACTTTCGAGTAGCATTTTACTACGGATATGTGTAGATAAATGAAGAACAAAAATAAAATAGTAAGTACGTTTTTCTAACTGTGCTGGACTCTCACATGCGAATGACCTTTTGTAGTTTTACTTTTTACTTTTTATATATTTATTTATTTTTTAACTACAACTAACTACTTCGAAAGAAAAAATCCGAACTAAACCTACACGGCTTCCAAAACGTAAAAAATAAAAAGTAAAGACAAGACAAACACGTCCATAGAAATGAAATAAACCATGTAACGATACTCCTGTAAAGGAACCATGACGAAAATACATTCGAGGGCCAGTTAATTTAACCTATACCTTGACGACGAGATATAAGGTTCATAACTTTGACGAGTAAGTCTCGATACTGTGGCAGACACAAACACTTCCAATATACAGAGCCCGTATACTGGTGTAAGGCGAGTGGGTCCTTATCGCTCCCTTCATCGTCAGTGCACTGAGCATAGTGGCCTAACAACCACGCAATGGTATTTGATTTTGCCGTCGCAAAGTAGGAGGACTCTGGACGCAATACAAAATCATTTGAAAGGCAGTCTCAAATGATCGAGTTAGAAACACTAATTATTATGTAAGCCCCAGTGCCAGTTCGCTTCGTGACCATGACATGTAATTCTGTTTTGTAATATGTCTATGGCGGGACAGCATCTGCACTGATCCGTGACACTAAGTACAAAACGGAAACAGTCGCTCATTGGTGGATAACAGATTCTTTATCACTTGATACCACGAGGACGCAACCATCGTTGGTAGAATAGGAAGGCTGAGATGAAACTAACTTGTCTTCCAAGATGATTGAGATTGAGATTATGCCCTTTCAACCAGCTCCCCTCCCCCCCCCCCCCCCACTAACAAAAATGTGATAGTGAGGTGCTCCCTCTGCAGAATATCATCCCCCAAATAACTGTCAGGAATATGTAATTCTCGGACGTGTTTTAACTGAAAATCAAGACTGCAAGGGCGCAGACAGTAAAATAACCGAGGCGTGAATGCGTAGATGGCACGAGTGATAGCACCGTGCTCCGATGGAATAACGCAGATACTTTCCGTTAAGTGTCGGGGCCGGCCGCCGGTGGCCGAGCTGTTATAGGCGCTTCAGTCTGAAACCGTGCGACCGCTACGGTCGCAGGTTCGAATCCGGCCTCGGGCATGGATGTCTGTGATCTCCTTAGGTTAGTTAGGATTAAGTAGTTCTAGGTTCTAGGGGACTGATGACCTTCGAAGTTAAGTACCATAGTGCTCAGAGCCATTTGAACCATTTTTTAAGTGTCGTAAAGGACCAGACACGAGAGAACGTGCACGCGCAACCACCTCGCATCGTAATCGAAAAATGATTCTTCCATAAAAAACGACTGTTTTAGTTTCCTAGCCATCATCGTGAGAAGAGGAAACATCTGAGCGATTAATATGCTTTTCACAAAACATAGGTATCCAGGAACCGAACTTTCTGAAGCAGATTAATGAAACGCTATTCATGTTCCTGGATTGCGGCTTGTACTTTCTCCATAACTGCCATATGGAGTGCACAGCTTTCAGTTATGATTCCCAAAGATTTATGTCTCTTGCCCAGCGTCGTCCGCGATTTTTTTTTTTTTTTTTTTTTTTTTTTTTTTTTTTTTTTTTTTGTCATCAGTCTACTGACTGGTTTAATGCGGCCCGCCACGAATTCCTTTCCTGTGCTAACCTCTTGATTTCAGAGTAGCACTTGCAACCTACGTCCTCAATTATTTGCTTGACGTATTCCAATCTCTGTCTTCCACCAAAGTTTATGTCCTCTACAGCTCCCTCTAGTACCATGGAAGTCATTCCCTCATGTCTTAGCAGATGTCCTATCCTCCTGTCCCTTCTCCTTATCAGTGTCTTCCACATATTCCTTTCCTCTCCGATTCTGCATAGAACCTCCTCATTCGTTACCTTATCAGTCCACCTAATTTTCAACATTCGTCTATAGCACCACATCTCAAATGCTTCGAATCTCTTCTGTTCCGGTTTTCCCACAGTCCATGTTTCACTACCATACAATGCTGTACTCCAGACGTACATCCTCAGAAATTTCTTCCTCAAATTAAGGCCGGTGTTTGATATTAGCAAACTTCTCTTGGCCAGAAATGCCTTTTTTGCCATTGCGAGTCTGCGTTTGATGTCCTCCTTGCTCCGTCCGTCATTGATTATTTTACTGCCTAGGTAGCAGAATTCCTTAACTTCATTGACTTCGTGGCCATCAATCCTGATGTTAAGTTTCTCGCTGTTCTCATTTCTACTACTTCTCATTACCTTCGTCTTTCTCCGATTTACTCTCAAACCATACTGTGTACTCATTAGACTGTTCATTCCGTTCAGCAGATCATTTAATTCTTCTTCACTTTCACTCAAAATAGCAATTTCATCAGCGAATCGTATCATTGATATCCTTTCACCTTGTGTTTTAATTCCACTCCTGAACCTTTCTGTTATTTCCATCATTGCTTCCTCGCTGTACAGCCTGAAGAGTAGGGGCGAAAGGCTACAGCCTTGTCTTACACCCTTCATAATCGAACACTTCGTTCTTGATTGTCCACTCTTATGATTCCCTCTTGGTTGTTGTACATATTGTATATGACCCGTCTGTCCCTATAGCTTACCCCTACCTTTTTCAGAACCTCGAACAGCTTGCACCATTTTATATTGTCGAACGCTTTTTCCAGGTCGACAAATCCTATGAAAGTATCTCGATTTTTCTTTAGCCTTGCTACCATTATTAACCGTAACGTCAGAATTGCCTCTCTCTAACCGTAACGTCAGAATTGCCATTCTTCTGTGTATTATTCTTGTAAGGAGCTTCGATCCATGAGCTTTTAAGCTGATTGTGCGATAATTCTTGCACTTGCCAGCTCTTGCCGTCTTCGGAATTGTTTGTATTATGCTTTTCCGAAAGTCAGATGGTATATCGCCAGACTCATATATTCTACACACCAACGTCAATAGTCGTTTTGTTGCCACTTCCTCCAATGATTTTAGAAATTCTGATGGAATGTTATCTATCCCTTCTGCTTTATTTCACCGTAAGTTCTCCAAAGGTCTTTCAAATTCCGATTCTAATACTGGATCCCCTATCTCTTCTAAATCGACTCCTGTTTCTTCTTCTATCACATTAGACAAATCTTCACCCTCATAGAGGCTTTCAATGTATTCTTTCCACCTATCTGCTCTCTCCCCTGCATTTAACAGTTGAATTCCCGTTGCACTCTTAATGTTACCACCGTTGCTTTTAATGTCACCAAAGGTTGTTTTGACAGTCCTGTATGCTGAGTCTGTCCTTACGACAATCATATCTTTTTCGGCGTCTTCACATTTTTCCTGCAGCCATTTCGTCTTAGCTTCCCTGAACTTCCTATTTATTTCATTCCTCAACGACTTGTATTTCTGTATTCCTGATTTTCCCGGAACATGTTTGTACTTCCTCCTTTCATCAATCAACTGAAGTATTTCTTCTGTTACACATGGTTTATTCGCGGCTACCTTCTTTGTACCTATGTTTTCCTTCCCAACTTCTGTGATGGCCCTTTTTAGAGACGTCCATTCCTCTTCAACTGTACTGCCTACTGCGCTATTCCTTATTGCTGTATCTATAGCGTTAGAGAACTTCAAACGTATCTCGTCATTCCTTAGTACTTCCGTATCCCACTTCTTTGCGTATGGATTCTTCCTGACTAATGTCTTGAACTTCAGCCTACTCTTCATCACTAGTATATTGTGATCTGAGTCTATATCTGCTCCTGGGTACGCCTTACAATCCAGTATCTGATTTCGGAATCTCTGTCTGACCATGATGCAATCTAATTGAAATCTTCCCGTATCTCCCGGCCTTTTTCAAGTATACCTCCTCCTCTTATGATTCTTGAACAGGGTATTCGCTATTACTAGCTGAAACTTGTTACAGAACTAAATTAGTCTTTCTCCTCTTTCATTCCTGGTCCCCAGCCCATATTCTCCTGTAACCTTTTCTTCTACTCCTTCCCCTACAACTGCATTCCTGTCGCCCATGACTATTAGATTTTCGTCCCCCTTTACATACTGCATTACCCTTTCAATATCCTCATACACTTTCTCTATCTGTTCATCTTCAGCTTGCGACGTCGGCATGTATACCTGAACTATCGTTGTCGGTTTTGATCTGCTGTCGATTCTGATTAGAACAACAGGTCACTGAACTGTTCACAGTAACTCACCCTCTGCCCTACCTTCCTATTCATAACGAATCCTACACCTGTTATACCATTTTCTGCTGCTGTTGATATTACCCAATACTCATCTGACCAGAAATCCTTGTCTTCCTTCCACTTCACTTCACTGACCCCTACTATATCTTCGCATTTTCCTTTTCAGGTTTTCTAGTTTCCCTACCACGTTCAAGCTTCTGACATTCCACTCCCCGACTCGTAGATCGTTATCCTTTCGTAGATTATTCAATCTTTTTCTCATGGTAACCTCCCCCTTGGCAGTCCCCTCCCGGAGATCCGAAAGGGGGACTATTCTGGAATCTTTTGCCAATGGAGAGATCATCATGACACTTCTTCAATTACAGGCCACACGTCCTGTGGATACATGTTACGTGTCTTTAATGCAGTGGTTTCCATTGCCTTCTGGATCCTCATGTCGTTGATCATTGCTGAATCTTCCGCCTTTAGGGGCAATTTCCCACCCCTAGGACAAGAGAGTGCCCTGAACCTCTATCCGCTCCTCCGCCCTCTTTGACAAGGCCGTTGGCAGAATGAGGCTGACTTCTTATGCCGGAAGTCTTCGGCCGCCAATGCTGATTATTTATCAAAATTTAGGCAGTGGCGGGGGATCGAACCCGGGACCGAAGACGTTTTGATTATGAATCAAAGACGCTATCGCATAACCTAGAACTACTTAAAACTAGCTAACCTAATGACATCACACACACCCATGTCCGAGGGAGATTCGAACCTGCGACCGTAGCAGTCGCGCGGTTCCGGACTGAAGCGCCTAGAACCGCTCGGCCATCGCGGCCGGCGTACAACCTTCTTTACTTGACAGTGGAAGCCCCGGGATAAGGAAACAACTAAACGGGCATGGGAAAGAGGCAGTGCATTTATTACAAGTAATTTGTTACTTTACAAGAATCCAAGCATCTTTATTGCACAGATACCAAAAGCACAAATAAAATACAAATAACTGAGGCGGTCACTCGAAAATTTCTTCAGTTTAACCAACTTACAATTAATTAGTTAATTTAAAGAAATAAAATGCACCAATAGGAAGGACTAACAAGCAAGTAGAGTGGAGAGTAGCTATGAAGGCGGGTCAGTCAGGCTCGGATGTGCAGAAGGATGCGGAAGTGTACCACGTGACTCTCAGCCAATCGCTCGCCAGTGACATTCTTTTGTTCGTTCTGAGCAGGTCGTGCTGTGTTCGGAAGTTCTAACTGTTTATTTCAGTCACAGTGTTCCGTGCTGACTGCGGACTGCCTTCATAGTGTTCATTATCAGTGATGGTAAACAGTCAGGCCAAGTGCTACACAACCAGGCATGAGGAATAGTGTTCCGTGTGTACCAATACTTTCAAAGAGACAACTTCCCGCTGAATCCACGCCGGCACAAGGCGCGGGTCGCGCCGTTGCCAAATGCCAGGAGCAGACAGCTGAAGCCTGTGGTGTTGGTTTGCGGAACGTTCGGAGAATATCCAGCGAAGCTAGGACGTCAATGCAAGTCTGCGGCTCAGCTGTTTTCAAATCGCCAGGGAAACAACACAACCGCAAAAAAGAAGTGGGTGAACTAGACGATTTTGCGAAAAACGTTTCGCGGTACATAGTGCTCAGCATGTATGCTGAAGGCGAGTATCCAACAGCAGGGAAACTTGTTTCGCCTATGAAAGAAGTTGAAAATTTTAACGGAAGCAAATGAACCATGTTGAGGATACTGAAAGACATTGGGTTCAGGTATCAGAAAACGAACGACAGTAGGAAATTTTTAATGCAACGAAATGATATTGTAGCTGCAAGGACTATGTTTTTTAGAACAATGCAGGAGATCAGAGAAGCTGGCACATCTCGAATTTATTACTTAGATGAAACTTTCGTTAATCAGAACCACGCAAGGGCTATGTGGTGGAAAATTAGCGATGGATCCGGTGGATTAAAAGTTCCTGTTGGTAAGGCTAACAGAATCATAGTGCATCATGTCGGATCAGCAGATACTGGCTTTATTCCCAAGGGTAAGCTGATTTTTAAGACGTCTAAACCTAAGAATTCTGAAGATTAGCACTCTGAAATGGCATACAGCGTCTTCAAATACTCCAAAAAGGCAGACATTATTGCATGGCTGTCATCTAACGGAATACCTCATAACTCGTTGCAAACCAGAGCAGAATTGCTGGTTCTTGTCAATCAACAGAAGCCTGCATACAGAGTTTATGAGACAGACGAAATTGCAAAGCAGTATGGACGCCGTATCGTTAGATTACCCGCACACCATTGCTTTTAAAATCCAATCGAGCTGGTCTGGGCTCAGGTGAAAGCATATATTGCGGGAAAGAACAATACATTCAAAATTGCAGATGTTCAGAGACTTACCCATGAGGCAATAGACAGCATCTCAACATCTGCATGGGCAGCTTGCGTAAAACATGCATACAAACTGCAAGATGAAGATTACAACGGTGAAACTGGCAGGGACACGGTTATGCAACCATTCGCCATAAATCTTGCTGAGTCTGATTCATCTACGTCGGACAGCGAAGACGATAGCGTGGATTTCTTGCTGTGCAATATATAAGAACCAATTACTGCTACTTGTGACTTTATTTGTGTGACTGTGCCGGCAGCAGCATAAAAAATTATTAATAGCTCAAGTTTAATCTTTGACCTCGTAACAATGCCGTTTTCTTCATAAAACATATTTCGTTTAAATAACTACACATACTATAACGCCGTACCAGGTTGAAAAATGAAAGAAAATTAGCTTTTAGTAACACATCAAACAATCTGTTTCTGATGTCCTTATGGTCACAAATTATTAAAACTTGAAAATGCTTTAAATATATTTGATTACTGTGGGTGCCTAATGCAAGCAATGCAAAAATTCGTCTAATGAAATAAATAAATCGTAGTCGTTCAAAAGACGGAACATTAAACATTGACAGTATTTAAAGAAAGAATGAAGCTACATCATGATTACTGACAAAATAGTGTGTATCACCTTGAGGTTGAAGCTCTTGCTTTATAAATAAACTGGTCTTTTGGAAGGGATCCGCCTTGAGCAAAACTCATCTATTTCTTTTTGTTTTGTCACCCAGAGACGTTTCGCTGATGTTTCAGCGTTATCACTGCGCTTTCATTTGCTTTCTGTTATACAATAGGAAAAATATTCGTTTTTACTTACATATATATAAATTAGAGTCTTTAAGAAAGTTTTTACAAATCTGACAACAGCATAAAGTTTTCCATATATACCTTGTTACCACATGCAGTGGTTTTCCTGGTTCTTTATGTTTTTTCTTTACAACCCTTTTACTCTCAGAGTCTGTCGTCTTCAACCATATAGAATTTAAAGTAGAGAAATTATTTATCTCGATATGTTATACGATTTGGAATGTTGTGATTGAGTTCGACATTAATTAATTCTATGTGGAAGGTTGTGTGTGCGGGCGCGCGCGCCTAAGGATTACCGTTGCTAAGAATGCAGTTCTTAAAGTTCACTGTGGAACGATGTTTATGCTAGCGTACCGTCAGCTGTCTCAGTGTGCCAACTGACGGAAGGAAATTGGCAGCGTCACAACGTATCTTTCCTCCCTCTCTGCGAAGAACACGCGAAGCACCTGCCTTCATAGCTGCTCTCCATTCTAGTAGAATGAAATGTAACTGAAACACCCGCTTAGCGCTGGGCCAACAATGACAGCAATGATGCTTAAGATTACAATTACAACATTTAGCTTGCCAAAGCGGGGGCTTGCCACTAATGAATGTAGTTTGCAAGAACTGTGGTAATTTCAGCACGACAATGCGACACCCTACACGTCTGGAATTGGTATAGATGGCTCCAGAAACACTCTTATGACTTTAAACACTTCCGCAGGCCAGCAAACTCCCCAGACATGAACATTATTGATATGGGATGCCTTGCAATGCGCTGTTCAGAAGAGATTGCCAACCCTTTGTACTCTTACTGATTTACGCTCAGTCCTGCAGTATTCATGGTGTCACTTCACTCCAGCACTACTTCAGACACTAGTCGAGTACATTCTGCGTGCTCCCGAGGATCCTGCACGATATAAGGCAGGTGTACCAGTTTCTTTGGCTCTTCAGTGTGTTTTATGCAACGAGTACAGAAACAATCCTCAACACAAATATCTAATATTTGATCAGTCAGAGACGTCATACTGCTGTGGAAAAATAATAAACTACCATTTAACAAATTGAGCGTTACACCGATGTTAAAACCAAACTTTAAAAGGGGAAACATGGGAGGGGCAGGTGCAGCCAGACAGGAATTGGTTTATAATAACGGGCACTCACGAGTAAATAAACGCCCGATTGTTACGAGATAGAAACTCAACTTATGACGGATGCCATAGCAAGCCAGCAGGCCACGTCTCAGAAGCTACGGTGAGACGGGAAGAGACGCGCCGCCCGCTTGCACATACACAGCCGATGCGGGCAGGCTACTCCCGATGAACTGGTGGGTAACAGATAACACCCAGGAGCAGCGCCTCCAAGTGCTACGAACATCTCGGGAAGCCCAGACCAAACAAGCGACAAATATTTCATGCATAATAATCATAGACTATATGAAAATACTCAAAGACAAGAAACACAACGTGAACGTGGCCCCAAGCCCCAACCAAAGAATTAATAATAAGGTTAACTGGTCAACCTTACAATAAAATGTAACAGCCATTTAATGCAGTAACCAAGATATCACAGAGTATTCAAACACATTCATTAACTTAAGTGAATTAAAATGTAACAGGCAAATCTTGAGGGCTAACACTCAAAATACTACAATAGTAATTATATTTAGAATAATAAATATTAATTTTTTTTTTGGAAGGAGATAATTTCACCAGAGTTATGGAACTTAATTAACCAAGTGAGTCAAGATTGACTGGGCCGCTACCGTTTGCTTATCATGGTCGTAGGCAATTTTATAGTCGTTATATCAACCAGGGAAGCAACAACTTCCAATAAAAATAAGACTCCATTTCGACTAACACACCTGGCGGCCTAGAAAATATGACACAATTAACTTCAGGCCCAAATGACAAGATAAGCAGACACTGAACAAGTTGCAATTAAAAAACAATTTAAACACTTCATATATGGCACTCAGGTAACTTCAAACAGTGACCCCAAAAGGTAAATTTACTACTTGAGACAGAGTGATGGAGAACCACTGGCGATTCAGCGTAGCAGGAGTGACTTCATCATGGAAGCACATGTGTCAATGATGTAACGGGTACCTCACCTCCAAAGGGCAGAACAGACGGTACCAGAAAATGAATAGCACTCCAACACTGACATCAGCAACTACGACTCCTTAATCCAGGGTAGACCAGTTATGTCGACATTAGGCCCAAGTACTGCGAGCAACGCAACTCTACCAGTCACCGGCCTCTTAGACAGTTGTGCACCCGCAAGCTCCGTGAACAGCTCACCGTCCGTCACATGTGCCTCTTGTCTCTCTCCCTGACTGTGACCTACTGCATGCCCACGTGGTCAACAACCCGCACCAAGGAACTACAACCAAACACTCAACTAATAGGCGACCGAAGCGCCACCTGGCGACTAGACAGAGACGGATCGCCCCAATAGGCAAAGAAGTAAAAACATAGAACGAGTCCACACGGCTCTCTTGTAACGGAGCGACGATTCTTCGAGAAAGGGGCTCAACTGATAGAACGAACAACACTCTGAAAGCGGGCTTCCCTGAGGAAAACCCCTACCGACGGTAATCGGCGGTGTCAGTTGGACAATGACAACCACTGAAACATGGATATCCGTAAACAAACTGTACTAGACCCGGCACGAGTCAGTTGTGAGCCCAACGGCTGCCAGTACCTACGATAGAAGGCCATGGCTGGCCCGATCGAGCACCTTGTCAAAATCCAAAAATGCCGGAGCAACAGGAAAAGACGAAATGATATCGCGACATTCAGCTACTGGGGCAGAATAGTACGATCAGGAATACAACTTTGTTGGTCAGCAACAACTTTCCCAAGCAAGGCAGCCAGCCAGCCATTCACTCCTCCCCCCCTCCCCCCATAGGCTTATAACCAAAATTTATCAGTTGCTGCCAGACCAGAACTTAAATAATCAACCCCATTTTGCCCAATTTAAACGAGTCGCGCTCAAATACTCTTCTCAACAGTTAATTCAAAAGCAATGTAAAAGTAGTACCAGACGAAGGCAAAAAACACACATACAACTCCTTAGGCTGGCCATCCAACCCCGGCGACTTACGAGAAGGCGATCCTACAACAAAGTCATAGACATCATCCCACTGAAAATCATCTAAAAACGCAGAATTCTGAGCAGATGTAAGTCTACAATCCAGAATCAGAGCAAATAAATCGGATGGCGTATCGACAGTAACGGGTACATCATACAGCCCAATATAGAATTGATGTAGAGCATGCAGCATATCCTTTTATGCCTTCACAACATTGTCATCCTTGATCTTGTGGGACCTGGTACACGCAGGTCAACGGCGAGTCTGATGTCAAATCAGATAATATAAAGAAGTCAATTCATCTGCTACCACGAAACGTGGTTTGGATCGCAATCTGAACCCTTCCATTTGATGCTGCCTGAATCGTAACCAATGCGCCCTTGCACGCCTGACGTCTACAATCCGTAGCAGAGCCTGCTGAGCGCTTTCATAAAGGTCACGTAAGAGAGAGAGAGAGAGAGAGAGAGAGAGAGAGTAGTACACTTCTTGCGTTCTCCACTGCGCCGCAGCTTGCACTGAACCGTCTACTCACTAAAAGGAACATAAAGTACCTCGAAAACTTTGACCGTCTTTTTCTGAGAAGCAGATGAGTGCCTTCGGGTAAGCCGAGACAAGTGTTTATTATTTTGAGCCCTCTTCAGCTAAGCGAAATTTCTGGGAAATGGGATTATAGTGCTTGCCGTGTTCTCGGCGTTAGTCGGAACTATAGGCTTCTGAATGGCATTCGTGGAATTAATGTTCTGTAGTATAATTGCCGGTAACGCCGCAACTAGGCGAACTGAAGCAACTGAACGAATGTCTATGTCGCGTCAACTTTCGTGTCTGAAGGCAGAAGGATCTCCATCTGCGTCAGCACTAGGCTGAAGCAAAGTAGTTCACAATTGCCAGAGCTTTCTCTGGCACCTGGTAAGAT
Source organism: Schistocerca cancellata (assembly GCF_023864275.1). NCBI lineage: Eukaryota > Metazoa > Arthropoda > Insecta > Orthoptera > Acrididae > Schistocerca > Schistocerca cancellata. The sequence goes on from NC_064626.1 coordinate 249,578,031, forward strand.
TATCGGCTCACGAATAGGGCACGCTGATGGACGTGGTGGTGGAACCAGAAGGTACTCTCGATTGACGGACGACGTCTGGAGACAGTTACTATAAATTGGGAAGGCGCCTTATGATTGATGTGCCTGTCTGGTAGCGACCACGAATAATATTGCCGTAAAGCTCTTGTCATGTACGCCTCATATCCCGTGTCTAAAGTATCAGTGGGTCTCATTTGGAAGCGGTCAACTTACCCATGTACATGGGTGTAACAATTTCTAGGAATATGAATTGGAAAGACAACATAGGCTACGTCAGACGTGAAGCATTTGGCAGACTCAGGTTCCAGGTAGAACGCTACGGATATGTGCTCCGCCTAGAAAGGAGATAGCTTACAAAACACTCATTGTATCTTTCCTAAAGCACTGCAAAGGTGTGCTGGACCCATATCAGATAGCACTAATAGAGGACGCTCAACATGTAAAACGAATGGCACAAGGGGTGGTCACTGATTGTTTTGAGTCATGACAAAGTGTAACGGTGATGCTGAAAAAAACTGAACTGACAAAGACCTGAAGATAGACACGAATTATCCCATAAATACTTACTTGCATTTTATTGTATTGTATGGTATGTTAACCGGGGGCCTAGAAACGACGGAGAGGCTCCGTCCCCACCACAGTCACAGTAGTCCACAACCCCACGACGGCTACTACAGTCCAATTCACCCCTCTGTCGCCCCACACGGAACCACTCTTGCAGGGCTATTATGCGGTTCAGCCCCCGGTGGAACCCCCACCCCAGGGAACGTCTCACACCAGACGAGTGTAACCCCTATGTTTGCGTGGCAGAGTAATGGTGGCGTAGGCGTACGTTGAGAACTTGTTTGCGCAGCAGTCGCCGATATAGTGTAGTTAGGGCTAAATAAGGGGATCCAGCATGAATTCGCTGAGGCAGATGGAAAACCGCCTAAAAACCATCCACCGACTGGCCGGCTCACCGGACCTCGCCACAAGTCCGCCGGGTGGATTAGTGCTGGGGACCAGGCGCTCTTTCCCAATGCGGAAAGCTGTGCGTTAGACCGCATGGCTAATCGAGCGGGCGAAGCGCATACTTAATAAAGTTTCTAGAACTAACTTCATGTAATAAATGAAGAGACTGACAAAACAATTATGCCCAGAGGCATTAGGAAATCTAACTGCCCGTGCATGATGCGTTTACCGAAAGGGTAGAACCTGTAATAACAAGTGCAATGGTAAGTGCTGTACCGGACGAAATACACTCGATGGTTCACTGGCACGAATCCGCCCGGCGAACTTGTGTCGAGGTCCGGTGAGCTGGCCAGTCTGCGGATGGTTTTAGGCGGTTTTCCATCTGCCTCAGCGAATGCGGGCTGGTTCCCCTTATTCCGCCTCAGCTACACTACGTCGGCGATTGCTCAAACAAATTCTCCATGTATACGTACAGCACCATTACTCTACCACGCAAACATAGGGGTTACACTCGTCTGGTGTGAGATGTTCCCTGGGGTGCCCACTGGGGGCAGAACGCCACAGTAAACCTGAAAGAGTGGTTCGGTGTGGGGCGGTGGAGGGGTGAAGTGGACTGCGGTAGTCGTCGTGGGGTTGTGGACCACTGCGGCTGCGGTGGGGACAGAGGCTCTCCGTCGTTTCTAGGACCCCGGTTAACATACAATACAACACAATACAATGCAATACAAGCAGGTTGGTGTTATTCGGTATTCCAATACCCCACTCTTTTGGATACCCCATTTTTCAACATAATCTCCGTTAAATGCAACGGCCTTGAGCCAGATCACTGGGAGGACTTTTATACCTGCATGGTACCACTCTCCTGGTCGACGTCGGAACCAGCGTCTTGCTTCAATAACCACCCCATCATCCACCTACTGCTACCCGCGGAGCATCCTTCATTGGGCCAAACAAATGGAAGTCAGAAGGTGAGGTATCCCGGCTGTATGGTGGATGGGGAACAACAGTCCAATTAACTTTTCAGAGCTCCTTTCGGGTGCGCAGACTTGGGTGAGACCTTGTGTTGTCACGGAGAAGGAGTTTACATTCTGTGGTGACAGTCACCTCGACTGAGAGTGCCCACACATTCTAACACTGCAGAAGTCACAGCTGTGTGCGGCCGGCCAGCACGCGGGAGATCGGACGGGTTTGTACGACCTTGTTACGACGAAGATAGACGCTTCGCTCAACGACTCACCGTGCTTTTGCTCGCTGCCAGGTCTTCCTAGACACTCTGCAAGCGCCTATGAGTATCTGCGATGCTCTGCTTTTCTGTTTAAAGACACTCAATGACAGGTCTCTGCTTGGAATACACCACCGTTACAGTCGCCATTTTGAAGGCTACGTACTGTGCCGCCATCTATCGGAACTGCATGAAACTGTAGGGGCTGAAGCGGAGTATTGCACGAAGTCCCACAACAGATACCAAATTTTTTCAACCGAAATTGGCCAAGAAGAAAATGCGTTGTATTACGTATTGAACGCCCCTCATTGGTTATTGTATTACCACCTGAACAAGATGAAACACTTAACTCTGTAACAGTCCATGTTCACAGGAGACTCACGAATATTTATTACTGTCGCTGAATATTAATATATTTCTTGACGCAGAACACGATACTAATCACTTCTCACAGATTACAATTGACTTTAAACGTTTACGCAGAATTCTACCTAATACAATTATCGCGCTGCTGTCTCGGTACACGGACGATGCTGTCACTTTCGGTGATGAAAGCTGCCCAGACTAAGCGCCGCTGCACTCAGACGTATGTAAGCGATCTGAGTTGCTCGCGTATGGAGACTGTTCTTGTCGGTTCTGCGACACTGGCACTCATTCGTCGTTGCTTCTTGCAGCGACTGTGTTGACCTCTGGTTCCATCGCGAGGTACCAACCTTGCCACGATGCCTCGATCCTCGGGTGGCATCAAAAGAAGTACCCTCTGACATGCACAGTAGTTGCGTAGTATGACCGTTGATAGAGATTTAGTTGTAGATATAAACGAACGCATATGTGAGGAAGCCTCCCCTTGAACCATGGTCCTTGCCGTTGGTGTGGAGGCTTGCGTGCATAAACATTCCAGATAGCCGTACCGTAGGTGCAACCAAAACGGGGGGGGGGGGGGGGGGGGAGGTATCTGTGGAGAGGACAGGCAAACATGTGGTTCTTGAAGAGGGCAGCAACCTTTTTAGTACTTGCAGGGGAAACAGTCTGGATGACTGACTGAACTGGTCTTCTAACGTCAACCAAGTCAACATTGCTGTGCTGCTACTGCGAACGGCTGAAAGTAAGGGGAAACCACAGCTGTAATTTTTCCCGAGTTCATGCAGCTTTAGTGTGTGGTTAAATGAGAACGTCGTTATCAGGAGAAACAAAACTGGCGTTCTATGGATCGGAGCGTGGGATGTCAGATCCCATAATCGGGTTGGTAGGTTCGAAAATTTAAAAAGGGAAATGGATAGTTAAAGTTACATATAATTGGAATTAGTGAAGTTTGGTGGCAGGAGGAATAGGACTTCTGGTAAGGTGAATACAGGGTTGTAAATACAAAATCAACTAGGGGTAATGAAGGAGTAGGTTTAATAATGAATTAAAAAAATCGGAACACAGATAAGCTACCACGAACTGCATGGTGAACGCATTATTATAGCCATGATAGACACAAAGCCCACGCCTGCCACAGTAGTACAAGTTTATATGCCAACTAGCTCCGCAGATGATGAAGAAATGGAAGAAATCTATAATGAGATAGAAAAAATATTCAAATAGTTAACGGAGACGAAAATTTAATAGTCATGGGTGAGTAGAATTCGATAGTAGGAAAAGGAAGAGAAGGATAAGTAGTAGGAGAATATGGACTGGGGGCAAGGAATGAAAGAGGAAGCCGCCTGGTAGAATTTTGCACATAGCATAACTTAATCATTGCTAACACTTGGTTTAAGAAGGTTGTATACGTGGAAGAGACCTGGAGGCGCCGGAATGTTTCAGATTAATTACATAAAGTTAAGATAGAGATTTAGGAACCGGGATTTAAATAGTAAGTCATATCCAGGAGCAGATGTGGACTCCGACCACAATTTATTGGTTATGAAGTATAGGTTAAAACTAAAGATACTGCAGAAAGCTAGGAATTTAAGGAAATAGGACCTGGATAAGCTAAAAGAACTAGAGGTTGTAGAGAGTTTCAGAGGGAGCATTAGGGAACGATTGACAAGAACAGGGGAACGGAATACAGTAGAAGAAGAATGGACAGTTTTGAGAGATGAAATAGTGAAGGCAGCAGAGGATCAAGTAGGTAAAAAGACGAGGGCTAGTAGAAATCCTTGGGTAACAAGAGAGATGCAGTAAATTAAGCTAGCGAAAATGATACATACGTCTCAAAAATGAGATCTAAAGGAAGTGCAAAACGGCTAAGCGGGAATGTGTAGAGGGCAAATGTAAGGATGTAGAAGCATATATCACTAGGGGTAATATACATGCCGCCTACATACAACATAAAGAGACCTTTGCGGAAAAGAGAACCACCTGTATAGATATCAAGCGTTCAGATGGTAACCAGACCTAAACAAAGAAGGGAAAGCCGAAGGGTGCGAAGGGTGGAAGGAGTATATAGAGCGTCTATACAAGGGCGACGTACTTGAGGACAATATTATGGAAATGGAAGAGGACTTAGATGAAGATGTGATGGAAGATATGATACTACGTGAAGAATTTGACAGAGCACTGAAAGACCTATGTAGAAACAAGTCCCAGGGAGTAGACAACATTCCGTTAGAAATGCTGATAGACTTGGGAACTCCGGAGAAATTTTAGAACACGCAAAACAAGTGGCTTGAATGAATCAGATTTTCTGAAAAGTACAAATTATCTAGCAGCATTATATGAAGAAATATCCAGGTCGGACTAATATTTTCAATTTTCTCACAATCGATGGCTTTAAATATTTGATAGTAGCGCTTGTTATGTATCTGTAGGCACACGATCCTTAGTTAAAAAGAAAAGATACAGGTGCTATGCCCTCACAAAAATACTGTTAGGTAACCAGTCACTCCTCGCGTCAATCGAGTAAAGAGCCACGGTCTTCCGTCATTTATATATTGCAGCAGTTCCTTTTATGTTCATAAATCGTTTGCAGAATCTCATCTATTTTAATCACTTGGAAATGAGGTCCATACGCCACCTTCATACCTTTCTTCCGCAAAAAGTTAGTTCTTGAATCTCACAAATCCTCATTTTCCAACATTTGATGTTCAGAGAAACTCACGCTATTACCGTTTAATCACTGTCCTTCAGTTCTACATTCCTCTGATTTTAGTCATATAAATATCTCTCTGAGGATAGCACACATGCAAATAAAAGTGAATCATCTAAAACTTGCACCGCAAATATTGCGGAAATGAAAAGTACTATTGATGTGAGGTTTTCACTTAATGGATTGACAGTCAGAGGCTCCTATTATTAGCCAGTCAACAGATTGTAATAAGGGTTAAAAATGTTTCAAATAGCTCTGGGACTTAACATCTGAGGTCATCAGTCCTCTAGAACTTAGAACTACTTAAACCTAATTAACCTAAGGACATCTTATACACCCATGCCCGAGGCAGGATTCGAACCTGCGACCGTAGCGGTCCGTGGTTCCAGACTGAAGCGCCTAGAACTGCTCGGCCCCAACGGCCGGCTGTAATAAGGGGGCTCGTACTGTTAGTCCATCAACAGATTTTAATAATACTCAGTAAGTGTATTTTTTGGTCCAAACATTTGTGCAAAGATACACTTTCTAAATGGACCAATGCCTATTGACATTAACAAACTAAAAGTAATGTAAATTAGAATGTCAGTTGAGTCTGTTGCAGGATTCTAATGCAAGTACTTTACGAGATATGGTATTTTGTGAAGTTCCCACACCGAAAGCTAAAGAGCAACACATGTGCGTATATCAGCTATGTGGATTCCGCTCAGTAACGAGGCAACTGACAATCAGAGGTTGCGTTCGAAATGACCAACGGCAGCGGCAATATACGCTTCCAGTCTGGTATGGAACGACGGCTGAACACGTGTAGGTTGCAATAACACATCGTTGCATGTCATCGGGTGTAGTTGGTACGTCCTTGTAGACAGCGTTTTCAGCTTTCACCAGAGTAGAGGTCTACAGGCGTCAAATACGAGGAACGGGCCGGCCAAGCTACACGGCTTCCGCGTCCAATCGAACGACTGGGAAACAATTCGTCAAGAGACGCTGTAGTTCTTCGTGCACTAATGGCTGGTCAGCCATCATGTTAGTACCACAGGTTCCTCCTAGTCTGCAGAGGAACGTCTACTAGCATTCGTTGAAGATGGTCTGTTATGAGGCCCCAATACCTGTGCGCGTTCAGTGTTTCGTCTATGAGAAACTAACCTATACACACCACACGTTTACACTCCATGGACGTTGACGTTCGACCCGACGAAACCAACGTGGATTGTCAACAATCCAATAGTGCATGTTTCAGCGGTTTACCTGGCCATAATAGGTAAATGTGGCTTAATCACTAAACAAGGTACATGAGACACCTGGAGTATTTTGTCGTAATGCCCACGAACTAAAGTTAACACGGCTCTGCTAATAGTATCTGTGCAGCCCTTGATGGGGAGAGATGTGATAGGGATGGAACCTGTGTCGATGGAGACTGTGTAGGACAGTTGCCTCACTCTTGCCACTTCCTCGTGCGATTGCGAGGGAGCTAACGTGCGAATCAACTGCAGCAGCAGCAGTGACATTAATTTGTCCCTCTTCTGTTGTCACGTGTTTCCTTCTGTTACGTTGTCTAGGTGTCACACTACCACATTCACGAAACTGGTTGAAGAGACTGATAAATAACTGCCGAAGTGGTTGACGGCTATTGGGATAACTTGCCGCATACTCCGTACGAGAACACACGGCATTCTTCCTATTTTCTCCATACACCATGAGCATGTCAGCTTTTTCTGCATTTGTAAATCCCATCGTTCACTCACAACCTACTGCTTGGACTGTCACGCAGTAATTGACTAACAAGTTGCTGTGCACTCAAGGAACACACAAATACACTGTGAGATAACATAACAACACTTTGCCTCACAACCATGCAGATTGAATGGCACAAAGAAGTTTCGGTGTGGAAACTGTTCAAAATGCGACATCTCGTAAAAGACTCGCACTGTAATCCTGCAACAGACACTGCTGATGTTCTAATTTGCCCTACGTTTAGTTTTTTTTATGTCAATAGGAGTTTTTCTATTTAAAAATGTGCATGTGCGCACAAAAATCCACTTTACGAGTGTTATTACAATTTTTTTTATTGACTGCTAATGCGAACCCCTGAATACCAATCCATTCTGTGAAAAGCGCACATCAATAGCACTTTCCATTTGCGCAATACTTACGGCGCAAATTTTAGATTATTCTCGATGAACGTACATATTTGTTTAAAAGGTTTAAGTCACTACTTCGACTACGTCGCCTTTTATAGCAGTTCATATATTGTTAAGGTAGATCTGTCATTTGCGTTTAAAAGAGCGCATTTAACACGTTCGGTTATCCTGTGACATGGAATTGACATTTTGTTCTAAATGAGGAAAAGTCACTGGCTTGCACCCTTTTAAAACTGAACAGTTGGCAATGGTTCGGTGAATGCAAAGATTCAGGATATAAAAAAGGGTCAAACCCTTCGTATGTTTATCATGAAGGAACCGGTGGAGAGGGTACTAATGAAGTCTGTCCTTTTTTATTTGAATATCTGAAGAGTATCTCCGAAAGTATCAAAGAGCTTCGACTGCTCTATGATATCTGCATGGGACAAAACAAAAAACAAACGCTCTCTAGATTCTTTCTTCCACTAACTGACTCGGAAGTTTCAGACTTATTCAGCAGTAGACCTAATTCCCAGTGAGGGAACATAGCTTTCTACCGTGCGATCGAGACATTTCAAACAAGCTTCTACAGTTGACAGGACATTCACTGTTCATCAAATAACACAGCACAGTCTTCAAAGTAGTACAAAACCTGGAAAGTTTATAGCCAGAGAAGCTGATACATATGACATTCTGTATGTTAAAGCTGGTAGACAAAATTTTATAAGAAGACGATAGTTTCTGAAGAAACAAGGAAAATCTAAGATGTGACAGATATAGCTTTGCAGTCAGCAGTTTCTTTCTCTTTCCATATTCGAGCGCCAGATGTTGGTCGATCTAAGGTTGGATGTGTATTGCCAGGATAGAGATTCATGCATTCTTCGTGGTACATAAGCGAGAACATGTTCCTTCACCAACAAACCCCGCCTACTCAGCAGGACGAGTGCCAATTAAAGTGCAAAAAATTCTAGACTTAGAATAGATGCAGCAGCACATTCCAAGTGCGCATATGCAATTCTACGACGTACTTTTGAGCTGCACTAATGACATTGGTAAAGCACATGACGCTGACTAAGGAACAGTTCATCATAAGTGGAAAAACTTGAGTTTTACATTTTTCATATTTCCAAGTTTAAAAATATTATATTAATTTTCTGTCACTTAGAGTCGTTTCTGTGACTTTAAATTTACTAATGTGTCTGAATATCAACATTTTTTTCTGTGTCTTCTTCCTGTGAGACCAATTTTTCTAAAAGATGGATGTTTTCACATTTTAAATGACCTTAAAATATTACGTATTTGTATTCTTGGGTGAATTAATGTATCCATCAATTAACGAGCCTCTATATTGCTGGTTCATATGAGCAGACTTTCTTATTTCCTGATATTTTTTCTAAAATATATTTTTTAAAATTTCCCTTTAAGTTGGTTTTCTTTATACGTTCTTTTAAAAGAGACCGATTTATAGCATCAACGAAATAACCACTAAATTATGGACTAAAGAAAATTGCATCACTCATTGTGCTGAATCGATTCCTAATGTTCGGTTCATGATTATAATCCATTTTTCTCTGTGCAGTTGGTAATGATGATAGTGATGTTGATATACATTACACATTGTCTGATCAAATGTATGTAGAAACTTATGGGATTGTTGAAGAATCGAATACACACCGTCGGCTTTGACTAGTGACGTCAGAAGTTATCACAGATAATGTATTCCACAGCTTTTAAAGCAAAGAAGAATGTTGAGAAACAAAGGAATGCAGGACAGAGAAAACAGATGATAGACATCTATCACGTACGTTCATATTCCGAACATAATGTTAAATATATCGCTTCTTTCAGTCCTAGTATCCTGTTCTTCAGTTGACCTATATAGTTCAACTCAAAAATGGGTTACTAGTGCAGAAAAGAAAGAAAAAACGGAGAGAAGTAGCGTTAGTAGAGACTATCTCAATTCGCATATATGAGTTGTATTCCGAACTTCAGCTTATCTGTATAGGTTAACTGCAGCACAGGATATAAATGTAACGTGTGACATGATAATTAATTCGTGGCCCTAAGCTGTCGACAGGCGTTGATATACATGAACGGGGACGGCTGAAAATGTTTGCCCCGCCCGGGACCCGAACCCGGGTACTCCTGCTTGCATGACAAACGCTCTATCCCTCTCTTTTTTCCTTTTTTTTTGTTTTTTTTTATTTTTTTTAAAGTTTTTTTTTTTTTAATAAAACAAAGACTCCGATTATACTGGTGTCTCCTTCCAGTAAACAAAAATGAGTCTCCTTCGTCTTGTTGGCGAAGAAGCAATCCTTTGGAACAAAAAAAGTTTCTCAAAGCCAAAATCAAATTTCTTTTTCCTTTAAGAACAAACTATGAGGAAGAAATAAGGAAAAGCTTTTTAAGTCGTCATGCGACTTGTAGTTAAAGTCTAGTTCTTACAGGAGCTCCTGAAGTGTATCCGCATACAGCATGCCAGCTCGTCCAAACGTGTCTTCTCATGGCGTAGGTGTGGGTTCTGGGTAGCAGATCTATTCAGTTCGGTTCGTTTTATACAGTTTTCAGCTTCTCAGGGCTTGGACGTTCCAGCTACTAGGTGGGTCATCGAAAGTGCTCCGTAAGAAATTAGAAAAATATTGTTTATAGCGTGGGTTGCATATCAGGACGCAATGTCGTTCGTTGAGATAAGTCCAATATCCTATCGTAGACTTGTCGCCTGAAGTAAAAAGATAGCGGATCGTGTGGCCACAGATCCAATTCACTGAGTTAGTTTTGGCGGAGGGTTAGAAAGTCTTATCGGGGTACAAAAGCATGTGGACGTCGATCTGAGCCGGTGTCTGGCGAGTAAGAAACGCCAAAATTCGCCGCGCAAGTGTCCAGACGTCTAGCGCTGTGCCACAGTGGAACCGGTGGACATCCGTGTCATCCACGCCACAGTGGGTGCAGAGGGATGAATCGGCGAGATGGATGCGGTGCAGACGATCTCGGTTAACTTGTTTGCCATTCACGGTGATGTACCACGCTGATTGAACGTCTGATTCGAGAAAACGCGCATGGATCGCCTTCCATATGTGTCGCCACACGTACTGTGGATACTTACGTTCGATGGGGTTGGACGGGCGGCACCGTTGTAACAATTCGGAGACTGTTTTCGTGAGGTACAAACGTGTAAGTGGTAAGGACCGATAGATATAACTGAACTCCAGGAAAAATCGTTGGATGTAATAAAAGGGGGTTGGAATGGTCGATATCAGTACTGGGGCGGACAAGGAGGCCGGTGCAAAGTTGTGAAGCAGGAGGCTAGTAAGGCTCTGCGGGCAACGATGCCAAAGTTTGAGTTGGGAGCTGACGTATAGTGCCTTGACACGAGTCAGCACGTGGATGAGTCCCACCCCGCCACGATCTCGTGGCAGTGCAAGGGATTCATACTGCACCTTGAATAACATCCCCGAGCTGACGAAGGAGCCGAAAGCCATCAACAGTCGTCGCGCCAGGAGATTTGGGACTGGTAGTACTTGAGCCACGTGTGGTATACGGGAAGCATGATACATGTTCACGTATTGCGCGCGTTGGATAACGTCGAGAGCTCGTAGCCGGTGATCTGCGAGATTTGCTCTGATTGTCTGTAGCAAGCGTCTACCATTGATAGCCGCTGATCGGCGCAGGTCTGCTGTGAAATCAAGTCCAAGACACCGTATGGTGGCGGCGACACTAAGGGGGGCAGCGCATCTCTCCGGCAAGCCCTCACCAATGAGCAGGACCTTGGATTTTGACACGTTGAGGCAGCTCCCCGACGCTTCGCCGTAAGTCGCCACCCATGTCAGTGCTGCTCGTACTTCATCTTCACTGCGCAGATATAGTACTATGTCGTCTGCGTAGGCTGTACAACAAAAACGGTGGCCCTGCACAGCCATGCCTTCCAAACGTTGGCGCATACCCTGGAGCAGGGGTTCCAAGGCGAAAGCATACAAAATCGTGGAAAGAGGGCATCCTTGCCGTACAGATCGTGCGATGACCAGGGACGGTGTAAGACGACCATTGTACATGATTTTAGAGGTTGCACTACTCAACAGGCGCATAACCACTGTTACAATACCGCCAGGAAAACCCATATGCTGAACAACTGTCCGTAAATAGAAGTGGTCAACACGGTCGAAAGCCTGGCTAAAGTCCAGTGAAGCCAAGGCGCCAGGGAGACGCTGATGATGCGCTAATGCTATCATGTCTCTGTAACGGCAAAGGGCCGTACGGATGTTGTTGTCGCCTCCTAGGGAAGTCTGGTCGCAGGATGTGACGTAACGAGCGACCTTCTTGAGTCACGATGCCAGTAGCCGTGTGAATATTTTCATGTCGCTGTTGAGCAAAGTAATTGGTCGATAGTCCTGGACCCTCGATAACCCGCGCGGTTTATGTACGGGGATAATAATTCCTTCTAGAAAGGCGCTCGGGACCACTGTCCTCGGTGACATCAGCTCTTGTGCGATTGCCGTCCACGTGGAAGCCAACAAATACTGAAAACTTTTATAAAATTCGATGGGTATACCGTCAAGTCCAGGAGACCTGTTATCGGAACCCGCCTTGATAGCATCTACCACTTCATCTGTGGTTACGTCGCCTTCGAGGTCATGCACTGCATCCTCCGGAAGAGTGTTCGTAGTGAGCTGAGCGACTTCTGTGATCAGTGCTGCAGAATGCGGTACGGCTGCGTATAGCCCGGCAAAATGAGCATGGAGAGCACGACCGATGCTTTGTTGGGTGTCGTACCGGCGCCCTTCCACATCAGTGAGGACTTGGATCAGAGCTCGTCGTCGTCGTTGTCTTTCCTGAAGTAGGTGGTACATCGACGGACGTTCTTGAGGGATTCGATTAGAAGCTCGAGAACGGACTACAGTGCCTTCCAAGTTACGCCGCATGATCAAGGAGATCTGCGCCTTCGTGCGATGGACCATCGACTGCCGGGCTGGCGAGAAAGGCATCGTCGCACAGTCACGTAGAATGGTGTAGTAGAAGTGCAGGGTATTAGTTTGCCACGCCTTTAATTCCTTCCCAAAACTCATCAGAGTCTTCCTGAGGGTCGGCTTTGCACAGGAGAACCACCATGATAAGGTGGAGTCATAGGCTTCTCGACGATGGTGGCAGCGTGCCCCGCTTCTTCGACCATACGGCGACAGTCTGAGGAGGTCAGGTGAGCGACATTGAGTTTCCACAGACCATTCCTTTGAGCCACCGAAGGCACAGAGCATTGTGCGACTGCAGGGATTTATCCCTTGCACACTCCCCGTGAGACCCACATTCCCAACTTAATGTCCACACACTACATTCGTAGTGCCCCTGCCAATTACACTCATTACTCGCAGCAGACATTCTTACCGAGTCCCGTAAGAGTTCGGGCAGTGCGTGTGTATCCAGCACAGAAGAAGAAGGTCAATGGCCGGTTAGCCTTAAGTATATGAAGATAGTATCTGTTCGAAAGAACAGCGAGAGACGTAAGATTTGTATCCAGTACTTCAGTTAACGTATATCGGTCAAATGAGGAACAGGACACTACCCACGTAGCACAACTGACGTACACGATTCCAGTGTTGCGCATGTCGCTTTTTTCCTCTTTGCTAGCACTAGTATCCCATTCTTCAGCTGACCTATGTAGGTCGACTGAAGCACGGAATACAAATTTTTTGTGTGTCAGTCTTTTCGCCTTCGGCAGTACTAGTATCGACTGAAATATACCATAGTAAAACTAGTGCTAGCGAATGCGAAAGAAAACGACCACTATAAGATTTGCATTCCGCACTGCAGCTGACGAACCCTACTTCAAGTCTTCCATATTCATAGGAATAACTAAATCCATAGCTACAGAAGAAAATCAAAAAGTAAAATTTGTCCAGAATGAAAAACAGTTCTTCCAAACTATTTAAAACTGACTAAGACTGAAAATAAGTACCGACTGAATTGGAACGAAGCAATGATTTAAATTAATACAAGCTTCAGAAATAGTATACAATATCTAGACCTATCTTTTAATAACACATTTATTTATTTCGATTTACAATGATGACACGTTGCCACAGAAGAAACCGGATTTAATTATGTATGGCTCGAAAATAAAGACATTAATATCTATGAGTGAACTACGACGTCATTGGTCAAAGCTGACGGGTTGTATCCCATTTTTCAGTTGACCCTAACTTATTACTGGATGTTAATATGGGGTGTGTCGGCACTTCCCATTTATGATGGACTGAACTCAGCATGGGACACTTGTAATTAGCCCTGCAGAGAAATGGCAAACCATTCTTCTAGAAGAGCCGTAACCAGAGAAGGTAGTGACGTTCAAGGTTAGGATCTGGAGCGAAGTTGACGTTATGACTCACCCCAGCAGTGTTCCGTTGGTTGCAGGACAGAACTGTGGACAGGCGAGTCTATTTCAGGAACGTTATTGCCCAAAAACCATTGCCTCACAGATGCCGCTTTAAGACAGCGTCCATTCTCATGTTGATACAAACGATCACCGTCTTTGAACTGTTCCTTCAATGTACGGTGTACACAGTGCTGTAAAATGTCTTCAAATCCAATGACATACAGCGTTTTCTAAAGTGTAATAAGATAACCGAACACGTACCACGTAAATCAGCCCCTTACTGATGCTTCGCCTCGTCTGTACTTCACTGTTGGCACTTACGGCAGGTAAAGTTATCCATGCGTTTGGCCGTCCATCGGATTTCCACAGGGAACAGCGTTATTCCTGACTTGAAATCACACGTTTCCAGTCATCCACTGTCCACCGGCATCGCTCTCTACACCTCCAGAAGCGTCGCTTAGCATTGACTACAGCTAGGTTTGGCTTACAAGGAGTTGCTGAACCACTCTACCCCTCTCATTTTAACTCACTACGCACAGTCATTTAGCCATACCGAAGAGCCAGAAAAATTGGTACATTTGCCAAATATCATGTAGCGGCTCCGCGAACACGTAAAATTGCGGCAACACGACGTGGGATGGACTCGACTAATGTCCGAAGTAGTGCTGGAGGAATTGATACCATGAATCCTGCAGGGCTGTCCACAAATCCGTAGGAGTACGAGGGGGTGGAGATGTCTTCAGAACAGCACGTTGCAAGGCATCTCAGATATGCAAAATAATGGTCATCTACGGAGAATTTGGCAGCCAGCGGATGTGTTTAAACACTGTAGCCACACTTAAGTAATTCTGGACGTGTTGGGTGTCGCATTGTCCTGCTGGAATTGCCCAAGACTCTCGGAATGCAGAATGGACCTGAATATATGTAGTTGATCAGACAGGGTGCTTATGTACATGTGACCTGCCAGAGTCGTATCTAGACGTATTGGGACCCCCCTATCACTCCAACTGCACACGCCCTACGCCATTACAGTGCCTCAACCAGTTTGAACAGTGCACTGCTGACATGCAGGGCCCATAGATTCGTGAGGTTGTCTCCATACACGTACACGCCCATCTAACTCGATACAACTTGAAACGAGACTCGTCCAACCAGGCAACATGTTTCCAGTCATCAACAGTCCTGTATCGGTGTTGTCGGGCGCAGGCAAGGCGTAAAGCTTTGTGGCGTGCTGTCATCAAGGGTACACGAGTGGGCCTTGGGCTCCAAGCCCATATCGATGATGTTTCGTTGAATGGCTCACATTCTGACAATTATTGACGGACCAGCATTGAAATCTGCAGCAATTTGCGGAAGGGTTGCATTTCTATCACGTTGAACAATTCTCTTCAGTCGTCGTTGGTCCCGTTCTTGCAGGATCTTTTGCCTGCCGCAACGATGTCGCAGATTTGGTGTACTCTCGTGAAATGGTCATATGGGAAAAGTCCGCACTTCATCTCTACTTTGGAGAAGCTGTGTCGCATCGCTCTTCAGCCGACTATAACACCACTTTCAAACTCACTTATATCTTGATAACCTGCCATGATAGCAACAATAACCGATCTAATAACTGTGTCAAACACTTGTTGTCATATAGGCGTTTGAGACAGCAGCGCCGTACTCTGCCTATTTACATATCTCTGTGTTTGAATACACATGCCTATACCAGTTTCCTTGGCGCTTTAGTGTAGACGAACTGCTGGTAGCGCCTTGTAATTCATGAGTAATTTCTTCTGCTGATTTCGTGCTATTTTCAGAAAATCATCGGCATTGTTCGTCGGTCCCTGTCTGCCAATACATGAGGTCTGTCTTCTCTCGGTTTACCTGTGGTTGTTCTTTCGCACTTTCATTTCACAGTACAGGCTTGGGCAACATAAGGAGAGTAGAAATTCCCTCATTGGTTCGTTACTCAGGTGACAGTCGATGACAAGGCTATGTGCGAAGTCACTGAGCTGACCCGATCTTCTCATTCTTTTGTTACTGTTTCACTACTGACAACACAGTACTCTTCATGTTCTTTAGTACTGGCTGGTCTGCCTCACGCGATTTCTAATGGTCATTTCCGGATTACACAGGGTTTATTGTATAATTTTGATCAGACAGTGGATATATTTTATGTTCTGCCTGTATCATTTCTTATGAAGAAGAATAATTATACACTAATGGCCATTAAAATTGCTACACCACGAAGATGACGTGTTTTTGTTTTTTGTTTTGGTCTTCAGTCCTGAGACTGGTTTGATGCAGCTCTCCATGCTACTCTATCCTATGCAAGCTTCTTCATCTCGCAGTACCTACCGCAGCCTACATCCTTCTGAATCTGCTTAGTGTATTCATCTCTTGGTCTCCTTCTGCGATTTTTACCCTCCACGCTGCCCTCCAGTACTAAGCTGGTGATCCCTTGATGCCTCAGAACATGTCCTACCAACCGATGCCTTCTTCTAGTCAAGTTGTGCCACAGACTCCTCTACTCCCCAATTCTATTCAATACCTCTTCATTAGTTATGTGATCTACCCATCTAATCTTCAGCATTCTTCTGTAGCACCACATTTCGAAAGCTTCTATTGTCTTCTTGTCTAAACTATTTATCCCCCATGTTTCACTTACATGCATGGCTACACTCCATACAAATACTTTCAGAAATGAATTCCTGACACTTAAATCAATACTCGATGTTAACAAATTTCTCTTCTTCAGAAACGTATTCCTTGCCATTGCCAGTCTACATTTTATATCCTCTCTACTTCGACCATCATCTGTTATTTTTCTCCCCAAATAGCAAAACTCCTTCACTACTTTAAGTGTCTCATTTCCTAATCTAATTCCCTCAGCATCGCCCTACTTAATTCGACTACATTCCATTATCCTCGTTTTGCTTTTGTTGAAGTTCATCTTATACCCTCCGTTCAAGACACTGTCCATTCCGTTCAACTGCTCTTCCAAGTCCTTTGTTGTCGCTGACAGAATTACAATGTCATCGACGAACCTAAAGTTTCTATTTCTTCTCCATGATTTTTAATACCTACTCCGAACTTTTCTTTTGTTTCCTTTACTGCTTGCTCAATATACAGATTGAATAGCGTCGTGGAGAGGCTACAACCCTGTCTCACTCCCTTCCCAACCACTGCTTCCCTTTCATGTCCCTCGACTCTTATAACTGCCATCTGCTTTCTGTACAAATAGTAAATATCCATTCGCTCCCTGTATTTTACCCCTGCCACCTTTAGAATTTGAAAGAGAGTATTCCAGTCAACATTGTCAAAAGCTTTCTCTACGTCTACAAATGCTAGAAACGTAGGTTTGCCTTTATTTAATCTTTCTTCTAAGATAAGTCGTAGGCTCACTATTGCCTCACGTGTTCCAACATTTCAACGGAATCCAAACTGATCTTCGCCGAGTTCGGCTTCTACCAGTTTTTCAATTCGTCTGTAAAGAATTCGCGTTAGTATTTTGCAGCTATGACTTATTAAACTGATAGTTCGGTAATTTTCACATCTGTCAACACCTGCTTTCCTTGGCATTGGAATTATTATATTCTTCTTGAAGTCTGAGGGAATTTCGCCTGTCTCATACATCTTGCTCACCAGGTGGTAGAGTTTTGTCAGGACTGGCTCTCCCAAGGCTGTCAGTAGTTCTAATGGAATGTTGTCTACTCCCGGGGCCTTGTTTCGACTTAGGTCTTTCAGTGTTCTGTCAAACTCTTCACGCAGTATCGTATCTCCCATTTCATCTTCATCTACATCCTCTTCTATTTCCATAATATTGTCCTCAAGTACATCGCCCTTGTATAGCCCTCTATATACTCCTTCCACCTTTCTGCTTTCTCCTCTTTCCTTAGAACTGGGTTTCCATCTGATCTCTTGATATTTATACAAGTGGCTCTCTTTTCTCCAAAGGTCTCTTTAATTTTCCTTTAGGCAGTATCTATCTTACCCCTCATGATATAAGCCTTTACATCCTTACATTTGTCGATCTCATTTTTGACACGTTTGTATTCCTTTTTGCCTGCATCATTTTCTACATTTTTCTGTTTTCTCCTTTCATCAATTAAATTCAGTATCTCTTCTGTCACCCAAGGATTTCTACTAGCCCTCGTCTGTTTACCTACTTGATCCTCTGCTGCCTTCACTATTTCGTCCCTCAAAGCTTCCCATTCTTCTTCTACTGTATTTCTTTCCCCCATTCCTGTGAATTTTTTTCTTATGCTCTCCCTGAAACTCTGTACAACCTCTGGTTCTTTCAGTTGATCCAGGTCCCATCTCCTTATATTCCTACCTTTTTGCAGTTTTTTCAGTTTTAGTCTACAGTTCATAACCAATAGATTGTGGTCAGAGTCCACATCTGCCCCTGGAAATGTCTTACAATTTAAAATTGGTTCCTAAATCTCTGTCTTACCATAATATAATCTATCTGAAACCTTCTAGTGTCTCCACGTTTCTTCCATGTATACAACCTTCTTTCATGATTCTTGAACCAACTGTTAATTATGATTAAGTTATGCTATGTGCAAAATTCTACCAGGCCGCTTCCTCTTTCATTTCTTAGCCCTAATCCATATTCTCCTACTACGTTTCCTTCTCTTCCTTTTCCTACTGTTGAATTCCAGTCGCCCATGACTATTAAATTTTCGTCTCCCTTCACTATCTGAATAATTTCTTTTATCTCATCATACATTTCATCAATTTCTTCATCATCTGCAGAGCTAGTTGGCATCTAAACTTGTACTACTGTAATAGGCTTGGGCTTTGTGTCTATCTTGGCCACAATAATGCGTTCACTATGCTGTTTGTAGTAGCTTACCCGCACTCCTATTTTCCTATTCATTATTAAACCTACTCCTGCATTACCCCTATTTGCTGCTCCATCTACTTCAGGAGCAACACCCCCAACCATCGGGGACATCAGTTCCCCCATTCCAGCTGGGGAAGCGTAAGACTTCTTCGGCTCCTCTCGCCAGGAAGGGGTCCCTTGGGGGACCTCCCTTCGCAAGTTCCGGTTTAAAAGCGGTCACTCGCAAGTGGCTCAAACAACCACTGGTCGCTGGTCGTCGGGCCTCCCGGTCGTCGTCCGTCCCTGACATTGACCCAGTGCAGCCCTCCCAGCCTGATCCACCAAAGGCACAGAGAGAGACACAGGAGAAGAAAAAGGTTCGTAAAAATCACGACAATGCGGTGGCACCCGTCCCACCATTTCCTACAAGCTCCGCGTCTGAGGATGAAGTCGAGATTCTTGCGTCTGCTGAAGTCCTGGATCTCGCCGGTCCCTCACACGACATGGATGTCACTCGCGCTGGTGCTGAATTGGTGGCAGCGGGTGAAAGCGGCGTAAACTGCCTTCCCAGTCCCTTCACGCCTTTCTGCGCCATGGACAATATCATCCTCCAGTGGAACTGCAGCGGTTTCTTCCATCATCTAGCTGAGCTACGACAACTTTCTTTTCATTGCTCTTCAGGAAACTTGGTTCCCAGCAATGCGAACCCCCGCCCTCCGTGGCTATCCGGGTTATTATAAGAACCGGGCAGCTTATGAAAGGGTGTCTGGTGCCGTCTGCATCTATGTCCTTCACTCTCTTCACAGCGAGTCTGTCCCTCTACAAACTCCTTTAGAGGCTGTCGCTGTTCGGGTGTGGACGCCACAGGCTGTTACCGTCTGCAGACTTTACCTTCCACCGGATGGTGATGCCACGAAGCATGTCCTGGCTGCGCTGATAGCCCAATTGCCGCCACCTTTCTTGTTACTGGGCGATTTCAACGCCCATAACCCTCTGTGGGGTGGGTCAGTGGCAAAAGGTCGAGGCACCACCGTTGAGCATGTATTGGCACAGCTCGACCTTTCCATTTTAAATGATGGTGCCTTCACACATTTCAGTGTGGCGCATGGCACGTACTCCGCCATTGACCTTTCGATCTGCAGCCCTAGCCTCTTACTGTCTGTCCAATGGAGAGTGCATGACGACCTGTGTGGTAGTGACCACTTTCCGATATTTCTGTCACTGCCACAGCGTCAGTCTTCTGGGCGCCCTTGTAGGTGGGCTGTGAATAAGGCTGACTGGGACTTGTTCTCCTCCACTGTCGCTGTTGAGCCAACTAATGACGACATTGATGCGGTGGTTCACTCGGTCACCACCGGCGTCGTTACTGCCGCAGAATCTGCCATTCCCCGTTCTTCTGGGTCCCCTCGGCGGGGGACTGTGCCTTGGTGGTCGCCTGAGATCGCTGCAGCGATTAAAGATCGCCGGCGGGCGCTCCAGCGCCACAAGCGAATTCCCTCCATAGAACACCTCATCGCCTTTAAACGGCTGCGTGCGCGGGCCCGCCGCCTTATCCGCCAACGCAAGCAGGAGTGCTGGGAGCAGTATGTGTCCACCATTGGCCTCCATGTCACTCCATCGCAAGTCTGGGCCAAGATTCGACGCCTGTATGGCTATCGGACCCCTGTCAGCGGTCCTGCGCTCTCACTGAATGGAGCAGTTTGTACTGACTCCGACGTAATTGCCAACCGCTTGGCAGAGCATTTTGCTCTGAGTTCCGCTTCTTCGACTTACCCACTGGCCTTCCGCTCCATTAAAGAGCGGATGGAACGTCGGAGCCTTTCTTTTCGCACCCACCATCCTGAATCCTACAATGTTCCATTCAGTGAGTGGAAATTTCACAGTGCCTTCGCCGCTTGTCCTGATACCACTCCTGGGCCAGATCACATCCACTGTCAGATGCTGAAACACCTTCCAGTGGACTGCTAGCGACGCCTCCTCGACCTTTACAACCGTATTTGGGTCGAGGGTGAGTTTCCGTTGCAATGGCGGGAAAGTATTGTTATCCCCGTTTTGAAACCTGGCAAGAACCCTTTGGAGGTGGATAGCTACCGTTCCATTAGCCTCACCAACGTTCTTTGCAAGTCGCTTGAACAGATGGTGAGCCGGCGGTTGAACTGGGTACTGGAGTCTCGGGGCCTTCTGGCTCCGTCTCAGGGTGGGTTCCGTAAAGGCCGCTCCGCCGCCGACAATCTGGTGAGCCTGGAGTCAGCCGTCCGTACTGCCTTTGCCGGCCGTCAGCACCTGGTCGCTGTCTTTTTCGACATGCGGAAGGCGTACGATACGACATGGCGTCATCACATCCTTTCTACGCTTCATGGATGGGGTCTTCGGGGTCCACTGCCGATTTTCATCCGAAATTTTCTGTCGCATCGAACCTTCCGCGTGCAAGTCGCAGCCTCCCATAGTTCCTCCCGAGTTCAGGAGAACAGGGTGCCACAGGGATCTGTTTTAAGTGTCTGCCTATTTTTAATAGCAATTAAGGGCTCGCTTCGGCGGTCGAACGTCTGTCTCAGTGTCCCTGTATGCTGACGACTTCTGCCTTTATTATAGCTCTCACGGCATTGCAGCTGCTGATCGTCAGCTGCAGGGCGCTATCCGCAAGGCGCAGTCTTGGGCTGTAGCGCAAGGGTTTCAGTTTTCGGCAGCCAAGACCTGCGTTATGCATTTCTGCCGGCGACGCACTGTTCATCCGGAGCCGCGGCTTTACCTTGATGGCGAACTTCTTGCTGTGGTGGAGTCACATACGTTTTTGGGGGTGGTTTTTGATGCCCGGTTGACTTGGCTGCCTCATATTCGGCAGCTTAAACAGATGTGTTGGCAGCATCTAAATGCTCTGCGATGCTTGAGCCACACCCGCTGGGGCGCCGACCGATCTACCCTCTTACGGCTCTACCAGGCGTTAATCCAATCCTGTCTGGATTATGGGAGCCTGGCTTACGGTTCAGCATCCCCATCTGCGTTGGGTGCTGGACCCAATCCTCCACAACCGGATACGCCTTGCCACTGGTGCTTTCTGGACCAGCCCTGTGGACAGCATACTTGTGGAGGAGGGTGTCCCCCCACTGCGGTTACGGCACCAACGTTTGCCGGCCGCATATGCTACGCATGTTTGTAGCTTGCCCGGTCATCCTAACTATCGTCTACTATTCCCACAGTCGCACATACATCTCCCAGAACGTCGGCCCCGGGCCGGTTGTACGATAGCGGACCACGTCAGAGAGCTTCTCTCCGGGCTTGGGGCTTTACCTCTTCCGCCTCCTTTCCGGGCACCTCTGCGTACACCCCCGTGGTGTGTGCCTCGCCCTTGCCTTCAGCTGGAATTGGCACAGGGCCTGAAGGACTCAGTCCCTCCGGAGGCCTTCCGCCACCGCTTTCTTTCCATCCTCGCAAAGTATCAGGGCTCTGGCATTGTTTACACTCACGGCTCGATGGTTGCTGGTCGTGTCGGTTATGCTGTGACTCTAGGGGACCACTATGAACAACATTCATTGTTAGCTGGCTGCAGCGTTTTCACTGCTGAGCTGGTCGCCATTTTTCGTGCCCTAGAGTATATCCGCTCCTGCTCAGGTGAGTCCTTCGTTATCTGTAGCGACTCCCTGAGCAGTTTACGAGCTATCGACCAGTGCATCCCTAGCTCTCGTCTGGTGATGGCTGTCCAGGAGTCCCTGCATACTCTTGCCCGTTGCGGCCGATCTGTGGTCTTTATGTGGACCCCAGGACATGTTGGGATACCCGGCAGTGAACATGTCGACCGCCTGGCGAAAGAGGCCACCAGTAAACCATCTCTGGACATTGGCCTCCCGGAGACTGATTTGCGAGCAGTCTTCCGCCGAAAAGTTTTTGGCGCTTTGGGACGCTGAATGGCGCGATCTAACCACGCCCAATAAACTGCGTGCTATAAAGGAGACGACGAGTGTGTGGCGTTCCTCCATGTGAGCCACTCGCAGCGACTCCGTTATCCTTTGTCGGCTCCGTATTGGCCACACCCGGCTGACGCACAGCTATTTACTGCGTCGTGAGGACCCGCCTCTCTGTCGCTGTGGGGTGGTTTTGACGGTGGTGCACCTTTTATTGTCCTGTCCACTTTTAGCCGTGCTCAGGCAGACATTTGCGCTGCCTGATACGCACCCTGCCCTTTTAACTGATGACTCTGCTATGGCAGGTTTAGTTTTGCGTTTTATTCGAGCAGGGGGCTTATATCATTTGCTCTAAGTGTTTATCTTTATTTAGTGTTGATTCTGGCCTTTAGCCTACGGTTTTAGAGTGAGTTTTTAATATATTTCTCGGTGGTTGGCTTTTCCTTTTTTTTTCTCTATGGTCGGCTAACCACCGTCACACTGCGCGATTTTAATTCGTTTTGTCTGATCTGTGTCTGTGTCTTTCTTGTCCTGTGTCGTCTGCCGTCTTTTCTGTTGTTCGATATTTTATTCTCTGTGGGTGTTTTTAGTTTTTGGAAAAAGGGACCGTTGACCGTAGCAGTCTGGTCCCTTTAATCACACAAACAAACCAACCTATTTGCCTTTGTATTTATAACCCTGTATTCACCTGACCAAAAGTCTTGTTCCTCCTGACACCGAACTTCACTAATTCCCACTATATATAACTTTAACCTATCCGTTTACCTTTTTAAATGTTCTGACCTATCTGCCCGATTAAAGGATCTGACATTCCACGCTCCGATCCGTAGAACTGCAGTTGTCTTTCTCCTGATAACGACGTCCTCTTGAGTACTCCCCTTCCCGGAGATCCGAATGGGGGACTATTTTACCTCTGGAATATTTCACCCAAGAGGATGCCATCATCATTTAATCATACAGTAAAGCTGCATGCCCTCGGAAAAAATTACGGCTGTAGTTTCCCATTGCTTTCAGCCGTTCGCAGTACCACAACAGCAAGGCCGTTTTGGTTAGTGTTACAGGGCCAGATCAGTCAATCATCCAGACTGTTGCAACTCTTGAGGAACCACACGTTTGCCTGACCTCACAACAGATACCCCTCCGTTGTGGTTGCACCTACGGTGCGGCTATCTGTATCGTTGAGGCACGCAAGCCTCCCCACCTACGGCAAAGTGCATGCATCATGGGGGGGGGGGGGCGAGGGAGGGAGGAGGGGGGATGACGTGCTACAGACGAGAAATTTAACCGACAGGAAGAAGATGCTGTGATATGCAAATAATTAGCTTTTCAGAGCAGTCACAGAAGGTTGGCGCCGGTGGCAACACTTACAACATACTGACATGGGGAAAGTTTCCAACCGATTTCTCATACTCAAATAGCAGTTGACCGACGTTGCCTTGTGAAACGTTGTTGTGATGCCTCATGTAAGGAGGAGAAATGCGTACCATCACGTTTCCGACTTTGATGAAGTTCGGATTGTAGCGTATCGCGATTGCGGTTTATCGTATCGCGACATTGCTGCTCGCGTTGGTCGAGATCCAATGACTGTTAGCTGAATATTTAATCGGTGGGTTCAGGAGGGTAACACGGAACGCCGTGCTGGATCCCAACGGCCTCATATCACTATCAGTCGAGATGACAGGCATCTCATCTGCATGGCTGTAACGGACCGTGCAGCCACGTCTCGATCCCCGAGTCAACAGACGGGGAAGTTTGCAAGACAACAACCATCTGCACGAACAGTTCGACGACGTATGCAGCAGCATGGACTATCAGCTCGGAGACCTTGGCTGCGGTTAGCCTTGACGCTGCATCACAGAATCACAGACCGGAGCGCCTGCGATTGGGTACTCAACGACGAACCTGGGTGCACGAATGGCAAAGCGTCATTTTTTTCGGATGAATCCAGGTTCTGTTTACAGCATCATGATGGTCGCATCCGTGTTTGGCAACATCGCGGTGAACGCACATTGTAAGCGTGTATTCGTCATCGCCATACTGGCGTATCAACCCGGCGTGATGGTATGGGGTGCCATTGGTTACACGTCTCGATCACCTCTTGTTCGCATTGACGGCACTTTGAACAGTGGACGTTACACTTCAGATGTGTTACGACCCGTGGCTCTACCCTTCATTCGACCCCGCTAAACCCTACATTTCAGCAGGATAATGCACGACCGCAGGTCCTGTAGGGGCCTTTCTGTATACAGAAAATGTTCGACTGCTGCCCTGGCCATCACGTTCTCCAGATCTCTCACCAACTGAAAACGTCTGGTCAGTGGTGGCCGAACAACTGGCTCGTCACAATACTCCAGTCACTACTTTTGGTGAACTGTGGTATCGTGTTGAAGCTGCATGGGCAGCTGGACCTGTAGACGCCATCCAAGCTCTGTTTGACTCAATGCCCAGGCGTATCAAGGCCGTTATTACGGCCAGAGGTGGTTGTTCTGGGTACTGTTTTCTGAGGATCTATGCACCCAAATTGCGTGAAAACGTAATCACGTGTCAGTTCCACTGTAATATATCTGTGCAATGAATACCCGTTTATCATCTGCATTTCTTCTTGGTGCAGCAATTTTAATGGTCAGTAGTGAAGTATTGTTTTACTTTTGGATGACTGTCTGGTTTCGCAAAGTATAAATTACGTTTTCTGTAGACAATATTTTATATTGCAAAACTTCCGTCTCTTGATGTACAGTCGAAGACAAGGACAAACAGAAGGAGCAAAAAATACATGTAGTACCAAGAAGGAATTATCCGAGTGGGACGGGGAATCGGTAGATGTGAAGTCAACAGCGCATTGGTCCACCTCTAGCTCTTATGCAAGCAGTAATTCTGCTTGGTATTGATTGATTTAGTTGTTTGATGTCCTCGTGAGGGATATAGTGCTATATACTGTCCAATGCCACGTTACACTGTCGAAGTCCCTAGCCGGTTGTGGGTCCTTGCCCATACTGCTCCAAACTTTCCCACCTGGGAATAGATCCGGTGACTATGCTGGCCGAGGTAGGATTTGTCAAGCACAAAAACAAGCAGTAGATGCCCTCGCCGTGTGCGGGCGGGCATTATTTTGCTGAAATGTAAATGGTTTGCCGTGAAGGGTGAAAAAACGGGGCCTAGAATATCGTCGACGTGCCGCTGTGCAGTAAGGGTCCCGCCGATGAGAACCAAGAGGTCCTGCCGTGAAATGAAATGGCCCCTCAGACCATCACTCCTGTCTGTCGGGCTGGTGGCTGGTGACAGTCTCGTTGGTATACCATCGCTGTCCAGAGAGTTTCCAGACACGCCATCGCTGGTCATTGGGACTCATCACTGGAGACACCTCTGCTACATTTAATGAGATTTCAGGTCCCGATAACCAGCGAAAACTTATCTGGAGGCGATCTGGACAGCCGTGTACCTCAAATCTAGCGACTTCCGTCACATTCGGATAATTCCTTCGTGGTGCGTTGTTTTTATTTATCTGAGAATGTGTTTCCGAAATTCTTACTTCGAATACCTTTATATAAGTTGTCATTTTTATTTAGAAATATATAAGAAATAAGAAACTTTATCTCATATAATGAGCCGGAACAAATTACTGGTGAATTAAACTATTAGATAAGTTAGTACTAAGAGACTCGTTTTTCTTGTCGCAGTAATGTGAGGTTGTGTTCCAGCGGTTCCCCTGGGGAGACGGAAACAAGACTCTGTTCCACAACCCACGAGTGAATCCTCTGCCGGAAGGATACGAGGATGAACTGGAGGCGGAAGAAGACTGAGCCCCACGACGGCGCAGCATTTCGGGAGCTCGCGGTAGTTGTTTGTTCGTACCTCATTATCCAACCGTCTTGAGTGCCCATTTGAAACACATTCG
This sequence comes from Schistocerca cancellata, assembly GCF_023864275.1. Lineage (NCBI taxonomy): Eukaryota > Metazoa > Arthropoda > Insecta > Orthoptera > Acrididae > Schistocerca > Schistocerca cancellata. Next base: position 249,604,374 of record NC_064626.1, read on the forward strand.
TGTCGTATACTTGTATTTTCAGCAGAACGAATTAAATTATTGGCTTATTTCCATGTTCGATAACTAAATAAATTGTTTTATTGGCCTCAGTAAACATAAGTAATATGTAAAAGGGGAACTGATCTCTGAAACTGACATAAAATCCGAATTATTTCTTACACAAACGTCCGCCAACGCCATGCTTTCCCACAACTTCAAAGTAGCCATATAAATAAGCTTCTGTCTTAAGATTTGCATTCCAGTCGTTGTGGAACATTAAAACTATCCTATCGAAATTCTAAAGATGTCCTCATTTATTACTCAGAACGAGACGTAATAGAAATTTTTGTAAATCTCTTAACTGCAACTTCCTGTCGTCAGACAGCTTGATAGTAGATACCGTTTAAGAACGTTTATGGTGATTATAAGGTACGTTGTTCTGCCTCTGTCTGTTTTGTATAGTTACGTGGATTACATTAATTGGAAAAATGGCGATGTATATAAGTCGGTAGGAATGTAATCATATACTCACTGACTGAGTTAGTAACATATCTCGAACTGTTCTGTGTGGCTTATTTATGTTCATTGAACCTGGAATTAATAATGGAGTAACCTCAACGGAAACATTACGTGACATAATATACAAACTGTCTAAAGTAGTACATACTAACAGGAAAAGTGACAACACAATAGACGTTTTGATATTGCGGTACTCCAGATTTTAGTTAACAACACTGTCCTTAGTTACTGGTTGAGCGACATCAGGTAGGCAGGGAAAGTCCATGATTTAATTATGGATTCTGCACATGACGTGTGTTGTTTTTTTCTATCTGTTTGTCGCAGGCGGTAGATGCTGGTAACTGATCGGAGGGTGTGCATTGTCATGAAAATTGATGTTTATCCAAAGTGTATCAGTTCACAAAAATATTGAACATATACTGGTCATTGTATATGATATCAATGTGTCAGAAATTAAACGAGATACAGATGCACTCTTATGGGAATTGGCGAACTGCAACGAGTAATGAAGATAATGGGCAAGGGGCACTACATTAGTAGTGTGTGGATTAATTGAGAATGAGGGTCAGACAGCTGGCATGCTTGGGTAGTCGACCACTTTTTCTGGATCGTTCAGTGGTGGCAGTCTGCCTTTGGCAGGACAACAGAGCAATCACGCTGGTGTTTCCGTGTGCGGAAACAGACCTTGCCTTGTTTGCATTCTGAAGGCCGTTGGTTACGTGCCGGCTTTGCGACTACAATATATGGCGAACCGTTACCGTAAATCAAGGGTGGGCAAGACTTCGACTCGCGGGCTGGACCCCACCACGAGTGCCATTAGCGATCGGCCTCGGTGCACATTTGGCGCGGCGCCACAGCGCGCTGTGTGAAGGAGAAGAGGGGAAACTGCGAAGGGTCGCATTTAAACAATACGAGACTGGAATAGAAGGGAGAACCGATAGAGGTACTCAAAGTACCCTCAGTCACACACCGTCAGATGGCTTGCGGAGTATGGATGTAGATGTAGATATACACTCCTGGAAATTGAAATAAGAACACCGTGAATTCATTGTCCCAGGAAGGGGAAACTTTATTGACACATTCCTGGGGTCAGATACATCACATGATCACACTGACAGAACCACAGGCACATAGACACAGGCAACAGAGCATGCACAATGTCGGCACTAGTACAGTGTATATCCACCTTTCGCAGCAATGCAGGCTGCTATTCTCCCATGGAGACGATCGTAGAGATGCTGGATGTAGTCCTGTGGAACGGCTTGCCATGCCATTTCCACCTGGCGCCTCAGTTGGACCAGCGTTCGTGCTGGACGTGCAGACCGCGTGAGACGACGCTTCATCCAGTCCCAAACATGCTCAATGGGGGACAGATCCGGAGATCTTGCTGGCCAGGGTAGTTGACTTACACCTTCTAGAGCACGTTGGGTGGCACGGGATACATGCGGACGTGCATTGTCCTGTTGGAACAGCAAGTTCCCTTGCCGGTCTAGGAATGGTAGAACGATGGGTTCGATGACGGTTTGGATGTACCGTGCACTATTCAGTGTCCCCTCGACGATCACCAGTGGTGTACGGCCAGTGTAGGAGATCGCTCCCCACACCATGATGCCGGGTGTTGGCCCTGTGTGCCTCGGTCGTATGCAGTCCTGACTGTGGCGCTCACCTGCACGGCGCCAAACACGCATACGACCATCATTGGCACCAAGGCAGAAGCGACTCTCATCGCTGAAGACGACACGTCTCCATTCGTCCCTCCATTCACGCCTGTCGCGACACCACTGGAGGCGGGCTGCACGATGTTGGGGCGTGAGCGGAAGACGGCCTAACGGTGTGCGGGACCGTAGCCCAGCTTCATGGAGACGGTTGCGAATGGTCCTCGCCGATACCCCAGGAGCAACAGTGTCCCTAATTTGCTGGGAAGTGGCGGTGCGGTCCCCTACGGCACTGCGTAGGATCCTACAATCTTGGCGTGCATCCGTGCGTCGCTGCGGTCCGGTCCCAAGTCGACGGGCACGTGCACCTTCCGCCGACCACTGGCGACAACATCGATGTACTGTGGAGACCTCACGCCCCACGTGTTGAGCAATTCGGCGGTACGTCCACCCGGCCTCCCGCATGCCCACTATACGCCCTCGCTCAAAGTCCGTCAACTGCACATACGGTTCACGTCCACGCTGTCGCGGCATGCTACCAGTGTTAAAGACTGCGATGGAGCTCCGTATGCCACGGCAAACTGACTGACACTGACGGCGGCGGTGCACAAATGCTGCGCAGCTAGCGCCATTCGACGGCCAACACCGCGGTTCCTGGTGTGTCCGCTGTGCCGTGCGTGTGATCATTGCTTGTACAGCCCTCTCGCAGTGTCCGGAGCAAGTATGGTGGGTCTGACACACCGGTGTCAATGTGTTCTTTTTTCCATTTCCAGGAGTGTATTTAGCGGCATTGAGGTTAGGGAACTGGACTGTGGTTCTTAGAAAGTGTTCCTTCTGCAACGCGATTTTTTGTTTTTAAATGGATCCCCACCAGATCAGGTATAAGTCGTTTCTCACCTTGGAATGTCTTATTGTGAGCAGCGTGCAGTGAATTCCACTTAAAAGGTGACGGCTCCAATCCCTTCTGGACGTTTTAATCTTCGTTCCTGCACTCCTTTTTCCTTCATAAATTCAAAAGCAACGAGATTTAAATCGTTCCAGGCATTTTCCTTGATTTAACCAAAGTATTTCGCAATAATGTATAAAATCTCCATATTCCTCGTTTAGTTCCACTGACAACTGTTGTAACTGACAGTGGAATAATGCGCACGACTTCAAAAATTTTGCTGTTCCTACCACAAATTTCTTGACGTATTGCATGCCTGCAAATCTGGTCCAAAGTGCTTCTTCATGTACAGAACAATGAATCCCGTCTGTTGATGGTTGTAATTTTTTCCTCTTTCATTGTCAACTAAATATACAAATTATCTGTTGATGATAATGTACTATCTTTTCATAGTAAATATGCAGTACCCGTCACGTAGGAAGCTGCGTAATGGAACTGAGAATTTTCGTCCCTCTCTTCCGTCATTCCTATTTATCTTTGAAGGATTGTGACAATAGATCGCTGGATTGTGTCTTTTTGTACAATCACCCATTGGACTTGTGAAGATCCTTCATATCAGGAGCATATAGCGAAGGGTAAATAGCGTAGACAACACTATTCTACCGAACTGAAGACAGCTGTGCCGACCCAAACTGCCGCGCCGCGATGCTAAAAAAATGACATGTCGCGCTGCACCGGGTACAGAAAAGACGAAACCGGCTGTAGTGATTCGAGAATTTCGGTGAAAATTCTAGAACCACTCGGCCTTCTACCGTTTTGAACACACGATATTTTAAATGTGTGATGATAGAATGCCTGTGTCTGTGTCTGTGTCTGTGTCTGCAGGTTTAAATTCAGTCTCAGGAAGGATGGAGACGCGACGGTCGAACGGCACCTGTCGGGCTATCCATGGAAGTTTTAGTGAAACAGCGTACGAAAGGACCATGGAGTTCTTATGTCACTCTGTGATAATAGTGTCAGTGACTATTGTTAGTGAAAAAAGAACAGTTGAGAAGGTACTCTTGAGGAAAACTCTTAATCCAGCCTTGGTAGAGGCAAGACCTATTTTACAATTCATGTGAAATAGAGTGACGGTTATTAAGCCAGCTCTTTTATAAATGTAATTAAATTTGTTTCTGACGTTGGACGGAGCGAGTGACTTACAGAAAGTCACATATGTATATTGAAAGTGTGAAAAGTAAGAATTTTGTTCTGCATGCAAGTTAAACATACCGACGGTGTTGACGAAAAAGCAAAGTTTTAGAAGAGAAGACCTATTAAGAAAGTCGTCACAAAACGACAGAACGTGGCGACCAGTGAGAAAGGACAGAAAAAACAGGAATTTTCAGACCAAAAAACCAGAAAATAAGCTGTTGTGTGTTGCCATAGCAACAAAACCAAAAGCGACAAAGAATCAACGACGAGACAACGGAACATGGTCAAGTATATAAAGAAGCAAAATTTTGAATTGAGATATAGAGAAGAAGATTCCAGTGTGTTTCTCTAAGAAGAAATACGCCTAGAACACTTCGATTATGAAGATCCTGTGCGAGGAGTGTAGAGCTCTCATATACATCACGGGGACGCAGACGCGGAAACCAATATCCGACGCCGCCGGCACCAGTTGCTCTTCACCAGTGCTGACATGCCTCCGCATCCGCTCAACGACGTAGCGCTAATTCTCCGCCGGGTGAGCGTAAAACAGAACTTTATTGTTTTAGTACAAAGTGGTACAAGCTGTTGAGTGAACTTTATTAGGGTACTTACCATATATAAAGTTAGTTAAAAGCTTACAAGATCTAACATACAAGAAGTCGAGGAATCTCAAGAACCAGCTATGGCCACGAGAGTTAATAAAGAAGTGAGAGACTGGGCTAAGGTAGTAAACTTAATCAAAGCCCAAAGTGCTGCATTAAATGCGACTCTAAGTGAAAAATTAGGCTAAGTACAATCTCAACTAAATGCTCGAAATGCGATTTTAAGTGAAAAACTAGACTCAGTACATTCTCAATTAAATAAACAGCAGCCAAGCGGCAAATATAGGTTTGTTAAATACTAAAATTGACTCACAAAGCCAAGAATTTAGTAATTCATGCAAAGGTATGGATGCTTTAAAGACTGAATTTAACGCCTTAAATAGTAAAGTAGAAATTTTGAAATTAGATTTAAAGAATGAGTTGACTAGTTCCTTGGCCATTCAGTAAATCAAATGTTCACTGACTTTAGTCAGAAACAGAATGATAATTTTCAGAATTTGACAAAAAGGTTAGAACTGAATATTGAAGACAAATGTAACAGTGTTGAATCAGAGCTTAATGAAGAGTAAGGATCCTCTGAAAATGTCTGCAACGTTAAATTTAATGCTGTAAAGCAATGGTTGAGCACTTCTAAAGACAGTGTCGATAAGCAGGATACTTTAATGCCAATAATTCAATAGCATATTACAGGTGTTAATACACGAGTGGATAATGTGATAATGTGGAAAGGAACATCAAGGAGAAATTAGCGAACTCTGACTAGAAGTAGTTTGAAGGAACAGGTTGAAGAAAGTATTGATCGAAAAGTTACCGATGGAGTAACATCAGGAAACGTGTCTCCTATTTTATGTACTGAACTTAGTGATACCACGAAAGGTATAGAGGACCTGTGGAAGGAATTCAAGCTTATCTAGGATAAAGTAAACAAAAGGGTAACTTCATCTATTGTGGTATTAACTAGTGAAGTGACGACTGATCTGCAATGGGGGGCTAATTCAAGATTATCCAGGTAAATCTCCAAATGTAAGCCAGACGGGGATGTACATCCGACCCACTTTTTGAAAAGATTCAACCAAGCTTTGCCAAAGAATTGGAAAGATTCTAAAAAGATCGAGTTTGCTGTGGGATACCTTCTAGGGGAGGCCTCAGAATGGGGAACCGTGAATATTGACAATTTTTCTTTTTGGAAACATTGCAAAAGTAATTTAAAGAGAAATACTGGTCTGCCAGTGCACAAGAAATGTTAATATCAGATCAGTGGGACCCGGACGGAGTCATGTATCCCCTAGGGACGTTAGCATTCTGAGTTAACGGGCGGAGAGTCGACCGTCGGATCCCGAGTTGTTTTCGATGTTTCTTCCAAAATAGTTTTCCTGTACCGAATTCCTTTAAAATCTTAAACTATCCTGTCATCTATTCCTAAAATCTTAAACTATCCTGTAATCTTATATCTTAGAAAACTGGATACGACAACAAAATAAAGAAAACTTAGGATAATCGCAGAATAAGAAAGAAGGTGATACACGAACACAGTGTATCAATTTTCTAGTTTGTATAGAGTATTTTATACCTTTTATGAGAAGTGGTGTAAATGGGAGTGTTTGTGTAGGTTTTGAAAGGGGTGGGTATTGTAAACAAAAGCATGGTTTAAAAAAGCAAATAAATAATGGCTAACACAAAACACACATCACACCTCTCAGACAAACCTCGCAAACAAGTGTGCCTGATTCTTCACCATTTTCCGTTTCCATAGGGTTGATAAGATTTTCTTCGGGGACCTCAAGGGTGAAGGTGGGAATGTCCGTTCTGTAGGAGACGGTTTAACACCAAACCTCCTCCGGCAACTCACTCAATTACCTGAGGGGTAGGGATCCTGTGGAGCTGGGGGGGGGGCGGGGGGGAGGGAAGGGTTTCCTGTCTTTGGGGCTATCTTGTTTCTCTTCTTAGATCTTAGCAACCAAATCTATTTTTTTCCTTTCTTACTTCTCATTTGAGGACCTATCTACTTTTTCCCTCTTTTCATATTCATAAACATCCATCGCTGAAGCCCTTCCTTGTTTCCGTGGTTTCTACTAACCTACATCTTATCTTTCGACAACAAGGCCGAAGAATCATACTACACGAACACACATCCACATACACACAAAGATACATTTAGACACAAACGCTGAAATTACAGACTAAAAAGCCTGTCACGATGTGAGAATCGCCAGGTACTGGAGGGGATAGAATATGTGTACACAGGGAAATATGCCCACACAATAAACTATGACGATTCCACATGGCATGTGTATATCAGAATATAAGAACTACGACGGTTCTATATATATAGACACACGAAGAGGTATGCATAAGGAAAGAATAGTGCCAAAGTTCTCATGCGCAAAGAGGGAGATAAAAGCATGTGATATGTGGGATAACTATAAACCAGTAATGAGCGGGAGATAGACAAGGGACAGACGTGAACAAAGAAAGAAACAGAAAGCAGGAGTGGCATTAGTCATGCTGATCATTAGGAAATGTCAGTTTAATAAATACTCTGACTAATTGCAGGATAGTGGGACTTGAATAGTATATATAGACATAGTATCTAATAAGATTATTGAAGCTGAGAAGTAGAGGAGGGCTCTGGGGAGTAAATGAAGCAGTAAAAAGTGAATGCAAAGTTTAAAATAGAGTTTATCATAGAATACTTAATTGTAGTATAGATATGAATGTATACTAGGGTAATGAACCATGAGGCCTTCTCAGAAAGAATAAGGGGGGCGTACCCGGCATTTGCTAAGTATATAGGGCAGGCGTACTTACATGGAGATAGGACGACCTGTGGCCTAAAAGATAGGAATGTTTTATAAACGGGCGTACCTGCCAGAATAGAAAGATGAATTGGTCTCATAAGGTCAACCCACAAGCAAGGTATAGGTACTGATCCGAGGAGAAGGGGACAGTATCGTGACAAAAGTCACAAATTTTATAAGGATCATTCAGGAAAGTTTGAACCCTATGCACAACTATTATTGTTACGTTTCATGTAAGTTTACGAGTATCAAAAAGAAATCTTTCATTATGCCCAGAGTTCCTCCAAGCTACACAAATAGTAAAAATAGTATATACTAAGGAAAAGTAGTACAAAAAAAATGAGAACGAAAAGTAGGTTACTCGTGTGTCATGAACTCCTGAAGTATACGACTGAAAATAAGGAAAGAGTCCTCACAGTTCCTAAACACTAGGGAAGTTGACTGAACTACGGATAATTGGTCATATCTGGATATCAAAGTAAAGTAAGAACAGAATAAAGAAACGCTCAGCTAACGATTGTTCATGAGAAAAAAAGATTGTTGTTGAAGTGAAAGATGTATGTATAAACATGTATAAGAAAAGTGTGTTGTTATGATATGACATGTTGTTACGAGTGATGTTATTTACATAATGATTATGTATAAAAGATCGCGTGTTCGATCTGGGGAGGGGGGGGGGATACGTAGTGATTCGAAAATTTCGGTGTAAATTCTAGAACCACTCGGCTTTCTACCGTCTGGAACACACGATATTTTACATGAGAGTGTACGATGATATAATCCTACCTCCTGCTCGTCACATGTCTGTGTGTGCAGGTTTAAATTCAGTCGCAGGAAGGTCGTAGACGCGGAGGTCGAACGGCACCGACGAGTTTTGGTGAAAATGAGAACGAAAGGGCCATGGATTATTTATGTAACTCTGTGATAATAGAGTCAGCGACTATTGTTAGTGAAAAAAGAACAACTGAGAATGTACTCCTGAAAAAAAAACTTTTGTCTTAGCCGTGTTAAAGGGAAGATGTGTATTATGGTTCATGTTGAGTCTGGATGTGGTTTTTACGCCAACTTTCTCTTATATGTAAATAGCTTTGTTTCTAACGTTTGGAGACACGAGAGGCTTACGAAGTAGTATATATTTTTATGAAGAATGGAGTTTGTAAAATTTCTGACGTTCAAATATACGTGTAAGTTGAAACAAATGAAACTTTCCAGAATGAGTTTTTCACTCTGCAGCGGAGTGTGCGCTGATATGAAACTTCCTGGCAGATTAAAACTGTGTGTCCGACCAAGACACGAACTCGGGATCTTCGCCTTTCGCGGGCAAGTGCTCTACCAACAGAGCTACCGAAGCACGACTCACGCCCGGTACTCTCAGCTTTACTTCTGCCAGTATCTCGCCTCCTACCTTCCAAACTTTACAGAAGTTCTCCTGCGAAACTTGCAGAACTAGCACTCCTGAAAGAAAGGATATTGCGGAGACATGGCTTAGCCACAGCCTGGGGGATGTTTCCAGAATGAGATTTTCACTCTGCAGCGGAGTGTGCGCTGATATGAAATTTCCTGGCAGATTAAAACTGTGTGCCCGACCGAGACTCGAACTCGGGACCTTTGCATTTCGCGGGCAAGTGCTCTACCAAATGAGCTACCGAAGCACGACTCACGCCCGGTACTCATAGCTTTACTTCTGCCAGTATCTCGTCTCCTACCTTCCAAACTTTACAGAAGTTCTCCTGTAAAGAAGTTCTTCTGTAAAATTTGGAAGGAAGTTCTTCTGTATACTCCGTCTCACTTTCTGCAACGAATATACTTGACCCAAAGCACTCGAGGTGGAGCTTTTTCTGAGAGATGAAGATCCTGCGACCAACCGCTTTGGAATACATTTACCGATCGGGAACAACACAGTTTTTCTAATTTTTTTTTTTTGTCGTCAGTCTTCTCTTCATAGTAGCACCTGCAACCTACGTCCTCAATTATTTGCTCGATGTATTCCAATCTCTTTCTTCCTCTCCGTTTTTGCCCTCTACAGGCCCCTCTAGTGCCATGGATGTCATTCCCTCATATCTTAACAGACGTCCTATCATCCTGTCCCTTCTCCTTGTCAGTGTTTTCCACATGTTTCTTTCCTTTCCAATTCTGCGCACAACCTCCTCGTTCCTTACCTTATCAGTCCACCTAATTTTCAACATTCGTCTGTAGTACCACATATGAAATGCTTCGACTTTCTTCTGGTCCGGCTTTTCCATAGTCCATGTTTCACTGCCATACATTGCTGTTCTCCAAATGTACATTCTCAGAAACTTCTTCCTCAATGTGAGGCCTATGTTTGATACTATTAGACTTCTGTTTGCCAGAAATGCCTATTCGCCAGTGCTTTTCTGCTTTGATGTCATCCTTGCTCCACCAGTCATTTGTTATTTTGCTGCCTAGCTAGTAGAATTCCTAAACTTCACCTACTTCATGGCCATCAATCCTAGTGTTAAGTTTCTAACTGTCCTCATTTCCGCTACTTCTCATTACTTTCGTCTTTCTTCGATTTACTCTGTCCATATTCTATACTCACTAGACTCTTCACCCCATTCGGCAGATCGTGAAACTCGTCTTCACTTTCACTCCGGATAGCAATGGAATCAGCGAATCGTATCATTGATATCCTTTCACCATGAATTTTATTTGCGCTCCTGAACCTTTCTTTTATTTCCGTCATTGCTTCTTCGATGTACAGATTGAACAGCAGGTACGAAAGACTACATCCTAGTTTTACACCCTTTTTAATCCCAGCATTTCGTTCTCGGTCGTCCATTCTTATTGTTATCTCTTACCTCTGGTACATCTTGTACATTACCTGTCTTTCACTATAGCTTACCCGTATTTTTCTCAGAATTTCGAATACCTTACACCATTTTACATTATAGAACGCTTTTTCCAGATCGACAAATCATATGAACATGTTCTGATATTTCTGTAGTCTTGCTTCCATTATTAACCGCAACTATCTGGTGACTTTCCCTCTCCTAAAGCCTAACTGATGGTCACCTAACACATTCATAATTTTCTTTTCCTTTCTCCTATATGTTTTTCTTGTCAGAAACTTGGATGCATGAGCTCCTCAGCCGATTGTGCGATAACTGTCGCACATGTTAGCTCTTGTGGTCTCCAGAATTGTGTGGATGATATTTTTCTGAAAGTCAGATGATATGTCGCCAGACTCACACATTCGACACACCAACGTGAATACTCGTTTTGTTGCCACTCGCCCAATGATTTTAGAAATTCTGATTAGTGTTGTCTTCTGCCTTATTTGATCTTAAGTTCTCCAAAGCTTTCTTAAATTCTGTTTCTAATACTAGATCCTCTATCTCTTGTAAACCGACTCCTGCTGCTTCTTCTATCACATCAGACAAATCTTTCCCCTTATACAGGCCTTCAATGTACTCTTCCCACCTATGCGCTCTCTCCTCTGGATTTAACAGTGGAATTCCCGTTGCACTCTATAATGTTACTACCCTTGCTTTTAATTTCATCGAAGGTTATTTTGACTTACCTATATGCTGAGTCAGTCCTTCCGACAATCATATCTTTTTCGATTTCTTCACGATTTTCATAACGTTTAGTCTTAGCTTCCTTGTACTTTCTATATATTTCATTCACACTGACCTGTATTTCTGTATGCCTGAATTTCCCTGAACACTTTTGTACTTTCTACTTTCAACGATCAACTGAATCACTTCTTCTGTTACCCATGGTTTCTTCATAGTTCCCTTCTTTGTACTTCTGTTTTTCTTTCCTACTTCTATGATTGCCCTTTTTTGAGATGTCCACTCCTCTTCAACTGTATTGCCTACAGAGCTATTCCATACTGCTGTATCAATAGCCTTAGAGAACTTCAAGTGTACCTCGTCATCCATTAGTAATTCCATATCCTACTTCTTTGTGTATTGATTCTTCCTGACCAGTCTTTTACTTCAGCCTACTCTTCATCACTACTACATTTTCATCTCAGTTCATATCTCCTCCTTTGTACGCCAGACTACCCAGTATCTGATTTCTGAATCTCTGTCTGACCGTGATGTAATGTAACTGAATTGTTGCACTATCTCCCAGCCTTTCCAAATATACCTCCTCCTTATGTGATTCTCGAACAGAGTGTTCGCTATTACTAGCTGAAATGTAAGACAAATTTCAATTAGTAGTTTTTGTCTATCACTCCTTGTCCCAAGCCTATATTCTCCTGTAACCTTTTTACTCCTGTCCCTGCAACTTCATTCCAGTCCTCCATGACTATTAGATTTTCATCGCCCGTTACGTACTGTATTATTACCTATTCAATATCCTCATATACTTTCTCTATCGCATCATCTCCAACTTGAGACCTTGACATGGATACCTGATCTAAATTGTCGGTGTTGGTTTGCTGTCGATTCTCAGAAGAACATCCCTATAACTGAACCGTCCACAGTAACACACCCTTTGCCGTATCTTCCTATTCATAACTAATCCTACTCCTTTTATACCTTTTTCTGCTGCCGTTGATATTAACCTTTGCTTATCTGGCCCGAAATACTTGTCTTCTTTCAAATTCACTTCACTGTTCCCTATTATATCTAGGAAAAATCAAATTAAAAATAAAAATAAAATATAAATTAAATAACATAATAAAATCCCACATTCACATTCCATTCAAAAACACACACATCAATAGCTTATATATCCGGTCTAGGAGCGCTGCAGTCATGGACTGTGCGGCTGGTCCCGGCAGAGGTTCGAGTCCACCCTGAGGCATCGGTGTGTGTGTTTGTCCATAGGATAATTTAGGTTAAGTAATGTGTAAGCTTAGTGACTGATGACCTTAGCTGTTGAGTTCCATAAGGTTTCATACACAGTGCTGGTTATTCATCAAAACTTAAGCCGTGGAATATTTCGAACCTAGGACCGTAGACGTTTTGATTACTAGCCAGAGATGTTGCGTCTAGACAACAGGTACGCAGCACAGACAAATATGCTGTGAAGTGTCTCCGTTATGTGGAAACCACATGTTTTCAGTACATGGACACCGTGCAAGCAAAGCCTTTCCAGCTACCGCTCGACATTGACGTGGTGGAGGGACTACACCAAACTGGCGATCTGGAGGACGCTGATGAGGTACGGGAAAAACATGGCCAAATGGAATCGCAATAGTGTCAACTTCTACTACTCAATCTTCCGAGAACTGAACCCTTTACCGCCATCGGCAGACAGCGCGATGGAACGGCAAAGAAGGATAATTACTCTGGTGCGCCACAAGTTGCAGGGATGGGTGGTGATACAGAGGCGTTACCACGGTCAGGCGGGATTGGAAACGCCATCCATGCATTATACGAGGTGCATTCAAGTTCTAAGGCCTCCGATTTTTTTTCTCCGGACTGGAAAGAGATAGAAACATGCGCATTGTTTTAAAATGAGGCCGCGTTCATTGTCAATACGTCCCAGAGATGGCAGCACCGTACGGTAGATGGAATTTTACCGCCAGCGGCGTGAATGAGAACTGTTTTAAATACTTAAAATGGCGACGTTTTCCTTACTTGAACAGCGTGCAATCATTCGTTTTCGAAATTTGCGTGGTGTGAAAACAATTGAAATTCATCGACAGTTGAAGGATACATGTGGTGATGGTGTTATGGATGTGTCGAAAGTGCGTTCGTGGGTGCGACAGTTTAATGAAGGCAGAACATCGTGTGACAACAAACCGAAACAACCTCAGGCTCGCACAAGCCGGTCTGACGACATGATCGAGAAAGTGGAGAGAATTGTTTTGGGGGATCGCCGAATGACTGTTGAACAGATCGCCTCCAGAGTTGGCATTTCTGTGGGTTCTGAGCACACAATCCTGCATAACGACCTGAAAATGCGAAAAGTGTCATCCAGGTGGGTGCCACGAATGCTGACGGACGACCACATGGCTGCCTGTGTGGCATGTTGCCAAGCAATGTTGACGCGCAACGACAGCATGAATGGGACTTTCTTTTCGTCGGTTGTGACAATGGATGAGACGTGGATGCCATTTTTCAATCCAGAAACAAAGCGCCAGTCAGCTCAATGGAAGCACACAGATTCACCGCCACCAAAAATATTTCGGGTAACCGCCAATGCTGAAAAAATGATGGTGTCCATGTTCTGGGACAGCGAGGGCGTAATCCTTACCCATTGCGTTCCAAAGGGCACTACGGTAACAGGTGCATCCTACGAAAATGTTTTCAAGAACAAATTCCTTCCTGCACAGCAACGAAAACGTCCAGGAAGGGCTGCGCGTGTGCTGTTTCACCAAGACAACGCAGCCGCACATCGAGCTAACGTTACGCAACGGTTTCTTCGTGATAACAACTTTGAAGTGATTCCTCATGCTCCCTACTCACCTGACCTGGCTCCTAGTGACTTTTGGCTTTTTCCAACAATGAAAGACACTCTCCGTGGCCGCACATTCACCAGCCGTGCTGCTATTGCCTCAGCGATTTTCCAGTGGTCAAAACAGACTCTTAAAGAAGCCTTCGCCGCTGCCATGGAATCATGGCGTCAGCATTGTGAAAAATGTGTACGTCTGCAGGGCGATTACGTCGAGAAGTAACGCCAGTTTCATCGATTTTGGGTGAGTAGTTAATTAGAAAAAAATCGGAGGCCTTAGAACTTGAATGCACCTCGTATGGTGTCCGACGAACGACAGCATCGTCGCCAGCTCATCTACATACTGGTCACACCTCATGACCCATAGGTGATTAATGAGAATGACATTGTTAATGCCTTCGTTGAACACTGCTGACGTACTTAGAAGGAAAAAGACACACATGCTGAAGTGGACGACTCCATCTTCTACTATGTCACACGACCAAATGGGTAACTAATTGAGTGTTACTGAGCCTTCCCGGGGCCAGTGTCAATCTGATGGATGACTACGTTCAAAGAACTGATGACATCTGAACATGCAGTCCCACATACCTTTATTGAGGGCATCATCACTCTGGTCTACAAAGCAGACCGCAGTTCAATGGTCACAAACAGACCACTCACACTACCTAACGCAGATTACAAGATCTTCACTCTCTTCCTGGTGATGCGTCTTTAGACGATACTCCCACATGACCCCCTGGAGCAAACGATATCTAGGGGACAGGTTAACATAAAAACTGCCAGAGGAGAATGCCGCTACTTAATGGCGGTGGTGGCGATCTGCAGACTCCGTGCAGCTATCATGGCTATAGATTTTGATAGTGCCTTCAATAACCTGCGCCACCGTTTCCTGTTTTTGGTGGCAGCCCGCAATCAGCATACCACCTCCCTTCATTGAAGTCCCCCACTGTTATTACATGGTACTCCAGAGCTTGTACCCATCCACCACTCATTTTAGCAAGGGTGGCCCCTCTCTACCCTTCTATATGCTACCGTCCTAGAGCTCCTTCCTTATTGGGGTCCTGACGACCAACCTCTGTGCCCTCACCATTCGACATAACATATTTCAGCGCCAGGCATACGGTGATGACCTTCTCCTCCTCGTCCACTCCGACTCCGAGACTGGAACAGTGCTCTAATTGATTACTCGTTATAGGGGTGCCACAGGCATTATCATGAACGTCACCAAATTTTCTACGATCTACATCAGACGAGGCCTACAGAAAGGAAAAGTGGCAACCCTGCTACTTGTATAGACATTTCGGTCCCTGGGCATTACGTTTACCTCCACTGTGAAATGCACAACTGTGACGAATTTCCGTCCCTTGTTACACATCATCTGCAACGACATCTGCCAGAACCTCTTGCACACCCAGGACACACTTCAACACTTTTGAGTTCCTTAATCGTTATGTATAACATTGGTCAATGTCGCGCAAGTACTCCCTCTGCCGGCGGCCCTTGACTATTATCTTATGGCTGCTTCCATTTTTAAGGTCCGTATGGTGTCCTCGGACTCGTCAATGCATGCGAGCTATGGCTTCATATATGACTGCTAAGAGAAAAAAAATGGACCAGACGGGGCACATCTCAAATACGAAGCTTACTTGAGGTCCTCCTGCCTACGTCTACCTCACCACTGGTGTCTGTCGGCCACATCGCGCCTCATTTTTCTCACTTTTCGGACTTTCTCGTCGACTACAGTTACACACATATCAGCGTCTCAGGTAAGCGTCTGCCCAGGACCAAGGATTTTTATAGCCTACTATTGTGCCGCGTTCCCCAAATATAGGGGAGACCAAATATCCCTCCATCCCGTGGCGCCATAGTGTGGAGTTCCACGCACCAGCCCTTCCTCCTTACAGATGTTGTGAGCGGCGGCGGGTTTGCTATTCTGCTATCCTGTGCAGTGGATTAATCTGAGATGGACCCTTTACCCTGTGGCTCCTGAAAGATGCAATTTCCACCCCCACACTACTACAGAAGTCAGACAGACGCTCCTAACGTTCTAAAGAGAAATGCCTGAGAAACTTTCAGCAATAAATATCTTCTGGAGTCGACCGCTGTAGGGAAATAACACAAAAATTCACAAAATTTCTTACGTAACTAGTGGGATACTTGGGTACTGGAGTAGTGCTAGTTAGTCTAAGGAAAACATGAATCTAACGAAAATTATTATTTATTTTGCAAAAATTCTGAGAAATCACAATGGCACTTTTAGTTATGAATTGAACAAGTTATATCCTGGGTCTTTTCGGAATGTCAAGTTACCTCTCAAGGATAGGATTCGCTAATGAAATTTCTATACAAAGTTTAAGATTGTTATTGACTTGGAAGAATGGCTGAGAGCTGCGCCTACACAACTTGAATAATTATCCGTTAGAATGTTGCTAGGTACGGTCGAAGCTGTCACATGTGAAATGCAGTGAAGTGTACTGTCATGGAGGAAATATGGGGCTCGCAAGAGCTGTAGCGCACAATACCGTAAGCTGTGATGACTGCTGTCTGCGTCGCTCGCTGCTGACAGATAAGATAATTCTCGTTCTATCTGGATTGACCTTCGCCAATTGCATTCTCCCTACGCCTTGATGAAGTCAAGGACTCTCATTCGCCCCTAGTCTAACTACTGGCGGGTACACCAGTCAGATAACCAGTCCACCACGATGCCACTCAAAAATTTGCTCGCAGGCGTTTAACTATTATTCTGTCCGTTCACACCGCACAATAAGTGTGTTGGCCAACACAGTGAACAACGCTTAATCGCAAGGATTCAATATAGAGTCGCACTTCGATTCGCTCTCGACAGAGGTGCTCTCCCAGTGAAGCACTGAGGAGAGACTTGTTCCTAGCTGTTTGAGTACATGTACTATAGCGCACGCTCTCGTTACGTGTTCTCGCTCCAATAGTGACAACGGAACGGCCCCTCTCCATGCCAGATGTGAAGGGGTATATCTTTCGGGCTCTTTCATTACTCCTTCAGCCACCACTTTCGTCATGCTTGGCCTCCCAGGTGCGATTATTGGCTTTGGGGTTACCTGAAGTCGCAAGTGTATCGTGATCGATCGACATCTCTGGGGATGCTGAAAGACAACATCCAACGCCAATGCCTCACCATAACTCCAGACATGCTTTACAGTGCTGTTCACAACATTATTCTCCAACTACAGCTATTGTTGAGGAACGATGGTGGATATGTTGAGCATTTCCTGTAAAGAACATCGTCTTTGCTTTGTCTCACTTTGTTATGCTAATTATTGCTATTCTGATCAGATGAAGCGCCATCTGTCGGACATTTTTGAACTTTTGTATTTTTTTTTTGTTCTAATAAAACCTCATGTCATTCCAAGCATGTGTGTCAATTTGTACCTCTCTATCTACATTATTCCGTGATTTATTCAGTTTTCAAATTTATACTGACTTTTTGATCACCCGGTATAACAGCGTTGTCGGAGAAAACTGTTGAGGTACAACGAAGAACCATTTATTTTGTAAACAGTAAGCTTAGGAGTTGGTAAAACCTCAACTCTTTGAAGAATCGAAATCCTATGCTTAGCAGCTGCAAAAGGATAAATATTCACTTCTAGGGTTAATACATTAAATATTTGACGTTTAGCATATAACTGAGAAAAAGTTTAGAATAGGTTTGAAAGTATTCTTAAAGTTTGTTTCAACGTCCCTGCTCTGATTCTGAAGCACTAGACAAATATAGACAGGGCAATTTACGTACCATTTTTAGTGAAAGCAAGTTTTTCGCATATCTCCCGCACATCGTATAAGTTAGTAGATTGATGGGATGATTTGGGGGGAAAGAGACCAAACATGTCATCGGTCTCATCAGATTATGGAAAGGATGGGGAAGGAAGTCGGCCGTGCCCTCTCAAAGGAACCATCCCGGCATTTGCCTGAAGCGATTTTTGGGGAATCGCGGAAAAGCTAAGTCAGGATGGTCGGACGCGGGATTGAACCGTCGTCCTCCAGAATGAGAGTCCAGTGTGCTAACCACTGCTCTACCTCACTCGGTTAATTTAGTACATACTTTCATGATAAATGCAAGTACTGTATGTAAAGAGCTATGCGATTGTAGTTAGTAGTAAAGAAGTAATAAATTGAAACATTATGCCACATACTGAAGTTTTACTGCGCGCCATTTTAAACAGAAGCAAGATTTCACGCAATTCAGTGCTATGAGATATCTTCTAGTGTGCAACGGGTACATCCAGTGGATATGTGGACACTGTCTGCAACTACGTTGTGAAAGCAGTCGCTGGTAAAGAAGTAGTAAATTAGAACGTCATCTCTGATGATGATGTTTTAGAGCAAGAACAGAAAAAATACAGCAAGCGATAAATTTCTTTCTTTTCGCCATTTTGTGGGACTGTCATCAGTAAAGCTTTGAATTTATGTGTAAAGTTTTTTGGAAGTCACTCAAACAACGTCTGAATATTTGTGCATTATCAGTTATACAAACTCAAGACAAATAGAGAGTTCCTAATTGTAATACTTGTGTTATTGTGTCAATCTTTGAACGTGACATTATACTTCTTGATGAGTAAATTATAAAAGTACTTCAAAATTTTTTACTTCGACTAATAATTATCGGAAGTACTGAAAATCGTGGCCCCTTGAAGATGTTAGATAGGAAACCTCGAACTGGGAGTGGTTTCTAGCTTTCAGTATAGTTCCTTAGTAATATACATTGAAGATCCAGAGAAACTAATATCGTCTAGGGCCCCCGCGAGCATGCAGAAGTGCAGCAGCACGGCGTGGCATGGACTCGACTAATGTCTGATGTAGTGCAGGAGGAAATTGACACCATGAATCCTGCAGGGCTGTCCATAAATCCGTAAGAATAAGAAGGGGTGGAGATCTCTTATAAACAGCACGTTGCAAGGCATTTAAGATACACTCAATATTGTTCATGTATGTTGAGTTTGGTGGCCAGTGGAAGTGTTTAAACCCAGACGAGTGTTCTTGGATCCACTCTGTAGCAATTCTGGACGTATGGGGTGTCGCATTGTCCTGGTGGAATTGCTCAAGTCCGTCGGAATGCACAATGGTCATGAATGTGTGCAGGTGATTAGACAGGATGTTTACGTATGTGTCACCTGTCAGAGTCGTATCTAGACGTATCAGGGGTCCCATATCACTCCAACGGCACACGCCCCACGTCATACCCTTACACGTCCACCCACTTCATACAATTTGAAAGTAGAGTCGTCCGACCAGGCAACATGTTTCCAATCATCAACAGTCTAATGTCGGTGTTGGCGGACCCAGGCGAGGCGTAGAGCTTTGTGTCTTGCAGTAATCAATGGTACACGAGTGGGCCTTCGGCTCCGAAAGCCCATATCGATGATTTTTCATTGAATGATTCGCACGCTGACACTTGTTGACGGCCCAGAATTGAAATCTGCAGCAATTTGCGCAAGGGTTCCACTTCTGTCACTCTCAACGATTCTCTTCAGTCGTCGTTGGTTCCGTTTTTGCAGGATCTTTTTGAGGCAGCAGCGGTGTCGGCGATTTGATGTTTTACCGGATTCCTGATATTCGCGGAACACTCGTGAAATCATCGTACGGGAAAATCCCCACTTCATCGCTACCTCGGAGATGCTGTTTCCCATCGCTCGTGCGCCGACTATAACACCACTTTCACACTCGCTTAAATCTTGAAGCCTGCCATTGTAGCAGCAGTATCGATCTAACAACTACGCCAGACACTTGTTGTCTTATACAGACGTTGCCGGTCGCAGCGCCGTATTCTGCCAGCTTACATATCTCCGTATTTGAATACTCAAGCCTATACCAGTTTTCTTGGCGCTTCAGTGCAGATGAGCCCAATATTTTTAACGTTATTTGATACCTTCATATTTACAATGGTTTCTGCTGCGGTTTTATTTCTTTCCGAATTTTCTGTGCACGACATTACATGTGGATACATTCCCACTCCCCAGGCAGGTACTTTCAGGAACATCTGCTTCGTCTATGCTGCTACACGATCCAGTCACATTAGTCTCGCCAAGTGTTAAAAGCCTGGATAACCACATGTTGCAACGCGGACGGGCAGGAAGAGAGTCATTGAGGTTCTGGAATGTACCAACAGCAATGTGGAGTAATGCCGATTCCAGTGCCGGAACTAGATGCGCTAAGTTTCTCTGTTGAGGATCCAAGGCTCGAACTGTCCTGTCGAGGTAGTCTCACAGGTTCTCGATTGGGCTTAAATCCGGAGTGTTTGGTGGCCAGGGGAGAACGGTAAACTTATGTACTGTTCGAACAGGGCACGTACGCTGCGAGCTGTGTAACACGCTGCATTGTCCTGCTGGTAGACGCTATTGTACAGGGCTATTACAAATGATTGAAGCGATTTCATAAATTCACTGAGGCTCCATTCATTGACATATCGTCACGACACACTACAGATACGTAGAAAAACTCATAAAGTTTTGTTCGGCTGAAGCCGCACTTCAGGTTTCTGCCGCCAGAGCGCTCGAGAGCGCAGTGAGGCAAAATGGCGACAGGAGCCGAGAAAGCGTATGTCGTGCCTGAAATGCACTCACATCAGTCAGTCATAACAGTGCAACGACACTTCAGGACGAAGTTCAACAAAGATCCACCAACTGCTCTGCTAACTCCATTCGGCGATGGTATGCGCAGTTTATAGCTTCTGGATGCCTCTGTAAGGGGAAATCAACGGGTCGGCCTGCAGTGAGCGAAGAAACGGTTCAACGCGTGCGCGCAAGTTTCACGCATAGTGATGTGAAAGATTCAGTGTTTAAACCTCCTCTACCAAGAAACGTGCCAGAACTGCGAGCTCGCATCAACAGTGCTTTCGAACTCTTTGATGGGGACATGCTGCGCCGAGTGTGGGAGGAACTTGATTATCGGCTTGATGTCTGCCGAATCACTAAAGGGGCACATATCGAACATTTGTGAATGCCTAAAAAAACTTTTTGAGTTTTTGTATGTGTGTCCAAAGCATTGTGAAAATATCTCAAATAATAAAGTTATTGTAGAGCTGTGAAATCGCTTCAATCATTCGTAATAACCCTGTACTTTGGAGAAAGACTGCATATAGGGGTTGACACCGTTCCCAGGGGTAGATGCATACTTGTGTCGATCCATTTTGTCCTTCAGAATGACGAGACCACACAGGGAATGCCACAAAAGAGTTCCACACACCGTAATGCTCCATACTCTGGCCTGGACCCTTCCGACGATTGTTGCTGGGCCGTACAAGCCAATGGCCGTCTGTCGGATGGGCCATAGAAAGTGATTCATCTGAAAAGGCCACCTATCGCCACTCAGTGGAAGTCCAGTTGCGTTATTTCCGTGCAGATTCCATCATTCGTCGCCGATGACCAGCAATCAGCATGTATACAGAACCAAGAGCCTGCTTTGGACGCCCATACCTAGCAACGCTGAATGGTCGTTGAGGAAACACTCTTCGTAACCTCTTGTTTCATCAAGGGGCTCGTTTGCCCAACAACTGCACGTCTGTTCACCAATACACATATCTGCAGCTATCGTTCACCCCTGTCATCTATGGCCCATGGTGCACCACACTTGCCTCGCGCAAGTTTTGGATAGCACCATTTTGCAGTGCACAGTATACAAACTTAGACGATTCGGAAATGCTTAAACCTGTGGCCAGAAAGCCAATGATCATGCCCACTGGGAGGTCAGCTCCGTTGCCACTTTACTACGACGACTATACTGTTTTTCGCTCTCCCATCCCCCCTCTCTCATACCCGTATACCAATGATCCCAACCGATTTATCTGCTCGTCTTAAGTCGCTTCAATTCCCAATCTTAATTTCGTTTGCAATAAGAATACATAAGACACGAGGTCCAGAGAGAGAGGGAAAGGTAAAATGGATAGAGGGTGGGAGGAGTGGATGGACAGAGAGAGGGTGGCAGAAGGAGATTCACACATATATCCAGTTCCCATATACATTTAGCATTTGCGAAGCATTGCCAGGTTCACTAGTAACATATAAATGTATGATACCATCAAAGATATTTTATTTAAGACAATAGCATTTACCGGTGCGAACCTACTTCTGACATATTCCTTCAAATGGCTCTGAGCACTATGGGACTCAACAGCTTAGGTCATAAGTCCCCTAGAACTTAGAACTACTTAAACCTAACTATCCTAAGGACATCACATACACCCATGCCCGAGGCAGGATTCGAACCTGCGACCGTAGCAGTCCCGCGGTTCCGGACTGCAGCGCCAGAACCGTTAGACCACCCCAGCCGGCGACATATTACTTGTTTCATCGTCATTGGTATCTTAGCTACAGGTGAATCGTTTTACTACTGGTTCTAATCAGTCATTCCCACTTACGAGTTCAATATTTAGCTATTCTCCTTTGTAGTGGTGCACAATGTTGTCTTCGTTTTAGAGTTGTTTACCATTAACTCTCATTCTAATGGTTCAAATGGCTCTGAGCACTATGGGACTTAACTTCTAAGGTCATCAGTCCCCTAGAACTTAGAACTACTTAAATCATCACACACATCCATGCCCGAGGCAGGATTCGAACCTGCGACCGTAGCGGTCACGCGGTTCCAGATTGTAGCGCCTTTAACCGCTTGGCCACACCGGCCGGCAACTCTCATTCTGACGGAAGTACAGAGTACATTCCACTCAACTAGCATGCTAACTATTCCCTACTCTTCGCCACAATAACTCTGCCAACAGGGTCACTGCGATTCACAGACAGAAATTCGAAAGTAACATAGTTATTTTCTGAACTGAAACGAGGACTTTCCAGCAAGAGTTGCTTTTGAGCTTTATTAGCAGAGAGTACTAAGTTTGCAGGTGATTGTAAGATTGAACGAAGTGAAATTTATTGCGCTTATGAAGTCACAACGGCACTCACGAGACTCCAAGTGCGGTGACAACAGAACGTAAGAGTTGTTGACTTGTTTGCTGCACCGGGCGACTCCCCATTACGTAATGAATATGTGATCTGCTAATTGATAGACTCAAAACTGCCTCGTGTTAGCAACACAAGGGCCCTCATCATAGCATTTAACACAGGCTACATGTCACTTAACCAACGTTTCGCTGTTGTTAACAAACAGCAGCACATCACGTTTATAGTCCGGAGAATAAAATTTCGTTTTACTTGTGAAGTCTTTGAGAGATTGAAGTAATTCGAAAGTGTGATCGGAACATATGACAAATACCAGTATAAATGGTCATTTGTATACCAACAACACAAAAACATATAGTTCGTCACGGAGTTTAGTGAGAAATATACGAACTATTTACATAGATATTTCTGTATCAGTTTGACCTAAGATGTTGTCATTACATTTCTACAGCGCTCACTGATGTCAATTACATTCTCTTGCAAAGAGGGGAGACACAGTTTCCCCTCTATCTTTTGTCTCTTGTCTTCTGTATCTCTTTCTTGCAGCAGCTTAACATTTAAGCATCCCTGTACTTACATCTAAGAAAATTTGGAATAATAATAGTAAACAGTGGCGTGGTCCATGTTTCATTTGTAGGTCACTGTTGTTACCTTTCACCCCCAATGATGTAAAATGTTTCTCTAATTTAGTTTAACTGAAGCTGAAATGGGAGCAATTTGGCTATGTGTTGATTTGCGCGCCAACCACGCTCCATTACTTGCAGGCTTGCACACTACAGAAAAGATGAACCTTTGCAACCTGAATTTTTTATACGATGTCTGATTCATGTTTTATAACGTAATGTATAATTATTTCTTGGGTGGTATTTAATACTAATACGGTACGCCACTACCGATTCCGAGGCTGATACCTGCTATGCAGGTAACCAAATTAATCGTAACAGACTATTCGAGGAGGAAGTTGTAAGACATCGATATTACTCGGTTCAGATATGATTTTGGTATATAATTCAAGCAGTGGCCACTGTGAGTCATACTAACTTCCAAACAACTAAGTTTCAGAAGTCTGCTACATCATCTAATTTCTGAAAAAAAAGCTTTTTCTTCTCTCTTCCTGTTCATAAACGGATGCGTTACAACTTCTTGGACTTGACGTAGACTTCACCAAAATTACATCCGTTTCAAGATTCACTCAAAACTAACAAGACATACTGCAACATGGAATAACATGGAAACTTGTTGCCTTCTATTGAATGATGATTCCACTATTGTGTTGATCTGCTACTGTGCCAGCACATTCGCGAACGGTAGTACACCACAAAAACAGTTATTTACCCATTCTACTCAAATCGTTAGACTGGAATTGCCTCGACAAATTACTTTATTTTAAGCCTCAATTACGCAACAATATCCCTCTCAGTGCTTTCATAAGGGGCCTCTATCAAGAGACTTCAAACAAGAGACTACTTAAAATATGCACCCAATCTCGATGGTCCCTTCTTCAGCATTGTTCATTAGGGTTCAAGGAATCTTCGTCTGTTGTATTCGTGAAGCTGCGGTTGGTAATGAGGTCGGCTCTCTGTACTAGCTCTGACGTCACAGCATTGGCTGCTGCGCCTCATCGCTGCCCCTAACCCAACGGATGCCTCAGACAGATGGGGTGCAAAACCGAATCGAGACAAATGTCTGGAATACACATCCGAAATATGAGTTTGTAGAATCACATCACAGAACATGAACCAGTACAAGAAATAACACTGTAAGTCAGGGCCGCACAAACTCAGAAAACCGCGCGCGGGCAAAGCGAGGTGCAGCGAGTGCCTGCACAGTGCTTCGTTTCAACTCGGCATACCTCGCCTCAACTCGGCTTGCTAGGTGAGGCCGACGCTGTGCGCTGCCGAATGCGCTGCCAGACGGCTTAGTCAACATTGGAATACGTAAGCGCAACACAATTAGCGGAATAATGGAACCATCTGCTCCAAAAAATAGGGAAAATTGCCGAAAGTCAGTTTAAACCGGAATGGAAAATGTCCTACTTTTTGTGCGTTGTGACGATAAAGCCAAATGTCTAATCTGCGGTACACTAATTACGTGTGTCAGAAAATAGATTATTGAAAGGCACTACAACAAATTGCATTCAGAAAAGTATAGTGATATAACAGGAGATGCCAGAGAGGAAGAATTACGGAAGTTGCAAACTCTTGCAGAAGAGAATTCTGTATCTACAAACGGGGTTTGTTGCAAGTACTTTAGCATGTATATTTTGGTTAAAGGCCATGCGAAACGAAATAACATATGTTTAGATTCGTTAGTTTTCGTTTTCGCATAAATAATTTCTATCATATCTTTTTTTCTCTACTTTAGGGTGAAGAAGATGAGGGGTGTTGCGAAAGGACTCTCAGAGCTAGTTACAAAATTGCTCTACGTTTAGCAAGAGCTGGGAGGCCATTTATGGACGGGCCATTAATAAAAAACATTATGTTGGACGTAGTAGAGACAATGAATCCCACATTAGCTCCCGCGTACAGCAGAATACCACTTTCCAGAATGACAATACATCGGAGAATCAACGACATTGCTGAGAATTTCCATGAACAACTGGCAGCCAAAATTGAAAACTTCCTAGCGTACTCCATCGCACTTGATGAGTCCACGGATATTAACGACACGGCTCAGTTAGCAATATTTTTGCGTGGCGTGGACGACGACCTACATGCAACGGAAGAGCTCCTGGGTATGATTTCGTTGAAGGACACTGTTACAGGGGCGGATATTTTAGCAGCTGTTGAAATGGCAGCTGAAGGAATAGGACTCCCTTGGGAAAAGCTGTTTTCCGTTACCACAGACGGTTCCGTAACCACATTGCTGGTGCCCCACCAGCAATGTGCGGTAAAGCAAAAGGGTTTATTGGCCTACTGCGGAAAAAACTTAACATGCCGAATTTACCTTTCGTTCATTGTTTTGCACACCAAGAGGCTCTTTGTCCGAACGTTATCCGCCTTCAAGATGTGATGAAGGTAGTGGTGCGTATCGTGAACTACATTTGTTCTCATGGACTCACTCATCGTCAATTCAAAGAATTTTTGATTTCCTTTGAAGAGGAGTATCCAGATATTCCCTACCACGCTGAGGTGCGCTGGCTGAGCAAAGGGAAAGTGATTTCCCGAATTTTTCGACTACGCCACACTGTGGCTCAATTTTTGGAGAGCAAAGGACGTCCGGAGCCACTTTTTCATGACCCTGAATGGGTAGCTGATTTAGGATTTTTAGCAGACATTATGGCCCTCCTAAATGATTTAAGTCTGAAACTCCAAAAAGAAAACAATCTCATCAACGATATGATAAGCAAAATAAATGCTTTCCAGTATTAACTGAAGCTCCTCAAAAACAACCTTTCACAGAAAAATACGCAACACTTTCCTGAACTAGGTAAGCGAGATATAAACTGTACCTTTATTAAAACAGCCTGATTCTTGTAACAGCTCTAATCATAACGGTACTATGTTTTTGTTTGACAGCATCTGCGCAGGAAGGAGCGCGCTTTGAAAAATACGTCGAGGTTCTACAAACCCTTGAAAATGCGTTTAACGACCGATTTAAGGTAATGTGCCGGTATATGACATACAGCTAAATATAGGAGATTGCGTTACATATGCAAGTGTAATATTACATTAAAACCAATAGTACACATTACATGTTTATTAAAATCTATCGCATTTTAGTACTTCGAAACAACGGCTTACATTACTTTCATTTATTAACATTGGCTTTGTTATTGTTTCAGGAAATTACCTACCTGCAACCAACTCTCGATGTTTTTGTGAAACCTTTTTCGATGGATATCGAAAGTGCGCCTTCAGATTTACATTTCGAACTAATTGATTTGCAAAGCGATGTTCACCGAAAGGATGTGTTTTACAACACAAAAGGTTTGCTCCAATTCTACCAGAATTTGCCAAAGGAAGAATTTCCCAAGTTACACAGAGAATCAGCGAAGATTATTTCTAAGTTTGGTTCCACTTGTGTATGTGAAAGGTTTTTTTCTGTTTTGTCTTGTACAAAAACTAAATTGCGTGCGGGTATTTCTAATTGTAATTTAAAAAATTCTCTCAGAATTGCTGTCAGCCAATATCTTGTTCCAGATCTTAGTAGCATAATTGCAAATAAAATAAAGAGCACACAGGAAGATACATTTGTGTTGAAACCAAATTTAAAATTGTTACCATTACAGTTATTATATAAATCTCTTTTGTACCGGTACACCAAACTAAGCTCTCCACCTAGTGTACGTTAGTATTTGGCAATGACGAAGGCAACAGGGTAAAAGCTTTGAAACAGGTAGAAACAGGCGGCGCAAAACCGAGGAGTGGGGGGTCTGCACCGTCGTCAACATAGCGCAGCCGTCTTCTGCACTCTGCACTGTGCGATGCACCGGTGCATGCATCTTGTGCGGCCCTGCTATAAGTCTACACATTTACTCATTCGTATGGGTCATCAAGAAAGTGCAAATTTTAGCTTGATATAGACTCACGTATTTCAGGTATTGACATTTCTAAATATCTCCTCCTTTCACTAAACACAATTTCATTTCTTGCATCTAACAATACCTATACCATGGCTTAAATGAGAACATTCCATACAAGAAATGAAGAAAGATTTTTTATCGATTTTTATGCCCCCTCTGCAGAAACAGTCATAATTAGATCAGCTGGTGTACTACCCCATATTTAGGAAAATCATACACCAAATTAGTCAGAAGCCTCAAATCTAGCAACTTTAACAGATTTGTTACGTAATAGCGGTCGGCGATGTTTCTAGAATCCGTCGCACTGACTGTCACAGACCATACATTGTTGAAAAGGCATGGTTATATGCAGCTATACTAACTGAGAACAAACATAGCAGGAGATTACATAACCAGACTCCAGTTCTGCTCAACAAGTGTTGAACGAAGGTCACAGATAAAAATTTTAGACAGAAGTACTACATATGGCCTACAAAGTGAAGAAACTTTGCCAGTAGTATATCTATGGGTACTCTGGGACACCTTCGCCTTAAAACGTCAGCTGAAGGTCAAGCAGGTAATCACGTGCAAGTCACAAGTCCCCCACAAATGACGTCTCAAGCCCCACCCCACTTGTAACTGATGTCGTCACTGTTATCGGTAATGTCATCATTCTTATCAGTGATGCCACCATCCTTATCAATGATGTCATCAAGGCGTGTCCTTTTCTCCCTCCTCTCTCCAAGAATATGGAACTATTCAAGTTGTACTGTTGGGCAATTAAAACAAATCAAACATCGTTGAAATAACCCAGTTGTGGTTTGTAGCGCACCCTCTCCCCTCTCCACCAATCGCATCGCCGTAGCTCTCTGTCCATTAAAATCAAACAACGAACCACGATGTAGCCGTCTCGGTTGTCTTCAAAAATATCACAACGATTTGAATTATTAGTCAAAAAATTATGTTTTCACTACTTCCTCATTTAAAACAATGCGGCACAACATGCACATACACAAACATAATTAAAATATGCATAATGTCCAACTGAATTGAGTAAAATGGCGTCGAATTACAAGAAAGTATTGTCAACTAAGTTTTCATTCCTTTTCTCAAGAAATTGTCTTTGGGCCCTCTCGGCAGTCATGTGTAAATTGTGTTGGAAACTATATAGCATTTGATATGGAATATGGAAACGACTGTAGGACATACTCTCAATAAACAATTGAAAAGCTAATTTTACTTGAGCAGTGGAATTAAAAAATTAGAAATACATAGTTACTGAGGATGAATTTTACCTTCAATGCTATTGCATAAAACTTCTAAATATGAAGTAAAATTTAATGATGCTTCATGCTTCTCTTGCTTGGTGTCACCAACAGATGGCAGGATTCATACTTCGATTATAGTATCATACATTCTGATTTGCATTTCAGCTAGGCGTAGTAGAGGTTAAGGACAAAATCAACTGCTGCAACATTTACCAGTCGGAACAGTTGTGTCAATAAAGTGATTTCTAAAATATTTTTGTGAATTTTAAAGCATTTGCCGCTATGTTACTTCCATACTTAAACAGTTACAAATAACATGCTAAACGGATAGCTAAACACCCTACGGAATTTGAGAATGAGTATAGAACATACTCTCCATAAACAGTTACAAACCAGCTGTCACTTATGCAGAGTAATTAAGAAATTAGAAACATGTAGCTGCTGAATATGAGTTTTGCTTCAATTGCTACTCCATAAATATTCAAAATTACGAAATAAAATCAACTGTCGCTTTATTCTGCTGTTGCTTCTTGTCACAAACAGATGACAGCGTTCATACTTCAGTCTGCATACCACTCTTGGTATAAAGCACAGAGAAGCCTAAAACTAGTTACTTGTCCTTTCTATAAATCTTGTCATGTGTTAACAATGGTATCTAAAAACGTAAATGGTGTTGAAACAGTGGCATGTAATTAGTCTGATGCTGTGTCACAGAATTTACTGTCAATCCATACCGTATTTACAAGTTTTACGGTAATGATTCATGCACAGATAATATAATACAGGGAGAATGGGAAAGGACGCACGAAGAATGCTCCAGATATAAAGTTTATCATCAAACATTTACAGCAAACGTTTTTACATACAATACATATACATATAATGTATTTACATTTCATCAGTTCTAAAAATATTTGATATACGATGTTTCTACACGTCTGCATAGCATATTTCACACACTCCTACTATACCAAGGGATACTCAGAATTTAAATTGTTTAAAGTATTTCACTAACTGACCAATACCAATGGATCACTAAATTCTTGTCAAAAAGCATACATCAGGGAATGAGAAGAGGTTAATTCATATCAGTTACAAAGGTGGTAGTGACATCAGGTTGCAATCAAAAATTTACATTTTTCTCACACTTTTTCTCTCGTGTTCTTCTCAACTAGATGTGTACCTAGTTTGTCATTGGAATGGAAATAGCGCAGACAACGTTCACATACTTTTGTGAATCTACAATGACCGTTAGTACTACTTTGTACGAATCCCTTCAGGTTTCTTATTATGTCCCTGAATTGTCAACCAGTAGCATCAACGAATTTTTATGTTCCTCACGGCACTGTTTTGTGATATGTAGCAGTACAACTCGAAATTCTCCTTCATCTCTCATATCATTTATAACCATCCACTTATAATGAGAGTATTAGATGCTGTAGACATTTATGGAGACGTTTTACTCGTAGTTTTGTTTTAAAGAAATGTGAACATGTTTTAGCTCTGGGAGAAACAGTATGTTGGGTAAGTCTAGTCTGTTTTCGTATTAAAACTATTTAGACTGCAGTCAACATGCCTGCAAGAATAATATAAACCAGTCAGAGCTGAATGGAGTTGAAACAGGCAATTTCATGTGACTGAACATTTACTACTGAATGTTTATTTACTACAGCTTTGTGAAATTTCGTTTATACTCTTCTATAAAACCCGATATTTTCATTTAGTTTAACTCACAGCTGAACTATTTCCTTCATGGCTCAGCTAGAATCTCTCTTAGAAAGTCTCAAGTTTCCTTAACGACTTATCACTTACTTTAGTCAGGTACCAGTCATCACTGATTTTGAAAATCTCGCATTCTTTATATTGAGACACATTTGTGTTTTCTTTGCTGACCCGCGAAAAGAAAATTAACAGTCTGGCGAAAAACTAATTTTAAGAGGTTATTCAAGTAGACTAAACTCTAATCGCGAAAAATAAAAACAGCCGTCGGAGAACTGCCTAGGTCTCATAAACCCAAACCTATTTTCTATCAAACGTGTACATATTTGACCTCTAAATGAAGATTTCAGAGTAACCTATTCAAGATCACCTTCTTTTATTCTTTTTGGTGGCAGATTATCTTTTACAACAATGTTACCAGGTTAGGTGAGGAAGTTCAGGGTACCAAGAGACTGTCTTCGACCACTACGTATTCTTTACTGCTTGCAAATTTTTGCACTTCCCAGTCAGTGGGTACTACAAGGCCACTGTTTAGATATTCTGTAATAATGAAAAACATTTCTCTATGCGTTGTTTTGGTACACATATTGGTGCTTCATCTAATTATAATGGCATTTTATTTTTTGCTTATTGTATAGTTTTTCTTACTTTATGTTCTGCAGTTGGTAAAGACATTATTTACTTAGTGCATAATTACTGACAGGTGCTGTATTTGTTTCTGGGAACTTTTTTTGCAATTTGTCTGCAATATCTGAAAATACTCGTTCCCATAGATTGCTGTGTGGTGTGAATCATTTATTATTTTAGCTCTTACCTTATCAATTCGTTATGATGCCTTTGTTCAATGTCTTTGTTTCCTCTTTTATGACATCTCAGGCTGTTTTCCTTTTATTCTCGACACTGTATATTATTTCGTCTTTAACTTACTTTTTTCCACTAATGAGCACCTTCTTTTTGCACCTATGATAGAAATTTAAGACCTCGAACTCATTGTGACTTTTTCCCAGAAATTATGTACTTAAGGGTTTGGGAGGACTTCTTGATTGCTGCTGTTACCCATTTGATTTTTAGGACATTGGTACTGATGTGCGTGCATTTGGAAATATCTTTCCAAAGTTCATTGTTGAGAATTTCACATTTACGTGAGTTTCTCTATGTACTTCATCCCAGCTTTGGTTTCCTAGTGCATCTGGAAATGCTTGTATTTTGATTTCTGACAATGTCTTTTGCTAAACTACAGCTTAAGGAATTTTCCTATACCCGATTCTACTGTTACGAGGGTCACTCCAAAAGAAATGCACACAATTTTTTTAATCCATCTTTTATTCTACATGTTTGAAAGTTTTACAGTGTGTAGATACATCGTTTAGGAACAATATCTTTATTTCTCCACATAATTTCCATCCCTCTCAACTGCCTTACGCCATCTTGGAACCAGTTCCTGTATACCCGCGTGGTAAAATTCTGGACCAACCTGTTGGAGCCATTGTTTGGCAGCGTGCTGAAGAGAGTCATCATCTTCAAACCTTGTTCCACGAAGAGAGTCTTTCAGTTTCCCAAAGAGATGATAGTCACTTGGAGCCAGGTCAGGACTGTAAGACGGGTGTTTCAGCGTTGTCCATCCGAGTTTTGTAATCGCTTCCATGGTTTTTTCACTGACATGGTGCCGTACATTGTCGTGCAACAGCAAAACATCCTGCTTTTACCGATGTGGTCGAACACGACTCAGTCGAGCTTGAAGTTTCTTCAGTGTCGTCACAGATGCATCAGAATTTATGGTGGTTCCACTTGGCATGATGTCCACAAGCAAGAGTCCTTAAGAATCGAAAAACACCGTAGCTTTCCAGCATAAGATGTGGTTTTGAATGTTTTTTTCTTGGGTGAATTTCCATGATGCCACTCCATTGATTGCCTCTTCGTCTCTGGTGATAAATGATGGAGCCATGTTTCATCACTAGTCACAATGCTTCCAAGAAATTCATCTCCACCATTCTCATACTGTTTCAAAAGTTCGCAGCATGCCGTTTTTCTTGTTTCATTGTGAGCCACTGACAACATCCTGGGAACCCACCTGGCACAAACCTTTTTTAACGCCAACACTTTCAGTATTCTGCAAACACTTCCTTCCCCTATCCCCACGTAGCATTACAATTCGTTAACTGTGATGCGTCTGTTAGCAGTCACCAGTTCGGTAACTCTCTGCACACTGTCTGTAGCGTGTGCAGTACGAGGCCTGCCGCTGCGAGGACAATCCTCAATATTGCCGTGCCCGCTTTCATCACGTAATCTGCTTGCCCACCGACCAACTGTACTGCTATCGACAGCAGCATCTCCATACACCTTTTTCAACCTCTAGTGGATGTTTCCCACTGTCTCGTTTTCACAGCACAGGAAATCTATGACAGCACGTTGCTTCTGACGAACGTCAAGTGTAGCAGCCATCTTGAAGACATGCTGTGACGGCGTCACTCACGGGAACAGGTTGAACTAAGTTTGAAAACAAGAGGGAAGGATGTATCTACACACTGTAAAACTTTCACACATGCAGAATGAAAACTGTATTTTTACAAAATTAGTGTGCATTTCTTTTGGAGTGTCCCTCATATTACTTAGCAGAAACGGTCACGTAGTCCAAGATCTTTTACAGCTATGTCACACTTCTCCCTGACGATATTTGAAGCCACATGGTCAATTACTGATACAGTTATTGTAATAATCCTTGTTACAATGCTGACCAACAGGGACATGTCAAAACTGAAGGATGTTTACTAGGGTGCAACTACTTTCATTTATGACATTTGTCGTTATGTTTATGTCTCCATACAAAATTATGTTGACCTTTGATTTGAGACTTCATCTAGAATTTCTGTTAATTTTCTGAAAAGAGTATCCACATTAACATTTTGAGATCGATATACGCACAAAATTTCTTGGTGACATGAAGTCCTGTTAATTCATTAACTGGTATTTCAAGACGTTTCTCTTCACTAACAATACTTAAGTGATGTCTTGATTTGAAATCTGTTCCTTTTTTTATATAAATGCGTGATACTCCTCAGTTTGGAGATTGTCCTACGGTAAGAGTGTGCTTGTAGACAACGATAACACCACATGTTGGATTTCTGTGTCTCTACACCAGTGTGTATTAATGTCTTAAGAAAGAACATACCAAGATATTTCCTGTAATAATGGATAACGTTCAGTGACAGTAGTAGTAATGCTTCAATAATAATTAGCCTCTAATAACTGGAGTACTTAGATAAGGATAATTTATTTAAGTTGCTGAGAGTTTATGTTAAATAACCAATCAGTGCATTTGTGGTTTCTCGAAAAAACTAGAAATTAATTATGACTTCGTAGAGGTGTATATTTCAATATCACATACATTCTTTGACGTCTACACTTCCGGGAATGTGCCACAGCATACTTATAACAACTGACAGATTAACAACGAACATAAATTGTGAGTAAATTCAATTTCAATTTGTTTCTTAAGTAATTAATCACAAAAATATTGTCTTACCTTCATTCTTTAATATTGCGTCTCTGAACGGGTACTTTGTTATACAATACATGCTTTTACATTAGTGCCTGTGCTCCTGGTCTAATAGCACAGTAACTAGTATACCGAATAATAATTGTAGAGGAATGGATGATTCCGTCCTGTTCGCTCTGAAACCAGTCCAAGAAAGGGAAGATGTAGACAAAAATGTACATATAATAAAAAATTAGGAACGAAATTCGTAGTGTTGTTTCATATAAATTGCTTTCTGACCCCTCTGTCTTTCAACATCAGTCTCTGTGGTTAGGAAAGGTTAATTTTAAGATTCTGACGTTACAATGTCTCAAAAGGCTACATGAATGACATTTGTTATTCATGTCGAACTTCATTTTAAAGTCAACGGAGAAAGTTCACCAGGGAATGCTAATAGCTACCGGGTAGTGGGTAAAAATGTAAATGTCACTTAAGACTAATCACAGTGTTACAGTGTTACAGTGTTCACATACAGTGTGTTTGTTTTAGCTGGAGGCAATTAAATATCTCGAAAACGACTCATCACATGAAAAAAAATATTCTTTGTGAAAATTTAACAGTAATGAAGGAGGCATCCAACTGTGCTAAAACTGATCACCTCCTAACAACCACTCCATCGTGGATGGGGTCAACTTTATATTTTCATATGGGAACCCCAGTTTTTAAGGCATAATATTGAATCCGCCAAAGATTCGGAAGTGCCTACCGCCAAAAAAGATTCGCAGTTGCCTTATATATATATATATATATATATATATATATATATATATATATATATATATGGTTTTTGGATACAAATCCTAATTTCGTTCTCCCGCTCTCTCTATCCCTCTCATCCTCCCCTTCCCATTGTCCAATTGTCCATCTCCTCCTACTGCCCCCTATCTGTATCCATCACCTTCTTCTGGTTTCCTGTACATCTCTTATCTCATACTCCCTCTGTTCATCTCCTCGTCCCTCGTCTATATGCCCATATTCTCCTTCCCTTTATTTATATCCATTTCCTTCTCTGACCCTCTCCTCTCCCCCTCTGACCTTATTTACTGTTACTGCAAACGGAACCTACGTTGGGAATAGAAGTCAAAAGTAATGGGTGGATCGGTCGGACTGTTTAGGACCTGAGGTATGAGAGAGACCTTACCAGCTGTTGGATCTGTGAGGGTAGTGGCTTTAATGACAGTACTTTGTCTGGTTTTAATCTGCGAACAGTTCTTTTAAAATGACTTCGCGAAGGAAGACAAAATGGCGCGTTTCACAGCACAATGTAGCATGTTCTTTCTCGCAGTAAGTTTAACAGAAATGTTTTATTGTACAATTTTTATTCGATGTGCCCCCAAACACTGTCTATGCTCTTCGTTAGTCTCATTTACTCGACGATCATGTAGTTGGCTAGCGTTGAGCGTAACCCGACCAATATTTCGAGGCTCACTGTTGGAATTTTTTCCAAAGTAGTAAACCACGAACTAAAATCAACTGAATTTTTGTAAAACATCAAATTACTAGGCATTGACATCAATTCAATCTTTGCAACGCACCAAAGATTTGATCACCGCCGATAACACATTGAAATCTCGCTTTCAATTCTAAACTTTTTTGCAGAATTTCGGCGTTCAAAGCAGAATTTGTTGTTACGATAACATGTGGCAGCAAACCTGTCAAACTGAACGTCCCTTTTTTTTAATGAAAACATGTGACAGCAGAAATGTCAAACCGACCGTTACATTTCTTTCATTGACCTTTTCATACAAAAATACCATCCAAATTTTGCAAAAATTTTATTTCACGTACAAACACTGCCCTGACAGTTATTAACTAAAAAAAATAAAAAAGGAAACGTCAGCTAAATCGGCCTATTTGTTCTCATGTGATGATCTTTCATACCTGCGGCAACTGATATTGATTTATATACATTCGCATTCTACTCCAAAAAGTATGTATGCTGTACTCAAACCATTGTTACCCATCCGTGGTAGATGGTGCTATAATGTAAAAATATCAAGTGTGTCTGTTTTTGCAATCAAGAACAGATACATTTAATTTTACATTTCATTTACGATGAAAATGTAAGCCATTGTGTTCTAAAGGTTTATATTTGTGTTCGAAATTTACTTTAGTGTTACAAATTGGACTGTGCAGTAGAATATTGTTTGCCGCTACAATATCTGGTTAGAATTACGTGTAACGTGATCGAGGAACAACTGTGTGGATTTAATAGTTTTGTATTCCCACCACTGCGGCACTTGGTTTCGGTGAGTTCACTTGCCTCTCGCCATTCAGGTGTTTGATTTCGATGAATATCCACGGCAGGTGTGACTGTTACTATAACCTCACGAACATTTTACGTTATTACAGTGGTTGTGATGTGTATTCCGCTGGTAGCCGCCAGTGCGTGAATTACGGTCTTCGGACGGAAACACACACCGAAGTCAGTCACCCTGATGGCGGATTCCAATCGGATGATTTTGGAGTCTTCACAATCAACTCTATAGGAAATAGAAAGCAAAGTTACCATATAAGTAGCTTATTTTCCAGAATTTCAATGTCTAACCATATTATTTGTACTGTAGAATCGTGTTTGCAACAACCAGGTTGAATGTTCCCTTATAAAAAACATTTTCGTTTGATTTGAAGCTCATACTGGCTTAGTTGGTTGGTTGTAACTTTGCTGTTGATCAGCTTTGGGTGACTTTGTGCATTGTGAACAGCGAGAGAAATCAAATGTATCTGCCTGCGAGAATGCAGCATAAATTTGGCCCTGTTTTATAATCTTTCCACAAATGTGCAAACTGATGAAATCCTGGACTGTACTATTAATCTGTTTTATTAAACAAAGTGGTCCATGTGGGTTAATGATTTGCCTAATAATGCTTTGGTAATTTTAGTAGCAAAGTGATCTTGAAATGAAAATCTCTTAGCTCCTAATGCTCGCTGCACACCAGCTGCAAATTTCTAACTACATGTTGCTGAGAGCTTAGTGCAATGCTCCAGACAACAAGTAAACTATTTTATATACATCATTGAAGGAGACACTCTAAATAAAAAAAATAACTTGAATCGAGAATGTGGACAATGCTCTTAGGGGAAATATTTCTTTAACAAACTCTTTTCAATCATCTGATATATTATTACTTGAATGAAATTCATGTTACAACACTCATTAACATTAACAAAGAGCAAAATTTATATAAAACTCTTACCCTCATAAACGTTAGAAAAATATAATAAGCGTGAAAAACGCCTTACAGTGAATATTACTTAATTTTTAACGTTGAATCTAAAGTTCTCTGATACGGATTGCTCATTAAACAATGCTTCCAAACTACGGGCAACACCAACGCAACTAAATAATAAATATTACCTTCATTACTCTTCAACACGCTTTTCTAATCTCATTACATCTCGTTTCATTCTAAATCACTAATCGAATCTTTCTCCTCTGTTTCACAACATCCAAACACAAATCATTTGACTTAAACACAGATGCCCATAACCTTACGTCCACATTGCCACGAGTCCAACGCTCGGCTTATGTCTCACTGCTCCCCTAACGATAGGACTGCCATGCATCGACGACAAAACAAGCTCATCTTCGAGCGGCACTTCTATCCTAATCAAAGACTGCGCGCGAAAAATAAACGATTCAAAATTGCCACTTAGCGTTTGAGACCTCCGAAGTATGTACAAATTACACAATTGCGAATAACAAACTCCTAACATACCTGTTTCAAAAAAACGTTTGAAAATATGTATCAACCGCTAGCTCACGAAGTTTTACACGAACATCGCAAATTAAATGTATAATCAAACGCATCGGTTCTTAACAACAAAAAAAGGTACACTTGATATTTGTCCATTACAGCGCCATCTACCACAAATGGAAAACAATGGTTCGTGTAAACCAAGAGTATTTTCGGCGTAGAATCCGAACGTACAGTATATATTGGTGGTATCCATTTGAAGAAACTGCAAAAAGGTGGGAATATAAGGAGATGG
This sequence comes from Schistocerca cancellata, assembly GCF_023864275.1. Lineage (NCBI taxonomy): Eukaryota > Metazoa > Arthropoda > Insecta > Orthoptera > Acrididae > Schistocerca > Schistocerca cancellata. Next base: position 249,642,325 of record NC_064626.1, read on the forward strand.
GACCTGGATAAACTGTAAGATCCAGAGGTTGTAGAGAGTTTCAGGGAGAGCGTAAGGGAACAATTGACAGGAATGGGGGAAATAAATACAGTAGAAGAAGAATGGGTAGCTTTGAGGGATGAAATAGTGAAGGCAGCAGAGGATCAAGTAGGTAAAAAGACGAGGGCTAGTAGAAATTCTTGGGTACCAGAAGAGATACTGAATTTAATTGATGAAAGGAGAAAATACAAAAATGCTGTAAATGAAGCAGACAAAAAGGAGTACAAACGTCTCAAAAATGAGATCGACAGGAAGTGCAAAATGACTAAGCAGGGATGGCTAGAGGACAAATGTAAAGAGGTAGAGGCTTATCTCACGAGGGGTTAGATAGATACTGCCTACAGGACAATTAAAGGGATCTTTGGAGAAAAGAGAACCACTTGCATGAATATCAAGAGCTCAGATGGAAATCCAGTTCTAAGCAAAGAGGGGAAAGCAGAAAGGTGGAAGGAGTATATAGAGGGTCTATACAAGGGCGATGTACTTGAGGACAATATTATGGAAATGGAAGTGGATGTAGATGAAGATGAAATGGAAGATACGATACAGCATGAAGACTTTGACAGAGCACTGAAAGACCTAAGTCGAAACAAGGCCCCGGGAATAGATAACATTCCATCAGAACTACTGATGGCCTTGAGAGAGCCATTCCTGACAAAACTCTACCATCTGGTGAGCAAGATGTATGAGACAGGCGAAATTCCCTCGGACTTCAAGAAGAATATAATAACGCCAATCCCAAAGAAAGCAGGTGTTGACAGATGATAAAATTACTGAACTATGAGTTTAATAAGTCACAGCTGCAAAATACTAACGCGAATTCTTTACAGACGAATGGAAAAACTGGTAGAAGCCGACCTCGGGGAAGATCAGTTTGTATTCCGCAGAAATGTTGGATCACGTGAGGCAATACTGACCCTACGACTTATCTAAGAAGAAAGATTAAGGAAAGGAAAACCTACGTTTCTAGCATTTTTAGACTTAGAGAAAGCGTTTGACAATGTTGACGGGAATAGTCTCTTTCAAATTCTGAAGGTGGCAGGTGTAAAATACAGGGAGCGAAAGGATATTTACAATTTGTATAGAAAGCAGGTGGCAGTTATAAGAGTCGAAGGACATGAAAGGGAAGCAGTGGTTGGGAAGGGAGTGAGACAGGGTTGTAGCCTCTCCCCGATGTTGTTCAATCTGTAGATTGAGCAAGCTGTAAAGGAAACAAAAGAAAAGTTCGGAGAAGGCATTAAAATCCAAGGAGAAGAAATAAAAACTTTGAGGTTCACCGACGACATTGTAATTCTGTCAGAGACAGCAAAGAACTTGGAAGAGCAGTTGAACGGAATGGACAGTGTCTTGAAAGGAGGGTATAAGATGAACATCAACAAAAGCAAAACGATGATATTGGAATGTAGTCGAATTAAGTCGGGTGATGCTGAGGGAATTAGATTAGGAAACGAGACACTTAAAGTAGTGAAGAAGTTTTGCTATTTGGGGAGCAAAATAACTGATGATGGTCGAAGTAGAGAGGATATAAAATGTAGACTGGCAATGGCAAGGAAAGCGTTTCTGAAGAAGAGAACTTTGTTGACATCGAGTATTGATTTAAGTGTCAGGAAGTCGTTTCTCAAAGTATTTGTATGGAGTTTAGCCATGTATGGAAGTGAAACGTGGACGATAAATAGTTTAGTCAAGAAGAGAATAGAAGAGGAGAATGAGGAGGTATTGAATAGGATTGGGGAGAAGAGGAGTTTGTGGCACAACTTGACTAGAAGAAGGGATCGGTTGGTAGGACATGTTCTGAGGCATCAAGGGATCACCAATTTAGTACTGGAGGGCAGCGTGGAGGGTAAAAATCGTAGAGGGAGACCAAGAGATGAATACACTAAGCAGATTCAGAAGGATGCAGGCTGCAGTAGGTTCTGGGAGATGAAGAAGCTTACACAGGATAGAGTAGCATGGAGAGCTGCATCAAACCAGTCTCAGGACTGAAGACAACAACAACAACAACAACATTTGAAAGTAAAGTTGCCCCCCCCCCCTACACGCAGGAGGGGTGGCTAGGAAATGGCTATGCGGCACAGACAGATTTCTAACATTAACTGTTCAAGTGGAACTTTTTTTTCGCACAATCCATTGTTTTTATAATATTTAATTGTCTCTAGTTAAAGCAGACACACAGTATACAGAGTGAGTCAGGAGGAAAGGTGTATGTATAGTTTGACGGACTATGGTATTAATGATTCTGAAAAAACAACTTCATATGAACACAGGCCCTATGATGATTCCCTAATAGAACACATTTAATGTACATTGTTTATTATTTTCTGTATTGTTAAACACTGTCGTTGTCTACAACGCACCACAGTAGTGAAGAGAAAACTGAGACGAATTGTTTGATAGACGACACGTGTGAGCTATCAAGACAGGAAACTACCTCAAATTGGCCTACACTAACTACCTAAGCTACGGTACATCCGCGTGACAAGAGATTTTCAATATTCTCGCGCTCTCTTCCGCCAACTATTATTCCTCGGCAAAAAGCGAATGGGGACTTTCCTGTAGAAAATTTAATATCATTTAATTTTATAATTTGATACGTTTCCGCTAGAAAGTACGAATTTCGAGTTATTCTAGAGATACGTACAAGAATGATATTAAATTTGTTATAGCCCGGAAACCATTCGGAATACAGCTTATGTCCATATGGTGCTCTAACCTTTCTTTCTGATTCACCCTGTATTTCTTTGGTTCCACCATGGGACGCCCTGTGTAAGTTGCTCTCTGAAACCTCTCGTAGTACATCTGAGTACATCGTTCATTCCGTTATTCTTTCATAGAATTGCAAAACAAACAATTTTTTCCGTGAAACAAAGATATATTTTGTTCAAAATGGTTCAAATGGCTCTGAGAACTATGGGACTTAACATCTGAGGTCATCAGTCCCCTAGAACTTAGAACTATTTAAACCTAACTAACCTAAAGACATCACACACATCCAAGCCCGAGGCAGGATTCGAACCTGCGACCGGAGCGGTCACGCGGTTCCAGACTGAAGCGCCTAGACCGCACGGCCACACCGGCTGGCAGATATATTTTGTATTTAGTACACTGCACAAATGAGAAACCATTAAATGCACACAACCCACATCTGGAACGACTAGCTGCAAGGCATGGTACTCCTATCTGGTTGGAAATGGCAAATGCTTTGGTGTTCTGGGGCGTTTCCTCATTGAAAATGCATCAGCTTTGTCATCTTATTCCTCCTCTTCTTCATTCTCTTTCTCATCTTGTATTTTCTCTTGTGTATATGAATGTCTACGTCGTTACCGAATGCAGACCCAATGGTACATCGAAAAACCTCTGTGGCTGTATAGTTGTGAGAAACAAAATCGTTTATTCGAAAGAGTAAGTTGCATTGGCATTTTACAGTTCATTCTAAACACACTGTATTTGAAAAATTCTGAAAAGAAGAAGAAAGGAGATTCATTTCTGGAAGTCATGCTAACATTAGGATAAAGAACTTTTTTGGTCAGATCCTTTAAGGTACTGAGAGTTTAGAGAAACCAAAACAAGTGATGCACAGTAAGAGCATGGTGTAAAGTACGCGCTATTTTCACCCACAGTTGGAAGCCGATGATTCCGCACGTAAACTGACGGAGGTTAGAGCCAGTCATTTCATACGTGCAAAAGGGATTCATAAAATGTATCACCTCTCGTAGGGTAAAACAATAAACTGTGACAACTATAGAATTAATCTGCACAAGCTGAAAGAAACAAATATGTGTGGAGGCACCTGGATTATTCATGGGAGCGCATCGCCCGTAACTGGCAGAAACGCGTCAGGCACACGCGGCCTCTTTCTCTCTCTCCCTCTCTCTCTCTCTCTCTCACACACACACGCGCACACACAGGCAAGTACAACTACACGCAACGTTCAGACCCAAAGGTCGTGAGCGAAATCCTCGTTCCGTTCATATGCACATGGACAAGACTAGTTGATGTAAGTGGTGGTAACTAGCACGTCAGTAGCTAATGTTTCGTAGTAACGTACCGTGAATTTGACCATAAATATTTCAGAAAACCTTAAAGAAGTATTAACTCAAATAAATCTTCTGGAAAGAACAGGTTATCTTAGAATTTCAGCTAAAAATTAAAATTTGCAGCAAACGAAAAGAACTCCACCGATATACCTAGAAAAACAAGTAGGTAAAATAGAGTCAACTGGTAAATTTAAATAACTTGAAGAAACACACAACAGAATGGACTAGAAGAATTGTTTGGATAACAAAGCAATGCCCAGTTACGTTTCTCACGTAGAATACGACGAGATTCTTCTATTTTCGTCCCATTATCAAGTGCAAATACACTCCTGGAAATTGAAATAAGAACACCGTGAATTCATTGTCCCAGGAAGGGGAAACTTTATTGACACATTCCTGGGGTCAGATACATCACATGATCACACTGACAGAACCACAGGCACATAGACACAGGCAACAGAGCATGCACAATGTCGGCACTAGTACAGTGTATATCCACCTTTCGCAGCAATGCAGGCTGCTATTCTCCCATGGAGACGATCGTAGAGATGCTGGATGTAGTCCTGTGGAACGGCTTGCCATGCCATTTCCACCTGGCGCCTCAGTTGGACCAGCGTTCGTGCTGGACGTGCAGACCGCGTGAGACGACGCTTCATCCAGTCCCAAACATGCTCAATGGGGGACAGATCCGGAGATCTTGCTGGCCAGGGTAGTTGACTTACACCTTCTAGAGCACGTTGGGTGGCACGGGATACATGCGGACGTGCATTGTCCTGTTGGAACAGCAAGTTCCCTTGCCGGTCTAGGAATGGTAGAACGATGGGTTCGATGACGGTTTGGATGTACCGTGCACTATTCAGTGTCCCCTCGACGATCACCAGTGGTGTACGGCCAGTGTAGGAGATCGCTCCCCACACCATGATGCCGGGTGTTGGCCCTGTGTGCCTCGGTCGTATGCAGTCCTGATTGTGGCGCTCACCTGCACGGCGCCAAACACGCATACGACCATCATTGGCACCAAGGCAGAAGCGACTCTCATCGCTGAAGACGACACGTCTCCATTCGTCCCTCCATTCACGCCTGTCGCGACACCACTGGAGGCGGGCTGCACGATGTTGGGGCGTGAGCGGAAGACGGCCTAACGGTGTGCGGGACCGTAGCCCAGCTTCATGGAGACGGTTGCGAATGGTCCTCGCCGATACCCCAGGAGCAACAGTGTCCCTAAGTTGCTGGGAAGTGGCGGTGCGGTCCCCTACGGCACTGCGTAGGATCCTACGGTCTTCGCGTGCATCCGTGCGTCGCTGCAGTCCGGTCCCAGGTCGACGGGCACGTGCACCTTCCGCCGACCACTGGCGACAACATCGATGTACTGTGGAGACCTCACGCCCCACGTGTTGAGCAATTCGGCGGTACGTCCACCCGGCCTCCCGCATGCCCACTATACGCCCTCGCTCAAAGTCCGTCAACTGCACATACGGTTCACGTCCACGCTGTCGCGGCATGCTACCAGTGTTAAAGACTGTGATGGAGCTCCGTATGCCACGGCAAACTGGCTGACACTGACGGCGGCGGTGCACAAATGCTGCGCAGCTAGCGCCATTCGACGGCCAACACCGCGGTTCCTGGTGTGTCCGCTGTGCCGTGCGTGTGATCATTGCTTGTACAGCCCTCTCGCAGTGTCCGGAGGAAGTATGGTGGGTCTGACACACCGGTGTCAATGTGTTCTTTTTTCCATTTCCAGGAGTGTATTTACACTGGTATTTTATGTGATGGGTGTTGTTCTGCCTCTGTTGACCTGAAGTCGTGTTCTTATTGCTTTAAGGTACTGTCCCTTCCTAAGTGCGCAGAAAGATTGTGTGAGCGATGGTTTGAGTGTGCCTGGATGTCTGCACAATGAAGAACGCGAGATACCTTAAAACCATAACGATAATACTTGAGGGCACGAGAGGAAGCACAATAGTCACGCAAGCGTCACCGCCCGCCTAACTGGCATATTACTTGCAGTGGATCCTGATGCAGTTTAGAATTCCTGTGTGATGGTCTGGATAGGTGTCTGCCTATTACACATTACGACCCTCTTCAACCTTCGGCGGCCTCTGTCAGTCAACACAAGCGGTCGGATTGTCCGTTTATGTCCCGTACGTCTCCCTTCACGTATCCACTTCAATATCACATCGGAAACAGTGGACCTAGGGATGTTTAGGAGTGTGAAAACCTCGCGTGCAGACGTATGACCCAAGTGACACCCAATCACCTGACCATGTACGAAGTCCATGACTCCGTTGGAGCACCCCATTCTGCTCTCTCACGATGTCTAATGACTACTGAAGTAGCTGATGTGGAGTATCTGGCAGTAGGTGGCAGCACAATGCACCTAATATGAAAAACGTATGTTTTTGGTGGTGTCCGGATACTTTTGATCACATAATGTAGATTCATATTACCTTAGTAGACATACTATAGGATGTTGTTGAAAGAGACGCAGCAACTGTTCTGTAATGTACTTGTCAGCTAACGTCACGTGGTTGTGACTGGTAGAGAGTACTGTTTGTTAGAGTTTAAAACGCTTAAACAATTTTGCACAGAGTCAAACACGCGTTCCGTTCAGTAGTTGTACGTTGCAGACGCCATGCTGGAAATACAATGCTCTTTAGCTAAGGAGGGCATAGATTTTATCATAGGCACATGTGCGGACACTTTATACAAATCTGTAATGTGATTGCTGATAGCTCTGGGGTCACACTTGGGCTTGTGATAAGACATACAAGAATTTATTAAGCTACATTTGTCATTCATCCATGTTAAACAATCTATTCCAGCTGTATTATCGCTGTCCGCGATCAGTTACTGTTTCCCTGGTTCCCCATGCTTCCATATCGACTTTTTGTCATATTCCTCTTGCTGTTACACACTCATTCACATGTGCAACAATTTTTCTGCACCAAGTAGACATGTCAGCACTCTCTTATTTACCCTCAATTTTCCTATATTTTGTTGTAATTTCCCTCAATTTATACGTATTTTGATATGGTCTCACCCATTTCGCCACTTTGCAGCTGACGGTTTTGTGGAACATTTTGAGCAACAAGCGTTAAGTAGTGCTCCCTTGAAGCCTTCTTGCTGGCTCGGCTATGTGGACGATACATTTTTTATATCGCCACACGGCGAAGAAGAACATTACGCGTTCCACAATTTCTTAAATGGAATTCACCCCAAAATCAAATTCACCTTGGAGGTTGAGAGTGAGGTCGGTTTTCCGTTCCTAGATATGTTGGTAAACAGAAGATCTCATAACACTCTAGGTCACAGAGTGTACAGAAAGCCGACAAACACAAACAGGTATTTAGATGCTACTTCGCACCACCACCCAGCCCAGAAGCAAGCAGTACTCAACACTCTGTCTTCACGTGCCTTCCGTATCAGCGATGACGACAACTTGGAATCGGAGTTGAATTTTAAAAAAGGACATTGAAGGCAAATGGGTATGATAGTTATTCAAGCGACAGGGCTTTTAGGCGGAATATTTATACCGCTAATAAGAATGACGAGGAACCGCCTTCCAACTCCGTAAGGTTACCGTTCTTGTCTGCAGTATAATGGCTGGGCGGGCCGTGTTGTACGGTGGTATTACCAGGCCTTTCGGTCCAAGGAGGTGCGTAAGAAGCAATTATATTTGTATGGAGACACAAATATCGGCAAGTCTACGTTGATTGAGAAAATGTTGTCTCGGCGACAACACGTGTATCTTCCCTTTTGTTCCGAATTTGGATTTGGAGGATATGATCCCCGTGTTCATAATGTCATTGTATTTGAGGAATTTGAGTGGTCTAGGTGGCGTCCATATGCTTCTATATTGAAGCGGATAGTCGAAGGACGACCTGTGACCGTTAATGTAAAGAACAAACCAGGGATGGTTATAAAACACCGAGACTTGGTCATATTTGTGTCGAACGAATTCTCAATTGGCGATGAAGCATTAATTTCACGGTTGAATGTAGTGCATGCGGATTGTCATATTGTTCATTGTTCATCTGTGAAGGCGGAGTTGGATTCGTCGGACGCGTCGGACATGGAGACTCCGGAAGAGGTTGTATGCCTATCGTCGGATGAGGATGTACCGCAGGGGTCGCGCTGCACGCCCGAGGCGTTGGATACGCCGACGGACGAATCTAACTAAACCGTATTTTGGCCGTATGTGTAAATGGCGCACGGAATATACGCAAACTGGTGGTGTGAGGTTTGAGTATGGAAAGATGGGCGCCTCTGAGAAGCATGATGAATTCGCAATTAATTTTTCCAAGTTACAGCATTATGATATTACTGATGAATTTAAGTTTTTCTCTAACAAGTATGCAGGTGTAATAATTAACAAAGTAGTTACGTATGTGTACAGAATTAATGTAAGAATTGAACGACTAACCTTAGATGATAGGGCGAATAAAAAAAATATTTGAAGACCAAGGTGCATTAGAAAAAGTACGACTAGCTTGTAGTAACAAGCTTGGTGCCTTTAATCTTAATCCGGAACGCTCTGCCGGAGTACCCTGGCGTAAATATAGTAGAAAAAATAGATTCAAATTTGTTACTTATTCTAAGCCAGAAACCAGTGCAGATATAGGGAAAGTAAAATCGTGGACAGATCTGGAGACGCAATGTAAAGCAAAAAACAAACTATTTCAAGGTATTAATCCATTTTATATTGGTGTCCAAATTGCTGGTGACGAACCTGCGAAGGAGGATGTTGTACAGAGTGAGGTGAAATATGTAACCTTTTTTGTAAAGAATAAAGTGTACATGACATTTTGTAAAAGAAAGGGTACCGTTACATTGTAAATAAAGGTTATTGTTTACAGCTAATGTCTGCGTTGGAGTTTTTTTTTTTTTTTTTGGCAACTGGGACCATATAAGAAATTACCCGGACGACCTGCGTCTCGCCTTCCTTGTTCCTACCAGTCAAGAACGCATCGACGAACTAGCAATTACCTTTTATGGCAACAAAATTAACTATTCAGCTGCTGTTATTGTGTTAGAGGAGTTATGGTATTACAAGCCTAATCTTGACCAATTAATTAGACAATTCAGAATTTTAAAGAAAACTGATATTCAGACATCTTTCTTTAGTATAAACAAAATAAAGGACTTTTCCGACGGAAAACGGATGCACCTGATTACCTCCACAATGCAGGCGTCTATCAAGTGTCATATGGCTGCGGAAAAGTGTATATAGGCGAAACGGGAAGAACTGTTAAAGAAAGTATTAAGGAACACGAACGGCACATGCGGCTAAAACAAAGTGCAATATTGGCAGTAGCGGAACATCACGAGAACTGTGGCTCTGACATCGATTTTAATAACGTATGTGTACTGGCTAAAGAAACAAACATTTTTAGAAGAAAGGTCCGAGAAGCGGTTGAAACTTCTAAGAATGCATCTAATTTCAATAGAGAGGACAGCTATAGGCTTCCGGCATCGTGGCTCCCCGCCATTAAGGAAGTAAATACGCGGCCGCGGTGTGTGAGCGGCGTAAACAACGCACTGCAAGTCACCTCGGCGGACAATAATATTTTGGGTAAACATTCCCCCCCTCTTGCTCTGTCCGTTTCGAATCTAGCCACTGATGACGACCAACCAATAGCGGTAGCAGGCATTTCAACCAATAACCCTTTTCCAGCATAAGTGTGGAATAGTGCCTTTCTGTCCAATGACGATGGCCCGCCAATGGTATCAGGAGATGAGCTACGAACGCCCCTTCTTCTGCATCAGAGCGGGAATATTAGCCTATGACTATGGCCCACCAATGGTAGCCATATGAACTTTAACCAATACTCTCACTTCTCCAGCACGAAAGCCAGAAAACTCCCACTTTATAAGTGGACGCGACACTCGTCTCTGACATCTCCGGCGGTACACCGCAAGGTTACCGCCCTTCGATTGTGCCATTCCAGCACTAATCGAAGCGCTAGGTTTCAGGTGCCAGCCAGCCAGCCAGTCAGCCAGCCAGCGTTCCAGCCGAGCAGCAGCAGCAGCAGCAGTAGCAGTCGTCCCGGCCAGCAGAATCGGTCCCGGCCAGCGGAATCGGTCCCAGCCAGCAGTAGCGTTCCAGCCGACGGCAGCCAGCCAGCTCTCCAGCAGCAGCGGTCCAGCCAGCAGCGGCAGCCAGCCAGCCCTCCAGCAGCAGCAGCAGCAGCGGCAGCGGCCCCGGCCCCGTCCGCGGCAGCAGCAGCGGCAGCATTCCTGCCGCTCGTCGTCGAGTAGGCGCCAGCGCCAGCAGCGTGGGACTCTGGTCTTCGTCCGTCCTCGTCTTCCTCCGTCTCCGTCTTCTTTCGTTCTCGTCTGTTCCCCGTTTTTGTCCTTTCTTTTTCGTTCTGTGCGTTTTTGTTTCTCCCCATCGTCATGTCAGCCCCCACCACTACTACCACCACTACCACCACAGCCATCGTATATACTTCCCCCTCCGCCGCCACCACCACCATAACATGGTGTGCCCAGTCACACCCCCCTCTTTCCATCCCGCCTCTTCTCACTCTCCCTTCGCCCTCGCTCTTTGTCGCCCCCTCTCCAGCTTCTTCCTCCCGCTCCTGTCCCTCTGATACTTTCCCCCCACTCCCCCAGCCTGTCGCTGCAGCTCCAGCTAGGGTGGTGGCCTGTCAGGCCACTGTCCATGCCCAACTCTCCCCATCGCCTTCGCCATCACCGCCGCCACCGTCACCGTCGCCTTCACCGTCACCATCTCCGGCGCCAACTGCTGCGTCCACGCCGGGACCTGTCCCTTCCCACCACCTCCCTATAGCTCCCGTCCCTCATATCACCACCCACCCTTCTGCCGCCGTTAAACGCCCTAGTGGCACCACCACCTCCTCTGCTCCCAAAAAGGCCCCGCCCCGTCCTCCTTCCCCCCCCCCAGGGTGCCATGGATGTCTCCCCACCTGGCCCTGCTCCCTCCGCCTCTTCCTCCTCCTCCTCTTCCCCCCCCCTCTTTCTACAAATACCTCCTCTCCCGTCCCGATCCTTCCCTTCATGAGGCCCGGAATCTCTCCCTCCTCCTCCGCCAACACTTCCCTGGTGCACCCATCTCTCTCCTCACTCCCAGACGGGATTCCGTTCTCATCTCCTCCCCCAGCCCCACCCTCCATGCTGACATCCTCTCCCGCCTCCCGATCACCCGTTTTCGCCCCAACGCCTCCCTCACCCCTGCTCCTTCCCCATCTCCTACCCGCCAACCCCAACCCCCGCGTCGCCCACCGACCCTCACCGCCGTGATCACTCGGCTCAGTCCGTCGATCACGGAGGAGGAGGTGTTGGCTGAGCTCAAGGCGCATCCCACGCTGGAGGTGCAGGCGGTCCGCCGCATTTTCAACTCGGCCGGCCCCACCCGCCTTATGCGGGTTTTCTCCAAGGACGCCCCCCTCCATTGACCGTCTACTGAGGGAGGGTGCCCTCAACCAGCGCTACAAGGTCGACCCCTCCCGTTCCCCTCCTCAATCCCTGCGCTCCCAGAGGTGTCTGCGCTATAACGCGCACCCCACAGCTGAGTGCCGCGAGGCCCCCACCTGCCCGCATTGTAGGCAAGCACACTTCCTCCGGCAGTGCGCTAACCTCCAATCCCCTCCTTCCTGCAATACCTGCAATCTCCCCCATCCCACCTACTCCCAAAAGTGTAAAGCTCGACCCCCTCCGACCACTCCTGAACTCACTGTCCCTGTCCGTCCTCTGGACGCCCCCACCCCTCCTGGAAATTCCCTTCGTCTCCCCCCCCACCGCTGAGGACATCATCAGGTTCCTCACCATCGTCCTTCAGAATGTCCATCGCTTTCAGCGCCCCCACACCCTCCATTAGGTATCCCTCGCTGCCCGTTCCATTTTCCAACTCAAAATGTACGCCACCTACTCCAACAACCAGGCCCATTTCACCTTCTCCCGCCTTGACACCCTCGTCTAAATCCCTGTCTTGGTGCGACAGCAACGTATCCTTTTCAACAATATCCGCTCCCTTCCCGCCAACAAGAACGTCATCCTGCACACCCTTGCCACCCACCGCTTGGATGCCTTCCTCCTTAATGAAACCTTCCTCCAACCCCACCACACCATCCACGCTTCGCCCTATCTCCTCCACCGCTCCGATAATCCCCTCCCAATTGCGCGTGGTGGAGTTGCCATTGGTCACCACTGCCAGATCCCCGTTTGGCTCCAACCTCTCCTTCCCGACCCCACCGAACACCTGATCCTTAGTCTCTTCTTCCCCGGCCTTACCATTACCTGCGCCACCATCTATGTCCGCCCCAACGCCCCTATTCCCTTCGACTTCCTCTCCCACATCGCCCGTACCTTCTCCTCCTACGTGATCGCCGCCGACCTCAACATCCATAGTCGTTCCACTGCCCAGTTACGGAGGTGGCATCGGTTCCTCTCCTCCCTTCAAGGCGACCTCATCCCCATCCCCCAGCACACCTGTCCCGAATCCAACTCCACTGCCGATGTTATCCTCTCCTCTCCCAACCTCCTTGGCCGCATAACGGTGGATGTCCTGGAGCCTATTGGTAGCGACCATCTCCCTGTCCTCCTCACCGTTTCAGACGGTCGTCGCCCCCACCCCGACCCTCGTAATGACCCTCCCCCTAAGTACGTCCATGACTATTCCCGTGCAAACTGGAATGCCTACCGGGATACCCTCTCCACTCAGGTCGATAGCCACCCTTTCACCTACCACCACCCCGACGATGTCACACATGCCGCTTCCTTTCTCCAGCAGACCTTGTCTGAGGCCGTGGAGGCCCACGTCCCTACTGTCGCCATCCACCCCCATCGTCCTACCTTACCCCCGCAGGCCGTCCTCCTCCTCCATGAATCCCGCCGTCTCTACCGTGCCTTCCTCCGCACGCATGACCTGGACACACTACGACGCCACCGGCAACTACAGCGACACATTCGAAATTTGCTCGCGACTAAGAAACGCCGGGACTGGCGACAGACATGACCTCCTTTAAATGCTACCCTCCCTATCAACTCGTCCAAGTTCTAGTCAGCCTTCCGTCGCCTTACCGGAACTAAATCCTCCTCCTACTATCCTCTTCTCCATGATGATCACCCCTTCCCTGACACCCTTAGTAAGGCCAATCACTTTGCCTCCTGCCTCTCCGATGTCTTTTCCATCCCCGATAATCTCCAGTTCGATTACTCCCTCTTCCCGGATATCCGCGATCGAACTGACACCTCTGTCCCTCCCCTCGCTCCTGGTTTCCAGTACTTGGACAACATTGCACACACGGAACTCAATGCTCCTATCACTACACAGGATCTCCTTGCTACACTCCACACAAAAGGCAACACTGCTCCTGGTCACGATCGTGTCACCTACCGTCACCTTCGTGAAGCTCCTGTCTCTTTCCTCTCCACCCTGGCCAGGCTCTACAATGTAGTCCTGTCCACCGGTTACTACCCCGACCTGTGGAAAACCTCCCGTATCCTCATGTTCCTTAAACCTGGCAAACCGCCGTCCACCGTCTTCTCCTACCGTCCCATCAGTCTTACCTCGGTCTTCAGCAAGGTCCTGGAATCTATCCTCACCCGCCGCATCCACCAGCATCTCCGCCAGCACCGCCTCCTTCCCGTAACCCAGTGTGGCTTTTGGCCATCCTTCTCTTCCGACGACCTTCTCCTTCACCTCACTCATCTCCTTTCCGACCAGCTAAACTCCTGTCGCTCAGCCATCTTCCTCTCCCTGGACCTCGAAGGTGCTTATGACCGCGTCTGGCATTCCGGTCTCCTCTTCAAGTTCCAAACCTTCGCCCTTCCCATTAACTACGTCCGTCTGATCGGCTCCTTTCTCTCCCGCCGTCCTTCCTATGTCACCATCCATAACACAGATTCCTACACCTTTTTCCCCTCCGCCGGTGTGCCCCAAGGCTCCATCCTCTCCCCCCTTCTGTACCTTTTGTACACGGCGGACATGCCGCCGCCGTCGCCCCCCGTCCACCTTCTCCAGTTTGCCGATGACACCGCCTTCCTTGCCTTTGCCCCCACCCTGCAGCGCTCCCAACACCTTCTCCAATCCCATCTTGACCGGTTCACCGCTTGGTGCAACCAGTGGTTGCTCAAGGTCAATCCCTCCAAAACCCAGGCGATCATTGTAGGCAAAACCACCCCTTCCTTCCGCCTCCTTGATTTCTATCTCACCATCTATGGCCGTCCTATCGCCCTCACCCCCACCCTTAAGTACCTTGGCGTCACCATCGACCGTCACCTCTCCCAGACTCCCCACCTCCGGACAATCCAAGCCAAGGCACGCTCCCGACTCAGTCTCCTCAAGCTCCTCTCCGGCCATACGTGGGGTCTGGACCCCTCCACCATCCTCCACACCTATAAATCCCTCATCCGTCCTATCCTTTGTTATGCCCATCCAGCTTGGATCTCCGCCCCCCTCCCTTTTACAAATCCCTCCAATTCCTTGAACGTCATGCTCTCCGCCTCGCCTATCGCATCCGTCTCCCCTCCCCCACGTGGATCCTGTACGATCTCATCCCCTTCCCCCACCTCCTCCTTTTCCTTGAAAGGATACGGATCCTGTACACCTCCCGTAAACTCGATCCTCCTCACCCGCTCGTCTCCCCGATCCTCTCCCACCCCCGCCCGCTGCCACGCCTGTATTCCTACGTCCCGCCCGGTCTCCATCTCTCCACCCTCCTTACTCTCTCTCAAGGTGGCTTCCGCCAGCTCCCTCTCCCTGATGATGTCCTCCTCCCCTCCATCTACCCCTCCTACCAACTTTGATCCTCCCCCCACTTCCTGTGTCCTTTCCCTTCGGCACCCTCCCTCCTTTCTCCTCCCTTCCCTTCTCTTTCCTTTTCCCCCGTCCCCTCCCTCCACCCCTCTTTCCCCAGGCTCCCCCTCCCCCTTCCTCCCTCCCCCTATCTCCCCTGCCCGTGGCATCTCTGCTCTCCCACTCCCCTTCCTCCTCCTCCTCTCTTGGCAGGTCCCCGGACTCGTACACGCACAGTGAACATTCGCGCGCCGGAGGTCATCGCCATCAGTGTATCGTGTGTGTGCCTTCGTTTGTGTTTAGTGTTTGTTCGCCGTTACGCCGCCACTGTTCACGTGTACCGTCGCCGTCCTCCATGTTCTGTGCGCCGTGTCCACTAGTGTCAGTGATGTTTTCTCGTCCAGCGTGAACGGCTCCATGTTTTTTTTTTTGTATTTTAGTGTCTACATTGTTTTGCCAGCCGTTTTTGTTAATATTCTCTGTGCCCCCTCTATGTCTTACTTATTGTAAACTCAAGGCTGAAGAGCGGCGTACTCTGCTGCTGACAGCCCGCCCTGTGTAAGGTGCTAAAAATAACAATAAAGAAAAAAAATCGTCTCTGACAGTGTTCTGGCAGTAGTGGACACCAAAAGATCCTGAGGAAGATCCCAGCAGAGGGGTCGAAACGTCGAACTTTTTAGAAGAAACATGACGCGGACTAATAACCCTGAAGATTTTAACTTCAATGAACGAAAGTTTGTACCGAGGCAAGGAGGGAGACGTCCTTGTGTAATCCATGGACGTGTATTGACTGCCGAGCTAGGGTAGCGTAGTGGTTAGCTCATATACCTAGTAAGCAGGAGACCTGGATTCGAATACCAGCTTTGGTAAAAATTTCAGTTCATTGCTTCGTAATATGTTCAGTATCGTAGTAACATGAACTTTATCCTTGGTAATCCTCAGTTCTTACAGTATCAGTCTCAGATCCAGTCAGCAGCTTTGCCTCATAATGTGTGAAGTTCATTAGCCAGAAGAAAGGAAGATTATGGTTTAACACCCCGTCGACGACGAGATCATTAGAGGTGACGCACAAGCTGGAATAGGGGTAGGGGTGGGTGAAGAAATCGACCGATGCTATTTCAAAGTGAGAATACTAACACTTGCGTTTAAGCCATTTCGGAATGCATAGATAATATAAATCTGGATGGCCATATAATGATTTGAGCTGTCTGCACCCCAATGGGCGAGCAGTGTCTTAATCATTGCTCCACCTCATTCGATACATTGTCGGTCGCACAGCTTGTTCACAGCAGACTAGAACACGGCAAATCGTAAGCAGTTTTCTTTCTGTCTGGTAAGCATTCCAGCAAGTCCTAAACACATTTTTGTTCCATATACTTCCATCAGTATCAGATGTGTATTTGTTGACATTCCGCATTTTATAAAAAAATCGTGATGTTCATGTATTGCTGCATTGCACTGTAACTCGAATCTTCTTACCGAACAGTATGGCGCAGTGCTTAGCACACAACACTGCATTCAAGAGGACGACAGTTCAGATACCCGTCTTGGCATCCAAGTTTAGGTTTCCCTTGATTCCCCTAAGTAGTTCATGGGAAAAGCTGGACTGGCACTTTACAAAAGGGCACGGCCGGTTATATTTTATGTTCCTCTATCCTTCCCTAACACAAGTGCTCCGTCGCTAATGATCTCATTGTCGATGGGACTTCAATCTTACTTTCTTTTGAGTCTTAATATTCACTACAGTAAATCGGTGAATAAATTTGCTTCAGCTTAATGATTCGACCCTTTACTTACTTACTACACACATTGCTATCTAGGCTCGCCGAAAGTTTTAAGATACACTTAGCCAAATAGTTGTGTTTACATGACAACGTCGTATCCGTGATTGAACTTAGACGCTACTCAGGGGTCACAAAATAAGTATTTTACAGGTAGTTAACGTAACCTATAAGTAATTTACAATTTCAGTAATTCACAAGTACAGCATTCACAGAAGATTCAAAAAGTTCCAGATAAAATTAAACAACGTGTAACAATAATTTACTGCAGTATCAGTTTCCACCATATATTCTTTGACGTAACACACACTCGCAGTACATATCAAAGTGGCTATGGAACACCCTGAATAACCTTCGACTGGTATGTTGTTCAGGAGCGGGGTCACATTTCCTAGATCAATTAAAATCCTGATAGAACTTCCTCTTTAGGACAGGCTTGTGTTAGGGAAAAGTATTAACACTGGAGTAGCGAGCAAGCCCAGGCGAATATGGGGTGGGGGAGAGGCTGTATGCGAGAATTTTTTCCCCCCTTTTAACCAAAGCCCGACCTACAAGAGCCGTTCTGTGGGTTGGTGCATTGTCGTGTAGAAGACGCCATTTACTGTACGCGGGGTCGGCGTGAAGAATTCTTGCAAGCTGGGATTTAAAAATTTCTACGTAGAATGGCCTTGTTTCAATCTGGGAAGGGGTGGGGAGAGGTGGAAGGAAGGGGGACTTCATATTCTTGGTGAATAAATCCTGAAGAATCGAAAAATCTGTGTGTACTATTCACATTTGATTTTGAAGAGCGCGTTTTGTCGGGCAAACATTTTCAAGTGACTGCTGCACTGCCGATTGTATCTTAGTCGATGGATCTATATCGAAACCGCTGTTTTGTCCCTTGTGAAATATTCAGTAAGAAATCCACGCGCAAATCGGGCGCCTCAACAAAATTTCGGGATGCCTGACCACGCTGCTGCTTTTTCACAGGCATTGAAACGAGAGTGGGACTAACTCCGCAGATACCGTCCGCATTCCTAATCACAGTAGTCGTACGCGATATTTGTGAATGATCCCTACAACAGTATCAAACCCACCTGCCATACTTTATAGACTAGTTCGTCGGTTATTGTAACGTAACGCCGGAACACGGTTCACCTATTCCTCTCACGACTAGGGGCCATTCTTAAATTGCGAATCGATTTGTAGGAAACGCGGACTGTTGTTGAAATGCGAATCATCTTCTAGGGACTAGGAAACATCTTTAAAACGCGAATAACCTTCAAGAACCAGGGACTATTGTTAAACTGCAAATAGTCTTCTAGGAACTAGGGACTTAAAAATTGAATCATCGTCTAGGAACGAGAGACCCTTCATAAATGCGAATCATATTCTATGGACTAGAGACCGTTCTCAAAACGCGAATAGTGTTAAAGAGACGAGGGACCATTCACTAAACGTGAAACATGTACTAGGCACTAGGACCCATCCTTAAAACGTTCATCATCTTTTAATGCCTAGGGACCACTCCTAAAATGTGTATTATCTTCCAGGGAGTAGAAACCATTCTTAAAATGTGAAACGTCTTCTAGGGACTAGGACCATACTTAATACGCAGAAAACTTTCCGACATCTTGCTTGAACTGAATCATTCTTTACTCCTACGGAATGATTTCTTAAGTTTCACTTGCTGTTTTACCTCACTGAAAACAAAACATAACTGCAAAATGCAACTCCGTTTTGAAAACAATGACAAGGAATGAACATGCACCATTACATATATCCTGTATTCGAAATTCCTTGTTGCCATGCGACACTAAAAATGAAACAAAAAATACTGTTAGCACAAGTAAATATTCCAGCAAATTATTCCTTGTGGACCATCAATTTTGCAGCTCCAATATGCGCATTTGTTTATCATGACAATGACTTACAGAATTTATAGCGATACTGCACCCATAGCGAACAGGATATATGTTACACGCCAAGAACAACGGATACTGTTTCTTCAGCCTCCTCTTGTGTCACCGCGTGTGCGTGAGAGGACAATAATTTCTCCATTAATACAGCAACTCTTGATGGTGTACGTATAATATATTCTCGGATCTACAGAGAAAGGCAGTGTATATAAACCAAAATTCATTTTTTTCGATATAAAGCCTATCCATTTCCTTAAATGAAACCGTAAAATATCTGAAAAATACTCAACCACGGTTTCCATTAGTTTTTACAATGAACTCAAATCCTTTCCCAACCACAAATTTCTTGATATATGTGGATAAGTAAATGTGAAATCGAACACAAAATGTAATTCTTGCAGTTAGTTGCATTTCAAATCTTTCGGTTCTCCCAACCCCTACAAAGTTTCATGGGCAAGTGCAATGTCATAACAAACATGATTTAATTCCTTACGAAAATTTTCATTCACGTAATGCAGAACATTTTGTAATATTCGGAAGTTACTGCTTTGCCCTCTGTTAATTGGTCAATAGGAATAAACTTTTGTAATCCTAGAGTAGACAGGATCCAATCATTTCCTGTCGATGTAACCGAATTCACCTTATCCGTTGCAGCTGCAGGTGCTTTCATTCACCGCTTGATTGCTACCTCATTCCTGGCGTGAATTTCTAGGCCTCACAGAGTATTAAATCTGCGAACAAAGTTAGCTGGATTTTGTTTCTAGCAGTTCAAATGTTGCTGAAAAATTAACATATTGAACTTTTTCAGCGTATATAATGAAACTTTTTGTAGGTAATTAATAAAATCAGAACGTAGCTAATTTCTTCTTCTTATGCGCTCATTCCATAACCTGTTTTGTACATATTTAATCTCCTATCTTTATACCACACAGTATACATTCTCACTTCATCCATCTAGGCCAGAATGAATTTTCACTTTGCAGCGGATTGTGCATAGATTTGAAACTTTCTCGCAGATTAAGACTGTTTGCCGGATCAGGCTTCGATCCGGTAATCCTTGCCTTCGTAGGAAAATGCTGCACCGACTGAACTATCCAGGTGCGAGCTGTAGCCCACCTTCACAGGTTTACTTTTGCCAGTATCTAAGAGTGAGCCGGATGTCGTGCCTGGGTAACCCAGTCGGTAGGGAACTTTCATGTATGGTTGCTGTTTCGACACGCTCTCCAGATGGATCATAACCAACCCCAAGTTCAGGTTCACATTTCATAATAGTTATAAATGGTAGAGCGGTAGTTTCATAAGGCTCCACTAGTCTTGGATGGGTTTACTTTGGTGATTAACCTTGCAAACTCTCGTCACGTATTTGGACCTCAGCCCAAGTTTCTCAGTTCAACGGCCATTCTGTAGACAGAAAGTGGTATAGATGACGTACGGTATACTGATCAAAGCCTTCCAACTAGAGACTGTGCTAGTTAAGATGATTCTTTCTCAGATTGCCTTAGTTAATTAGGGCGTAGGATTTCTTCCTAAATGTATTTTGTGAGGCTCTCGTGGATAATGTTCCCAGGAGCACATGCAGTACCGCATTGGGTTCTTTAGGAGCTGCAAGCAGGAGATTTTTGATTCCAGTTAGTGATGCAGGTAGGTATTTTCTACGAAATAATACCTGGGATGCAATTACAATGCGTTTATTTGCAAACACCATGAATTAACAACAATTTTGCACTATAAAATGAGTCCTTTCACAAAGTTAAGAAGTTCTGAGAGCTCGGTAAAGCCGAATGCAGTCTATTATTGACTATCACGTATAAGCAATCGTAGCACTTCGTAGCCCTTTGTTCATCTTCGGCAAGTATTCATTTGTTTATTGAATTTACTAATTTTTTGCTTAGTATTAGAATTTTGATGTAACGCTGATGACTCTTAGGTCCTACTAGTATCAGTTATGCCGAAAGATGACTTTAATCATTAATGCTTAATAAAGTACACCCGGTATTTTGCGCTTGAACCTTAGTGGTTCCTCTACATCTTTACTGTTGAATGAGCTTCGATCTCAAGGCGGCGTTCCGCTCTCCACTCCTGTGATTCGTCATGACGTCATATGGTCCGGTTACTACCTCTGCCTCCGTGAGAACCGGCTTCCTGCTCACTGTCGGCATATTCTGCAGCACTGTGAATTGACTTCGGCTATCTGCCGAGTTTCAATAAATGTAAAATGTGTAAAATTAACGCCCCTCAAAACAACATTACTACGCAGAATTTTATGACACCATGCTGTACCAGTTTATTCACTTTATCAAGACACGTGACAGGTGCTGGAAACCCAGCACAAACTTCTATGAGTCTTCTCTTCCTACTAAACCAACACTTGCCGCCCATTTTCATAATTAGAAAATTGGTTCAAATGGCTCTAAGCACTATGGGACTTAACATCTGAGGTCATCAGTCCCCTAGAACGTAGAACTACTTAAACCTAACTAACCTAAGGACATCACACGCATCCATGCCCGAGGCAGGATTCGAACCTGCGACCGTAGCAGCGGACTGAAGCTCCTAGAACCGCTCGGTCACAGCGGCCGGAATTTTCATAACCGACCACTTAATATGAGCACTGTGAATTACTTGAATCGGCGCTCGCAACGTTTTTATCTCACAAAGGGAGGCCACGACGTTCGGATCATGGATTTTCTTCAAACTCTGTACCTTTTTTAATAGTCCATTAGGACAAAGTAATGTGCAAGTGGTACCGCGTACTACTTAGGAGACATCGAGAAAATAGCAAGAGAAGTTTTACGCGTCGATGATACACCGGTGCGTAAAAACCCTGAGCACTAGCTGGTCGCGGTCTTATCGTTAGCTTTCAAGCTACGTAGTCGGTGGATCGTTGGATCGTGTCCCGGTCATATTTTCTTCTCTAATTTGCACTTTTTTCAAAATTAGTCTATTTTTTATGTATATATTACATCTAGAAGGTAATATGATGAAAAGTTACGTGTATTTGGGTGCACAAAATACATTCAATCGTCAATTGCCAATTACCGGCATAAATACTTGCGAAACTGCTGGGTTAACCATGTGTTGCATCCAACTTGTCGGAAGAAGGAAATTTTTAAAAATGTCAACGACCTTTACTCTTTCTTAGAAACTCTGAAGATTTCTTGTGCGTGCCAGAAAATTATGTTCATTCGACGTAGTTGCAGAGGTTTTAATTTATGTTTGCGAGTCTGTATGAAAAAAATCATTCAGCAACTCGCAATGTCGAAAGGACAATCTACCATTAATCGTGCGTTACCGTCACATTCTGGCATACCGTAGATCACTGTATTATTGAATACAGTTATTTACACCTCTATTTATCCATCACTAATTTGCGCTTTCCAAGCGTGTCCCACGCCCTTGAAACCTCTGCAGATCGAAATTTTCAGTTGTGAATCTGTTCTCGATTCGTTATCCGATTGCTTGTCTAAGTGATTTCAGAAATTACGACAGGCATACATTTTCAGAAAAACTTCGTGTGTTTTGTCGTTTACTTGTCGATGATTATAAATATCGTATTTGTTGTGACAGTAAAAATTTAGCAAAGAATCAAGTAACACTGGAAATTCAATATAAGTTGATATAAATACCCGTGTCTTTTCAACATATTACATTTGAAATGTAATATGTATGAAATAATATGACTAATGCCGAAAAAGTTGTGAATTAAAAAAATGAAACGTGAACGGGACTCGAGGCAGTCATCGACAGACTGCGGATCTTGAGCGCTAACCACACGACCGCAGCCAACTAGTCGTCACGGCTGCAATGCAACGGTATATCGTTAACGCTTAAAACTGCTCTTGCTACTTTCCCGAAATCGCCTGCGCAGTTCGTCTTACTACTTACACGTTATGCTATCCTAATGGACTGCTAAACGTGTAAAAAGTCTGAACTAAATCCGTGATGCGAACGTTGTGGCCTCCGCTTGTCAGACAGAAAACTTCTACCTAAAACTGGCTCTGTTGTGCCGACTGTGATGCATAAGCATTTTACTCCATAGCACATCTTCGAATCAGGTAGTTTTAGGATTTCAGTGTATTAATACGAACGCTCGGATATGCAAGTCAGTCACCAAATCGCCATGAAGATGACTGGACGGTACAGCCGAAATCTCAGTAGATGCAGGGCCAAAGGATGATGCAGTATTCTATTCATCGCCGAAACTCAGAGAATCACAAAAGTTTGTCTTGCTGCCCATCAGTCTGAGGATGAAAGACAGATGACAGGGTGTTTAAAGCTGAAGGTCCAGTCAATACTCAGATCACTACGCACGAAACATTAGTTCAGCTGTCGGTCTGTACAGCGCCAGTAAGCTTGTATGAATGCCATGTAGAAGACCCACGTCCGCTTCTAGGCAATAGCTTTCAGTCTAAATTACCTTTACTTCATGTCGATGGTCACAAATTTTTATGGCTCAGACTACCAGTTTCGGTCTAATAAAAACAGATCTTTTTGTGTTGTCGTTGACGCTGTTCAGTCTTGTACCAGGGGAAGTAAGAAGAAGAGTTGTTTGCTGGCTGGTGTCCTCTTTCTACAATTGAACTGCACACATGTGTTAACAAGGTTCTTTATTCATAAGAAAAATAAGCTACTTACCTTTCAGCAAGTTGTTGTGTTGCTCTGCCATACTAGTCCATGTTAGCCTCACTGCTGGTGAAGTTCAAGTCCCACTAAGTACGCTACTCTAGTCGCTAGGTACGGATAGACTCTGAGTTAGAGATGGTGACTCTGACTGACTGCGACTGCAACTCCAACTGCGAATTACTGAGTGACTGTCTGTGACTGACTGGAACTGCGACTGACTCTGACTGGGCCCTCCGGTCTGCGGCGGCGATCTAAATACTGGCGGTTGAGGGGGCGTTGGCGCCACATTGCCTGCGAGTCTGCCTTCGGCCTCTCTCCTGATAGGTGCACTTGATTAGCGCCTATTATCGAATTTCTTATAACCTCTTTGCCAGCCAGTGTGTTGGCAACAGCTTGCGCCAGCACACTCCCCCTCCAAATATACCTCACCGTTGTTGTGTAGGGAGGCTGCAAACGACTACAGGGAAGGAGGCAGGATGCTGGACGTAGATATGAGGTGGGAGCCGTGACTATGGAGGACAGTATACCCCCAACCGTACCCCGCTGTCTGGTTTGCGAGGCAACAGGAACGTCCTCCAGAAAACTCCTGCCAGGGGACACGTGCAGGTCTGTGAGCGTGTCCTGGGGCAATGATGATGACGGCAATTTCGATGGAGGATGCAGGTCCATCGAGACGGCGAGAGGGGACGGCGGGGCTGAGGGCGTATCGTACATCTACTCCTCCTGGGATGCCCTGGTGGCACCAGTGGGCGGCTGAAAAGGCTGCGCGGTATCGCGAGGCCGTGAATCGGGGGGAAGAAAAGCAGCAGAATCATGGGATAAATGACCTGCGCGAATTTGGTTCTGTGGCGGCGCTGCAAATCATCGGGACCTGCAATCAAATACACAGAAGAGCCAATGCATTATTGGATTACGCCTCTTTCTCAGGGCCCGCGGTTGCCATAAACACTGAGAAGAACAAGATCGCGCGGCCCAATGCGATACTTGCGGACCATTGGCGGCGCCAGATGCTGCGCTGGGCGTAGCATGTGTAGCAGTGTTCTATGGCGGTGGCCATGCAGAAGTTTCGCCAATTATCACCCGTCTTGTGGGTGGGAGCAATAGGAGGTGAGAAAGAGTTGCAGCACCTGTTCCCATGTCTCGGTGATGAGAAACTTGGAAATCTGTTGCTTAAAAGTGCGTAAAAAGCGCTCTGCTTATACATTGGACTGTGAGTGAAACGCAGCCACTTCGTTCGCAAAACTATTCAAAATCACATGAAGTAAATTATGGTCCATTGTCCAACACAAGTGCTTCTGGCAAACCTTCTATGCGAAATATGGAGGTCAGCGCTTGAGTGGTGCTACGTTATGTGGTAGAGTTCATAGGAATTGCAAATGGGAAGATGCTAAAAGAGTCTGCCACTATGAGCCAACAAGTGTTCCAAAATTGTCCTGAAAAGTTAGTGTACACTCGTTGCCATGGCGACTGAGTCTTATGCCAATACTGAGAATTTCTGCGACGGAGCGGATTGGTTCTCCGCGCTTGCGCAACACCATGACGTCACCTGTTCAATATGGGGGTCCATGCCCTGCCAAGTATAGTGCCATCACACTAACTGTTTAGTAGGAACATTTTCTCAACATCCTTGGTCGAGCAATCACAGCAGCTCTTTGGAAATAAGCAAACGCGATTGTTCACTGTAAATTTGAACTATAATCACACCCTGTTATGTATATTTATCGAACACCGTTAGGTCGTTCGCATAAATTTTGGCTTAGCTTATCTCCTTCTTCAGCCAGCTTTCAGTGCCTATAACGATTTGAGCATCAGTGTTTTCTGTTATCGTGTGGATCCCTGGTACTTCTCCAGCACAGCTACGACAGTTTACAGCTGTTATACCGATGGTTTTTAGATCTAAGTTCTTCCTGTATTCGACCTGCGCCCTTTCCGTGTTTGCCTGAGGTACTCTAACGTACAAAACCGCCCAGTCCATGCTAGACAGCCCCCGCTATCCGTGTAGCTGCCTCTTTCATGTAATGGATTCCTGACCTATTTAGCGGAAGCCAAAAATCTCCACCACCCTATGGCGCAGGTCGAGGAATGTGCAGCGTACACGTTCACAGAACTATCTGAGCCTTTGATTCAGACCCTCTACTCCGCTCTGTACCAGAGGTCCTCAATCAGTACTGTCAACTATGCTCCATATGGTGACCTCTGCTTTTATCTGGAACAAAACAAAACTGTTAACGTGTACCACTCCTGTTGCCACTCGAAACCAAAGAGAAACACCTCCGAGCCACAATGACGCACATCACTGGTACCACTTGAGGCACCACCTGCAGTTTGCTGCACCCTGCGCACTTTATGGCATTTGGAAGGGCCCTCCCACGACTGGAATGACTCCACCCACTATGCACGCTAAGTGCACATTGGCTTTCTTCCCCTCATTGGCTGCCATGTCCCTAAGGGACCCCGTAAGCCTTCGTCTAGGAGTAGCGTCTTAAGTAATAATTAAACCATCTTCGGTCCCGAGTTCGAAACCCGCCACCGCTCTAATTATGATTAATATTCAGCATTGGCGGCCGAAGACTTCCGGCATACGAAGTCAATCTCATTTGCCACTGCCTTGTCACAGAGGGCGGAAGAGTGGATACAAGTTCAGGGCACCCTCTTGTCCTCGGGATGGGAAACTGCTCCTAAAGGCGGAAGAATCAGTAATGATCAAAGGTGTGAGGATTCAGAATATAATGGAGACCACTGCATTAAAGACACATAACGTGTATCCACAGGACATGTGACCTGTCATTATGATCTCTTAATTGGCAAAATATTCCGGAATAGTCCTCCAAGGGAACTGCCAAGGGGGAGGTGATCACGACAAAAACATGGAACAGCCAACAAAAGGGTAACGTTCTACAAATCGGGTCGTGGGATCTCAGAAGCTTGAACATGGTAGGGAAACTAGAAAATCTGAAAAGGGAGATGATAAGCCTCATTCTAGTTATAGAAGGGATCAGTGAACTGAAACGGAAAGAACACAAGGATTTCTGGTCAGATGAGTATAGGGTAATATCTACAGCAGCAGAAAATCGTAAAGAGAGTAGAGTTCGTTATGAATAGGAAGGTAGGGCAGGGAGTGTGTTGGTGTGAACAGTTCAGTGCTGGGGTTGTTCTTAACAGAATCGACAACCGACAACGAAAGTGCAGATGCGACAACGAATGTTCAGATGTACATGCCGACGTCGCAAGCTGAAGATGAAGAGAGAGAGAAAGTATCTGAGGATACTGAAAGGGTATTTCAGTATGTTAAGGGAGATATAAATCTAATAGTCATGGTGGACTGGAATGAGTTGTGTGGGTAGGAGCAGAAGAAAAGGTTACAGGAGAATGAGGACTTGGACAAGAAATGAGAGAGAGTTCTGTAATAACTTCAGACAGTAATAGCGAATACTCTGTTCAAGAATATTTGGAAAAAGCCATGTGATATGGGAAGATTTCTGTTACATTACATCATGGTCAGACAGAGATTCCGAAATCAGATACTACATCGTAAGGCGTACCTACGAGCCGATACAGACCCAGATCACAATACAGTAGTGATGAAGAGTAGGCTGAAGCTTAAGAGATTATGCTGGAAGAATCAATACGCAGAGAAATGGGATACAGAAATATTGTACTAAGGAATGACGAGTTACGCTTGAAGATTTCTAAGGCTATAGATACAGCAATAAGGAACAGCTCAGAGGGCAGTACTGAAGAGGAACGGACCTCTCTAAAAAGGTGAATCACAGACGTTGTAAAGGAATACATAGGTATAAAGAAAGTAACTGCAAAGAAACCATGTGTAACAGAAGAAATACTTCAGTTGATCGATGAAAGAGGGAAGTACAAAAATGTTGAGGGAAATTCAGGAATACAGAAATACAAGTCATTGATGAATGAAATAATTAGGAAGTGCAGAGAAATTAAAGCAAAATTGCTGCATAAAAAAATGTAAAAATAAATCGAAAAAGAAATGATTGTTGGAAGGAATGACACAGCATATAGGAAAGCCAAAACAACCTTTGGTGAAATAAAAAGCAGGGCTCGGAAATCAACTGTTAAATGCAGAGGAGAGAGCAGACAAGTGGAAAGAGTACACTGACGGACCCTTATGAGGGAGACGATTTGTGTGAAGTGATAGAAAAAGAAACACGAGTCGATTTAGAAGAGATAGCGGATCCAGTATTAGAATCAGTATTTAAAAGAGCTTTGGAAGATTTAAGAACAAATAAGGCAAAAGGCGTAGATAACATTCCATCAGAATTTCTAAACTCATGGGGGGAAGTGGCAACAAAACGACTATTCACGTTGGTGTGTAGAATATATGAGTCTGGCGATATACCATCTGACTTTCGGAAAAGCATCATCCACACAATTCCGAAGACGGCAAGAGCTGACAAGTGCGAGAATAATCGCACAATCAGCTTAACAGCTCATGCATCGAAGCTGCTTACAAGAATAATATACAGAACAATGGAAAAGAAAATTAAGAATGCGCTAGGTGACGATCAGTTTGGCTTTAGGAAAAGTAAAGGGACGAGAGAGGCAATTCTGACGTTACGGCTAATAATGGAAGCAAGGCTAAAGAAAAATCAAGACACTTTCATAGGATTTGTCGACCTGGAAAAAGCGTTCGACAATATACAATGGTGCAAGCTGTTCGAGATTCTGAAAAAAGTAGGGGTAAGCTATAGGGAGAGATGGGTTATATACAATATGTACAACAACCAAGAGGGAACAATAGAGTGGACGATCAAGAACGAAGTGCTCGTATTAAGGCGGTATAAAGGCGGTAGCCTTTCGCCCCTACTCTTCAATCTGTACATCGAGGAAGCAATGATGGAAATAAAAGAAAGGTTAAGGAGTGGAATTAAAATACAAGGTGAAAGGATATCAATGATACGATTCGCTGATGACATTGCTATCCTGAATGAAAGTGAAGAAGAATTGAATGATCTGCTGAACGGAATGAACAGTCTAATGAGTACACAGTATGGTTTGAGACTAAATCGGAGAAAGACGAAGGTAATGAGAAGTAGTAGAAATGAGAACAGCGAGAAACTTAACATCAGGGTTGATGGTCACGAAGTCAATGAAGTTAAGGAATTCTGCTACCTAGGCAGCAAAATAACCAACTACAGAAAGAGCAAGAAGGACATCAAAAGCAGGCTAGCAGGCAAAAAGGGCATTCCTGGCCAAGAGAAGTCTACTAGTATCAAACACAGGCCTTAAGTTGAGGAAGAAAATTTTGAGAATGTACGTCTGGAGCACAGCATAGACTGTTGGAAAACCGGAACAGAAGAGAATCGGAGCATTTGATACATGGTGTTATAGACGAATGCTGAAAATTAGGTGGACTGATAAGGAAAGGATTGAGGAGGTCCTGCACAGAATCGGAGAGAAAAGAATATATGGAAACCAATGAAATGGAGTAGGAACTGCCCGCATCTCGTGGTCGTGCGGTAGCGTTCTCGATTCCCACGCCCGGGTTCCCGGGTTCCCGGTTTCGATTCCCGGCGGGGTCAGGGATTTTCTCTGCCTCGTGATGGCTGGGTGTTGTGTGCTGTCCTTAGTTTAGTTAGGTTTAAGTAGTTCTAAGTTCTAGGGGACTGATGACCATAGATCTTAAGTCCCATAGTGCTCAGAGCCATTTGAACCATTTTTTGGAGTAGGAACAGGATGATAGAATATCTGTTAAGACCTCAGGGAATGACTTCCAAGGCTCTAGAAGGAGCTGTAGAGGTAAAAAGCTGTAGAGGAAGACAGAGATTGGAATACATCCAGCAAATAATTCAAGACATAGCTTGCAAGTGCCACTCTGAAGTGAAGTAAGACATTTGTGGCAGGGCGCATCAAACCAGTCAGAAGACTGATGACTCACAAAAAAAATGCCCTTAACATTGGAGATCCTAACTACCAATGCTTCCATTCTCTGTTAATGCCCGGATCTTGCATGCTGAGAGGTTTTTTTTGAAACAGGACAAGCGTCTGCATCTGGCTGAGGGGCATTGTCGGCAACAGACAGCACCTGGAACCTGCCTGTCAGGCTAAACCAGGAGGCCTTATGTTCGGTCCCCTGTGAACTCTTTAGCCACCTGCAATGTCCCAAGGCGACCTCCCACTAGACCGCTGCCGGTCGAGGTGGCCGAGCGGTTCTAGGCGCTACAGTCTGGAAACGCGCGACTGCTATGGTCGCAGGTTCGAATCCTGCCTTGGACACGGACATGTGTGATGTCCTTAGGTTGGTTAGGTTTAAGTAGTTCTAAGTTCTAGGCGACTGATGACCTCAGAAGTAAAATACCATAGTGCTCGGAGCCATTTGAACCATTTGAACCACTAGATTGCTGGTGAGAGGTCAACCTCAGTGCGTGCAGTAACTGGTCTGGCCACTGTTGGAGACCGATTGGAGGACTCGTGGGTGGTGCTGGATGCCTGCTGAATCGCCACAGCTGGAAAACAACAGTGATGGCCATCCACTTGCAGCCTCAAGCTTTGTAACCGAAGTCAACACA
Organism: Schistocerca cancellata; assembly: GCF_023864275.1. NCBI lineage: Eukaryota > Metazoa > Arthropoda > Insecta > Orthoptera > Acrididae > Schistocerca > Schistocerca cancellata. The sequence goes on from NC_064626.1 coordinate 249,671,992, forward strand.
GCCTGGAGCTGAGAATGAATGTCACCAACTCAGCTCGCATTCAGCACACAGCAATGACAGTCGCTGTCCATACTAAAGATGGTGGAAAACTACATTACACAGACAAATAAATGACTATCGACACACACTACGAACCTCTACTGTAGACACCAACGAAAACACAAGAACTGTGTCTAATAAAGTCAATTAACAGACAGAGATGCAAAAAAACTGAACTACTAAAGCGTGTGACTAAATAATTCAATCCTAATTAGAAACCTGTAAAATGTCAGAAAGTCAATTACTTTCTTACACAAATGAAAACGCGATAACTGCGTCTATTAAAAATTAAATTTAGAAGCAGAAATTCAAAAACTACTCTCCCAAAGCACACAAATGATACTACATAATTCACTCCCGGTTAGGACCTCGTAAAATGCCACAGAATCGATTACTTCCATATTGCTGCTCTGTCTTGGCCAGCAGCTGCTGCCTGATTGATTTTTAATTTTTATTGATAAGCCAATGCTATTCCTGTATTAATAAAATATTTCTTGTGAATAATTTGTTGAATACCCTAGGTTTAATCAAAAAAATCCTATCATTCAAGATAGTGAAATGAAAAGGAGGCTCTATTTTTCATACTACTTATTTATTGATATAATTTATACTTAGCTTAGATATGCTTACCATTTTGGTATCAAAGTACTCTACCTGAAAACATGAGTAGATATCTATTAATCGTTTAAGATAGAATAAGTTTTATGTAATTCTTCTCAAATGTAGTTCTTTGGCAATAAATGTTCACAAACTGCATCAGTTATATGAGAAGGAGCTGCTTTAGAATATTGCTTCCTCTTGCAAAAATTTCTGCAGGCCCCTGTGAGTGTATTTTTAATATTTGAATTTGATGACATTTATTACTAAATATAATAAATAAAGCTAAATCAAAACTGTATCAGTTACATGAAAAGTAGCTGTTTTAAAATAGTCTTCCCTTGGAAAAATTTCTACGTAAACCCGTGGATGTATTTGTAATATTTTAATGTGATAACATTTATTATTTAATATAATGAACAAAACTAAATAATATGAGAAACAAAAATAAAGCGGTGACCTCTCACTTTAATAATACAGACGACAACCTATTTTCTCCTTTCAGTCACGATGGTTAGAGGACCACTCCACATATCTGGTACTGCTTACGTGGCTCCCACGTCACCGATACCGATCCAATTGAGTACAGCTGGAATGCCATTGAGGAAAAAGCGGGAATTTTGAACACATAACGGGTAAGTATCCGTTAGTGTTGGCAGACGTTTGAGCCTCCTTTGATCAGGATGTGTCTCCCTTTCAGTATCCAGGGTGTTGCGGGTTGATATTTGTAATTATAGACACTCTGGATATATTGATTATCCTTGAATTAATGTTTTATATTCCATTGTTGTACGTTCCTTGGAGAGAAATAAAATTAATGTTGTATTGGCATCACGGTGTTGTGTGCCCGTAATATTTTGGTGCCGAAACCCGGGAAGAAATTGCGATTTCCTGCGTGATTTCAACAATTAACGGCTTACTTCACGCTGTAGGAAACAAGAGACGACGTCGTACCGCATCACAAGCTAAGTCCATTCCAATATAATATGATCGCATGAACTGGTTGCTTCAAAACAATTTTTGCGGCTTTGTATTGCAAGCCTGAAACTTGCACTCAGAGTAGCTAGTTTTGTTAAAAGGTTTTCGTTCACTTAAGTTTGCGCATACGTTGCTTGTTAAGCGTTTAAGCTTTTCACAAGCGCACTCGTAAACAATCTTACAACAGCCGTCTTTAGTAAGACATAATGCAGGCCGAATCAGAGATACAGTTAGCAAACTTCAAAAGAAAGCGAACTAGGGAGAGGACTAATGCTACGCGGTTTTGTGCGGCTGTTGATGCTCTTACCACAGAAAGCCCGTTTGATGATTTTGAACATTACAGGGAACGTCTTCAAGAAACTCTGACGATGAATACAATGCAGACGTGCTGGGCTGTGAGGAATATATAGACAAAGTCAAACGCGCTATAGAGAAGGCTACAAAAGCAATTCATTACAAGCTTTCAGCCACAACGTCGCAGATGAGTATCACGTCAACACCAGTGCTCACACAACCAACTGTATTCCACTCTGTCAAGCTACCAGCAATTAAGCTTGAGTCATTTTGTGGAGATGTCGAAATGTGGTCCCGCTTCTGGGAACAATTTGAATCGACCATTGATAAAGGCCCATTCCTTTCTACATTAAACAAAAATGTTTTCCTACGAGGGTATCTGTCAGGCGAACCGAAGTTGCTAGTAGATGGAATACCTATAATGGCTAACACGTATGAAGAAACAAAGAAAATTTTATTGAATAGATACGGAGATAGCAATCGCATTATACAGGCGCACCTCGATTATTTGGATACGCTAAAGCCTGTACAGTCAACGACACCTGAAACGCTGAACAGTACATTCCTGGAATGTAACCGTCGTATTCAAGCACTGCGTGCCTTAGGAGAAGACGTCGTGGCATACGGTAAAATTCTCACTCCGATAATTCTGCGTGGATTTCCCGCTAAAATGTGCCAGAAATGGGTCATTCATGCTAGAAGAAACGAAGTAGCGAAAGGAGATGTACTGAAACTACTTAACGTTTTGGAAGAAGAAGTTCGTGGTGCTCTCACTGCACAAAAGATTCGTACAGAATATCAGTCATCTCCTAGCTTCACGCCCACTGCAGCAGCGCTTCACATAAATTCAAAGCAAGCGAAAAATCCACGTAATCCTAAACGATAAGTACCGGTACAACCATATTGCGTATTTTGCGAAGCTCGCTCTCATTGGGCCCAAGACTGCAACATAGTAACTGACAGCCAACAACGTATCGATAAACTAAAGCAAGATAATCGCTGTTTTATATGTCTAAACCGAGGTCATAATGCTAGAAGAATGCAGTAAGAAGGGCAAGCTCTCGTGTTCTAAGTGCAAGAAAAGCCATCACAAAGCTATCTGTACTGACATTGCTGCCTCTTCTTCATCTTCTCAGCAAATTAGCTCTACATCTGTAGGGAAAATCGACATAAGTTTAGCAGGTTTTACTTATCTTCAGACAGCTCGAGTTTGGGTCAGTGGATCAGCAGAATTAAGCAAACTTTTTCGCTGCGTTCTGGATAGCGGTAGTCAGTCAAGCTTCAGTTCCAAGTTCCTGATTGATGAGCTTGGTTTAAGAACTATAGAACATCGTGATCTATCTTTCAACGCCATTGAAATACCATCCGCAACTTCAGCGCATCGTAGAGTGGTATAATTCACACTACAGGATACATGGACTAATTCCAAGACGTCTATGACTGCGTTTGAAAGCACATACTCATTTTCCGCCCACCCAACTGTGCCTTCCGATTTAAGAAAACTTGTACGCACCCAGGGACTTTAGTTTGCGGACCTAAGGGATGGTACAGAAGATCTTCCCATCGAGATTCTTATCGGAGCAGATTACTATTGGGAAATCGTTAAAGCTTCCCCTCAGATTCGACTAACGTCATCAGTTGTTCTGGTACCTTCCATTCTAGGTTGGATTCTTAGTGGAAGCAAATCAAGCACCACGGCAAACCTTGTGACGGCAAACTACATCAGTTTAGAGACAGCGACAACAGACGATATTTTACGACGTTTCTGGAATTTAGAAACAATGGGAATCACAGAAGATGAAACAACAACTCTGAATCAGAAGGAATTATCGTTATTGCAAAATTTCTCAAAATCCTACTGCATCGAAGACAAAAGAAGAGTGGTGTCTTTCCCCAGAAAACCCAACGTTATGTTACCTAATAATCTTCAGCAAGCAGAGAAGAGATTTACTTCACTGGAGAAAAACTTTACGAAGGACAAGAAACTGAAACAAATTTACTAGGCGCAAATGATAGAACACATCGAGAAGAAACATGTGGAAGTCACCCCTTCTGGACAGAAATTGCGTGACACATTTTATTTGCCACATCATGCAGTAAAGAAAGAAAAGTTAGGTGTCATCAAATGGAGGATTGTATTTGATGGTTCGTCGCACGACCAGAATGCACGTTCATTTAATGACTCTTTAGAAATAGGTCCTAACTTACTTCCTGACATTCTTTCAATATTACTGATATATCGTCTACATCAAGTAGCCTTAATTGCCGATATCAAACAAGCATTTCTACAGTTAGTTCTTCACGGGAAAGATAGAGATCTCACGAGGTTTTTCTGGTACAAAGTAATCGAAGATCAACATGGAAACTATATTACAACTGGCGAAAGGATTACGTACCGCTTCACCCGGCTATCTTTCGGACTTACCTGCAGTCCGTTTCTTCTTGCAGCCACGCTGAAAGAACTTGCTGTAATGCACAAAACGAATTTTCCGCAAGCTGCTTTACTTGTTGAAAACAATATGTACATGGATGATTTTGTAACAGGTGCTAAAGATGACAAAGCCGTAATTAACTTATATTATGAGCTTACATCACTCATGGGACAGATCAGTCTACCAATGGCAAAGTGGGCCACAAATTCAAGCCAACTGATAATAATATGGCAATCGGATGGTGTCATAAACACTACAGATACGGAGATACTGGGAGTCCACTGGAACACACAGACTAATACGCTCAGTGTTGTTCACAACAATGTTACCGACAATGTTATAAATCGTCCTGCCACTAAGCGAGAATACTACGAAACACTGATAGATTCTATGACCTACTGGGTTTGTTCTCGCCTGTGTCCCTCACTGCAAAAATAATTTTTCAAGAAATTTGGTCAAGAGGAATTGAATGGGTGAGCTTTTACCCCTTGATCTTAGCAAACGCTGGCGAATGTGGGTATCAACATTGCCATCATGTTCGCACATAAAAATGCCCCGATGGGTTGGTGTATATGAAAACACTGAGCCAGAAATCCATGTCATTTGCGACGCATCAGAAAAGGCCTACGGAGCAGTCCTTTATGTACGGTGCACCACAACAAATATGGTATCAGTCCATTTAGTTTGCAGTAAAAACCGACTAGCTCCCATAAAAAAAAACTCTTCCACGGCTGGAACTTCTAGCGACACTTCTTGGATCAAGACTACTTCATTATATCTGTAAGGGCACGAGCTATAATGTGGACTTACTCAACTGTAGCCTTAGGATGGATACAACATGACCCTAATCGATGGAAAACCTTTGTGTCAAACCGTGTTACGGAAATACAACGACTAACGAATCCGTCACAGGGGAGGCACTGCCCTGGTGACAAAATCCAGCTGAGCTAACCTACAGAGGTACCACAGCAGATAAACTTCACCATGCTTCTGTATGGTTCCATGGACCTGCTTGGTTAACAAAGAACAGAACACAGTGGTCTCGAATTTTACAGACGGAAGAGCACTCCTTGCCAGAAAGAAGAAATTAACAGACCAAGTCTTCATGATACAAACAACGATTCCTATTTTAACAGCTACACGGTACAGTAGCTACTTCAAGCTGTTAAGAGTTACAGGATGGGTACTTTGCTTTAAACGGCATTTATTGAAAGAAAACAGAAGATCTGGAGAACTAACAGCACCAGATTTGGGCGAAGCACGCACTTACTGGTTTGAAGTTGTTCAACAGCAACATTTTGCGCTCAACTGCATGCACTATACAACAACATGCCTTTACCACGTAATTCTCAGATAGCTCGCTACAACCCATTCTTGGATAATGATCTTATTCGTCTCGGTGGACGGCTGCAGTTTGCAGAATTACCCAGAAATCAACGCCACCCGATTCTTCTCGAAGGACATCATCATTTCACACGTTTACTGATGCAGCAGACTCACATTCGTGTGCATCACCTTGGAGTAAACATAATGTTATCTGAACCGAGAACAGAATTCTGGATCCTTAGAGCTCGACAGGCAATTAAACATGTTTTACACCGTTGCCTACCTTGTAAGATGGTGAAAACTCACATTTTTGAACAAACTGAGGTTCCATTACCAGCTGAACGAGTCTCACCACTGAAACCATTTACAGTAACAGGTATTGACTTTGCTGGTCCATTATATGTCAGACAAGGACATATTACGAAGAAAGCGTATATTGCTCTATTCACATGCGCAACAGCACGAGCCATACACCTGGAAATATGCTCAGATATGTCAACTGACAGATTTCTTCAAGCCCTACAAAGGTTTGTCGGAAGACGAGGAGCGCCCAGCACAATTTACACTGATAATGCTACTACCTTCCATGCCACGCACGTAGAGCTGAAGGAGCTCTGGCAGGCTCTCATGGCAAGCAAGACGCACAAGTACCTCGCCTAGCAAGCCATCACTTGGAAATTCATCGCCCCACACGCGCCTTGGTGGGGAGGATTCTGGTAACGGAATTGGGATCTGTCAAACGCTGCCTGAGAAAAGTTTTAGGACAGTCACAGTTGGACGAAAACGGTCTCAACACAATCCTGGTCAGCATAGAAGCAGCACTAAACTCTAGACCAATGACGCAAGGGGGAGAGGAATCTGAGCCACTGACGCTCGCACATTTCCTTGTAGATGATTGACTCACAACACTACCTACTGGTCGAGAATCACCAGTTAGAAAGGATTTGTCCAAGGAATTTCAACGACTGCAGAAGATGGTAGAACACTTCTGGAACAGGCGGAAGAAAGAATATCTGATCCTGCTCAAAAACTTCCATGAAACTCATCAACCAAGGCCAGGTTCAGGATGACTCCAGGTGGGTGATGTCGTTCTTCTACAGGAGGATGTTCGTCCACGACACATGTGGAGGAAGGCGCTGATAGAAGATCTTTATGAAGGAAGAGATGGGAAAATACGAACTGTAACCTTACGAACTTACGAAGGATCCATAATCTCACGTCCCGTTCAACTGGTCATTCCTCTAGAAGTTGACCAGGGTGGGGAGAGTGTTGCGGGTTGATATTTGTAATTATGGACACTCTGGAAATATTGATTATCCTTGAATTAATGTTTTATATTCCATGATGTACGTTTCTTGGAGAGAAATAAAATTAATGTTGTATTGGAATCACGGTGTTGTGTCGCCGTAATACAGGGAAATTCATATCAAGATGTTACCGAACGCCATCAGGATGATAGGTGGTGTGTAATTATTCAGTTGTTCATACGTTTAGACAACCGAAATCGATGGTGACCTTTTCAAAGGAGGCGTGCTGCTATTCGACTCAGCTGATTTAAGGAAATCATGAATGTCGTGAATTACTGTGGCTCCTGGCCAAGTGATAGCACACACCTTCTAAGGCGAGAACTGTACTATAGCTACTGCGTAGCTTTGCTCGCTATAGTCACTTAGTTTACTGTTAGTTTTCCACCACTAAGAGTACATCCATAGCGGAAGATAAATTTTGGCATACTCTGCGACTAAGATTATTTTCTAACAAATTACTTTTTCAAAGCTTCATTACTTCTTGGTGTTGCATTTTTCATATGCAGCAGAACCCATGGAATAATAGGACGGTTTTAGCCGAAAGGATTTTCTCAGCCCATCATTCAAAGGGATCGGTGGGTAATCCTATAAAATTATAAACGGATATCCCTTTTGAAGAGCGACGGCATTTTTCGACGGTAGAATTTCCGATAACGGGCTTAAAATGCTGACGGGTGGCTTGGTGGGATGCGAGTTACGTGATAACAGACTTAGTCACCCATCTGACAACATGGCTTTTGTGTAGGAACGAATAATGAAAGAGTGCCGAAAATATCTTGATGAAATATTTTCACGCCACGGAGACGCCGTTTAGACAGTGAGCTCAGTAAACGTCGCCAAGCTGGCATGAAACTGCATCGAATTCTGCACTTTGGGATGTTATTAAAGTTTATCAGTTGAACAAGGTCTACGCATCTTGCTCTGTATTTAATCACTTGTACTGAGTCACTATGACATAATAATATCTATCTACCAATAAACTCCACGAACTTCTCTGCATTAGTCCACCATTAACTTTTCGATTATGTGATGACCTGTCAGAATCTACACGTGGTGTGGATTGCACTTCAAATTGTAGGCCCCCATTCCCCGGATGGATTACTGGGATAGGTTAGGGACACGCAGGTGGACGATGTGGCTTCCAGCTCCAAGACAACACAAAGCCAGTAACACGCACTAAATTATTATTATCAGATCAGGTAGCTCAGAAAGCACTACCGTTGTAAGTACAAACCATGACTGTAAACTATCCTTTTCAGGAACATCGTAAAATTACTATTGAAAATCCTTTCCATTTACAATGACCACTACAGGGTATTTTTACTATTCTGTTTACTTCTTTTCCTAACCAAATGGTTCAAATGGCTCTGAGCACTATGGGACTTTACATCTGAGGTCATCAGTCCCCTAGAACTTAGAACTACTTAAACCTAACTAACCTAGGGACATCACACACATCCATGCCCGAGGCAGGATTCGAACCTGCGACCGTAGCGGTCGCGCGGTTCCAGACTGAAGCGCCTTTAACCGCGTGGCCACACTGGCCGGCTTTTCCTAACCATCGAGTCATTGCAATCAAAAGACCAAATTGTAAAAACTCATCCGTTTGTTCTATGGCTTCAGGGTTGACTTCCGCTGTTTTCTATTCAGTACTACCTGTCCTTTAGCCAAACAGCACTGTCTCATCAGTAAAATGAAAGTAGTTCAAGTATTTCCGATTAGTAACATGTATTCTTTGTTTATTTTCACACATTAAGGATGTGAAAATTGTTTTTCGTGCTAGTGATAGTAGTTTTGTGGTATGTCCCTCCCTGCCTGATTCGCGTTAAGTACTGAATTCTTATCATTCACGTGAGTTCAAATTGAAGCGTAATATTGACGTAAATATTCTTCAGTCGAGTAACATAGTGCTGCGCTGAGGTGAAAAGGTTGGCACAGGAGAGGAATTCGTGGCGAAACGCATCAAACCAGTCAGAAGATTGAATCAATGCCTTTTCCCTATAGACCGAGAGATTTTCTTGAATCAACAAAAAGCTTTCCCAATCCTTGTGCATCTCGAGGTGTGTAGAATAGGAGGCAAGCAAAAAATTCCCAGACGCTCTTTCCAGCCACGACATCATACAGAGAACAGTGTTAGTTGTGCATTCAGTATAACACGGAAGTCCTAGTGTGTATCAAAGGGAGAGACGTCGTTTGGTGTCAATATGAGGAAGAGTAACAAAAATTGAGCCAAGCGACAATGCATTAATATTGTTCAAAAATGTCAAACATTATTTATCATAATTTTCCTAAAGATAAGTGTTTGCAACAGGAATGTGTGGTTCAATGTAACCATACACACGATTTCATATGATACTCTAGAAACTTAAAAATAATACAATTAATTCAAGAGGCGTTTTAGTGCAGTGGTTAAGACACCTTCCAGACATGCTGAAGGCTGTGAGTTTGAATTTCATTAATATTGTTTACTCTTTCTATTTGAAGCCTCAGGAAGAAAATTTTAATCATTATTTTTATTCTGTTAGTTGTTATAAATGTATTTTTTACTTTTGTCACCGTTTTCTGTGTCATTTTAATCATTGTATTATCTATTTTATTTACTCTCACTTTTTATGCTTCTTTCTCTTTTTATCTGGAGCCTTCGGTCCTTGATTATAATTATTTTTGTTGGTCTACACAAATATTTTTTAATGTTTGAAAATGCTGTTAAATCGCTTACAAATCAAAAGAGGACATACTCAATATTGGACGTGCATTGGTAAGAAAAACGTGTTTTCCGCTACACTGATGCGCCGAAACATTACATATTACCACCCGCCTTATAGCTTGGAACGAAATACATCACTGATTGTGCGTATCAGGGATCCGACAGTTTGCTGGTACGTTTATGGAGGTACACTGCTGGCCATTAATATTGCTACACCACGAAGATGACGTGCTACAGACGTGAAATTTAACCGACAGGAAGAAGATGCTGTGATATGCAAATGATCAGCTTTTCAGAGCATTCAAACAAGGTTGGCGCCGGTGGCGACACCTACAACGTGCTGACACGAGGAAAGTTTCCAACCGAATTCTCATACACAAATAGCAGTTGACCGGCGTTGCCTGGTGAAACGTTGTTGTGATGCCTCGTGTAAGGAGGAGAAATGCGTACCATCACGTTTCCGACTTTGATAAAGATCGGATTGTGGCCTATCGCGATTGCGGTTTATCGTATCGCGACATTGCTGCTCGCGTTGGTCGAGATCCAACGACTGTTAGCAGAATATTGAATCGGTGGGTTCAGAAGGGTAATACGGAATGCCGTGCTGGATCCCAACGGCCTCGTATCACTAGCAGTCGAGATGACTGGCATCTTATACCCGTGGCTTTAACGGATCGTGCAGCCACGTCTCGATCTCTGAGTCAACATATGGGGACGTTTGCAAGACAACAACCATCTGCACGAACAGTTCGACGACGTTTGCAGCAGCATGGACTATCAGCTCGGAGACCGTGGCTGCGGTTACCCTTGACGCAGCATCACAGACAGGAGCGCCTGCGATGGTGTACTCAACGACGAACCTGGGTGCACGAATGGCAAAACCTCATTTTTTCGGATGTATGGAGTTTCTGATTACAGCATCATGATGGTCGCATCCGTGTTTGGCGACATCGCGGTGAACGCACATTGGAAGCGTGTATTCGTCATCGCCATACTGGCGTTTCACCTGGCGTGATGGTATGGAGTGCCATTGGCTACACGTCTCGTTCACCTCTTGTTCGCATTGACGGCACTTTGAACAGTGGACGTTACATTTCAGATGTGTTACGACCCGTCGCTCTACCCTTCATTCGATCCCAGAGAAATCCTACATTTCAGCAGGATAATGCGTGACCGCATCTTGCAGGTATGTACGAGCCTTTCTAGATACAGAAAATGTTCGACTGCGGCCCTGGCGAGCACATTCTCCATATCTCTTACCAATTGCAAGCGTCAGGTCAATGGTGGCCGAGCAACTGGCTCGTCACAATACGCCAGTCACCACTCTTGATGAACTGTGGTATCGTGTTGAAGCTGCATGGGCAGCTGTACCTGTACACTCCATCCAAGCTCTGTTTGACTCAATGCCCAGGCGTATCAAGGCCGTTATTACGGAGGTTGTTCTGGTTACTGATTTCTCAGGATCTATGCACTCAAATTGCGTGAAAATGTAATCACATGTCAGTGCTATTATAATATATTTGTCCAATGAATACCCGTTTATCATCTGCATTTCTTCTTGGTGTAGCAATTTTAATGGCTAGAAGTGTATATGGCATTAGATGTCTACGTACAGGTTATGTAATTCACGTAAGTAACGAACTGCTGATTTGCGTACGCGGTGATGGCGCCGGTAGAAGTGCATGGATTTACATCAGGAGAATTTGATTGCCGAGACACGTGCGTTTACCACAATGTCCATAAATCACTGTAGCACCGTTCTGGCTGCGAGAAACGGACGATCATACTGCTGAAAGATGATATCGCGGTCGGGGAAGGCATCAAGCATGAAGGGCGGCGGGTGGTTCGCAGCTGTCACGTCTGGAGACTGTCTCACGCAGTGTAATACCACTCCTGCCACCCTGTGGCCGAGGCGCGCTACACCTTTCGTTCAATGACGACGTTTGAGGAGGCGACCGTCGACCTAGTGTAGCATAAATGTGATTTACCCGCAGAGCCGACACGTTTCGATCGACGGCCCAGTCTCGATTGTCTGCAATCGTAATTGATGCTGTCGTTGGGTCAACATTTGAACACGTAGGGGTGCTCTGCTACAGAGCTCCATATTCAACAACGTACGACGAACGGTGAGTTCAGGAACACTTGCGCGTGCACCAGCATTGTGCTCTTTCGGCAGAGATGCAACAGATCACCATCTATCCTACTTTACAGAAAAGACAAGTCTCCAAACCCCACCATCTGTGAAGAGTCGTGGGCATCCAACCATTTACCACCTAGCGGTAGTGTCATTGTCCTACCTCTTTGCGTAGATGCTCACGACAGTAGCACGTCAACATTCGACCAACTTCGTCGTTTTCGGGAGATACTCGTTCACAGGCTCTACGTAATAATAATTTGCTGTCTGTCATAGACGCTTATCTCAATGGATTTCCCCATTTACAGCCCACATCTTTGCTAGGGTGATCCCCCATCCGTGTAAGCTCCGCTTACAAACTTTTGTTATTGCGTCACGTACCCGCAACGTCATCAGGCGGCATCCAACGTTGCGTTGGGCAGTGGTCAGAATGTTTTTGGCTGATCAGTGTATACTTTTTTTGGATGGTAACAGTCATACAAACATTTAAAACATAAAACATTGTACCACTACGGACAAACTAACACGAATGAAGGTTTAGTAATGAAAGGACTACAAATAAAACGAAATTCAAGCAACATGAGGAATACGAATAATGAATACAATGACACGTACGAAAATGTGAAATGATAAGCGCATGAAATTAAAGCAAAGTTAGTACATAAAAGCTATTAAAATCGCATGTGCAAGGATTCAGAATGAAAAATGTCAAATAAGAAAGTCTTGTGATGATTAAAATGATGTGACAAAGTGTGAGAAGTAAAAAGAATTCCATTTAAACTAATCAAGTGAAAAAAATAATGGTTAACGTTATTAAGATTAATATATTTTTTTTTTAATTATGAATTTGGCCAGCTATGGACCGCATACAACTTAAGACTTATGGTGTTTCTTTTTCTTCCGTTCTTCCCAGTACTTCTTCATTTTCTCGCCAACTGCTCGTCTCTGCTCATCTGTCCACACTCTCTTGGGTCGTGGTTTTGGCGCATCTTCTTCATAGCTTGCGTTTTCTATAAGTAGCCTAAAGTTATTCCTGTCACGTATTATTTCTTCTGTAACACCTATTTTGTTGGCGTCTTTCTTTACTGCTTCTATCCATCCTACAGTGTTTTTCAGCTTACTAACGTAATTAAAAATTTTCTTTTTAATTCGTGTTTCTTCCATTCTTTTTAAATGTCCATAAAATTTTAGCCGTCTCTTCCTCATTGTATCTGTGATCTTTTCTGTATTTTTGTATAGGTCTTCATTTCTCCTTTTAATCCACCTGTTTTCCTTGTTTTTCTCAGGACCTAGAATTTTTCTTAATATTTTTCTCTCTCTTTTTTCTAGTTCTCTTAATTCGCCTTTCTTATTCAATGTTAGGCACTCTGATCCATATGTTGCTTGTGTCCTAATAACTGAATTATAATGTTTAATCTTTGCTTGTATGGATATTGATTTCTTATTGTAGTAGTTTTGTGTTAATTTATATGCAAATTCCAACTTTTTTATTCTTTTTTTATTTGTTGTGTTATCCAGTCCATTGGCTTGGATCCACTCCCCCAGGTATTTGAATCTATCAACTCTTTTAATTTTACCATACTTTGTTTTCATAAACTTTTCTGTATTATGTTTGTGTTCTATATACTCGGTTTTTTCGTAGGATATTTTTAGCCCAGTCTTTTCAGCAATCTCGTGTAACATATCAAGCATAACTGTTGCGTCTGTTCGGTTTTCAGTTATCAATGCCATATCATCCGCAAAGGCTAAACATTTTACTTCAAATTTGTTCTTTCCTTGGCCCATGCTTATACCCTTTGTGCCTCTGTTTTTAATGTGTTTTCCCATGTTTTTACTACTTTATCTAAAACCAAGTTAAAGAGAATTGGGGACAGTCCGTCACCTTGTCGAACTCCTGTTTTGATTTTGAATGGTTCAGAAATTTCGCCTTGAAACTTAATTCTTGATGTTGTATCTGTGAGCGTTTGTTCAACAAGTCTTCTGGTGTTTCCATCTATCCCTGATTCATAAAGTATCTGGAATAGTGTTTGTCTGTCAACTGAGACGTAGGCCTTCTTGAAGTCTACGAAAGTAACTACTGTATTTTTATTTTGTATAGCTCTCACTCTCAAAATTGTTTTTAAATTAAGAATCTGTTCTGCACATGATCTACCTTTTCTAAATCCTGCTTGATAATCTCCTATATTAGGTCCTGCTTGTTCCTCTATTCTATTTAAAAGTGCTTTAGAAAGTATTTTGTATGTCACTGGTAACAAGGATATGCCCCTGTAGTTGTTGGTGTCTGTTTCATCTCCTTTTTTATGGAGAGGGCGGATCAATGCTTGTTTCCAGTCACTGGGTATGATTCCTTTTGTCCAAATGTCTTTAATTACTTTGTGAATTTTCTGACATGCGGATAAGCCCCCTAGTTTCCACATTTCTGCCACTATCCCATCCTCACCTGGTGCTTTGTTATTCTTCAATGCTTTGATAATCTTTTCTATTTCTTCTACTGTAGGTGGTTCCGACGGTGGATTTTCATGTTGTGGTTTTTGAAATTGTAACCTGTCATTAGGCTCCTCACAATTTAATAGATTTTCAAAGTATTCAGCTAAGATTTGGCAGTTCTCTTTATTGCTTAAAACCATTTTTCCATTTTTATCTTTAAAATGTAAACTTGGTGACTGGAATCCTGTTAAAACTTCTCTGAAAGTCTTATAGAAGTCTCTAGTGTTGTTCCTTTTGAAATCAGAATCCATTTCTTCTAATCTGTCTTTGTCATATTTTCTTTTCACTGATCTGATGATTTTTGCTGTCTTTTTCCTTTCTTCTTTAAACTCTTCCCAGTATTCGTGTTTCTTATTGCTGTTCCATTTTTTCCATGCCTTTAGTCGATTGTCAATTGCTTCATCACACAGCTCATTCCACCATCTGTGTTTTGGTATTCTTCGTGGCTGTTCCATTTCTTTAACTGACTCTATCATTGTTTCTTTAATTTCTTCCCAATTATCCATTTTTCTTGTGTTTAGTATATGACAGAATTTGTCCTGCTTTTGCAGGAGAAATTTAGTGTTTACTCTTGGAAATCTTCTTGGTTTTGGTTTAGGTTTGTTTGGTTGGAACATGGTCTTTATTTCTGTGAGATAATGATCTGAGTCTATGTTTAGGCCCTTCCTCACTCTGACATCCAAGATTTCCTTGTAGTTGTGAGTCGTTATTGCCACATGGTCCAACTGATATTCACCTTGATTTGGATTAGGTGATACCCACGTTTTTTTCTTTCTTGCAAGTTTCCTGAAACATGTCGACATTAATTTTAGATTAAACTGTCTACAAGAATCTATGAGTCTTTCCCCATTTTTGTTGGTTCTTTGATGTGTTGGATAATCTCCAACTACTGATTTAAATTTTATTTCTTTGCCAACTTGTGCATTAAAGTCTGCCACTAAAATTTTTATATGTTCTTTTGGTAATATGGATGCTTCGTGTTCAAGCATTTCCCAGAAATCTTCCACTTTGTCAACATTTGTTCTGTTATGTTGGTTAATAGGTGCATGTGCATTTATAATAGTGTAGCGTTTATTGCCTGACTTGAACGTCAGAAATGAAATTCGTTCTGATGAGGAGCTAAAATTAGTTATTGATTCCGTGAGTTGCTGTTTGACCATAAATGCGGTCCCTAATATAGTCGTATTATTGGAATTTTTAATGGCTGGTTTTCCTTTGTAGATCCTGTATCCACCTGATTCAAATGCATTTTCATCCAGATACCTTGTTTCTTGAAGAGCTAATATAAGTATGTTGCGTTGATTGAGAGCGTCCGTTAGGTGTTTTAGTTTTCCAACTTTCATAAGTGTGTTGATATTCAGAGTCCCCAGTAGATGTTTTTTCTTGGGTCTTATCTTTGAAGAAGTACTCGGAAGCTCCGACTCTTCCTTACATGATGTTCTAGGCTCTCCAGAATCCAAAGGCCTAGTTGCACCGCCATGAATAGCGATGGAAGATTGGTTACTTCCTGGAGTAGTTTCCATTTTGAAATTTACCATCATGTCTTAGGTTAAAGTTTGGTTTGGGGAAAGGTAGTTGAACCTTTCGATGATAAAAATTCAAGCATTTAGCTTAGAATTATAAGTGAGGCCGCCACTAACATGTGGGACAGACGCCTTTTGCAGCCGCCCACTGTGGGAACAGACGCTACAGTCTGGTGCTTTTATATAAAAGCCTGCCTCGTCCGCCAGTTCCGCCGTTCTGATGATCTTCATCGCCGCCTTCACTGCCGTTGAGGTCTTCACCGTTTCCCTGGCTAGGGACCCTCACGAGGTACTATCACCCGGGCCAGGTGAACCAAGGTTTTTTAACGAGGTGTTACTCCTCCTCCTCCTCCTTTTTCAACCGGGCTTGGGACCGGCTTTGGCGGAGTTTAGATTAATATATATAATTAATAATTTGAAATCGCCTTACAAGATTCGAATCACAACCTTGAGCACGTCAGTAATGTATCGTAATCACACTACGCCACGAATCAGAAGAAATTGTGTTCATGGACTGTAAGTATGACAAATGCCATAAGTTGTGAGAGTCGGAGGAAATTTGTCAACAAACGAGGTAACAGTATCTAATGACATCGTAATCTCCGTTGTACTTCGAAACATAATGTGCTACTTTTCATAGAAAGGGAGTGTGCAAATAAACAAAAAACGCAAATACCATTTTTCCTATTTTAAAACAAAAGCTTCTGGTTCATGGCACAGTTATTGCTTGTTATGTAAGAACAAGAACATTTATAAAGATTCGGTATTTGAATCAAAAAGCTGTGTTGATATCTTTGAAGAAGTGTGCCACAAGGAGGAAGCAGTTATGGACTGCATCTTCACCTGGTGACTGGCAACGGAAGTCTGTTCCAGACTTTATTAACAATTGCTTCTTCATCCTAACTACTGTTTATTTGGTCCTAATGTGTAATGGACCAGTCATGCCTGTTGATTTGATTTGTTCAACTTTATAGCGAAACTAACCAAAAGGAAAGTGGACGGGTAATATGTTACGGTGTCTATGGTGCAGTACATTTGCCGTGTAACCACACTGCTGCACTGCGATACCGTCCTCGCTGTGATGTCTGGAATCCAACTAATACAAAACTTTTTCGAGAGAATAATACACCCCTCTCTCCCCACGCATCCCATGTAATACGGTACTTCATAATAATTCATATGGTCTTTAATTTCGTTTTGGATCTGCAAATGTTCCATTGTGCTACTTCCTCTTCGAATGTAATTTCTTTTTTGTAAGATTAAAATCTAATATTTTTCCTATATGTCTGCTGATAACTTTTGTTATGTACACATGCAAACTGAACCGACGAATGAAAATTTGTGTTCATGTCAGTATGGTAGCAGGTGGGCATGCGGCGTGTTTTTCCTACAAGTAAAATGATAAATTCCGGGGTTCAGGGAAAAAATGGGTTTTGTTCCCCAGAACTACCACAAAGAGATCCAGTGTTCATGAAAACTGGCTACGGCCGCCGAGTGAACCGCACGTGGTACGGAAAGAGCATTGCGCACTCAATAAGCAGGACTGGTGGACACGTCCAGAGAGTAAGGAAGCTGGCGGGCAAGAGAGCGACACACTGTTGCGGCCGATACCTCTCCGACTCGCTTACGTACCTCACGTGACGGCACCCGTTCCTCCCATTGGCGGGTTTGTGGCAGAAAGTTGGCGTCTCTCAATCAGCAATACCGTGGGGGCGTCCCTAGCTCAGCGTAATAGCGCGGGAGACAGCCACAAGTACTGCGGAGTAGTTTACGTAACAGTTCACGCCACTGCCTGAGGCTAAATCAAAAACATGAGAGCAGAATACAATAAAAATTTTTACCATTTTTACCCGTTGCCATGTACAATTCCTTCCCCCTTCCATGATAGCCGGTTGCGGGTCGGTGATTGTTTTAATGTTTGACACCAATCACTCTTAATGACCAATTCTAAACAGAAAAAGTTTTTCTTCTGACGTACATGGAAGGCTACAGACATTTAGTGTTTTTTTTATTTAAAAGAGGGTCTTAAAACTAATGGAGGGATGAATTCTCATTTTAAAAAATTGATCATGAAATCTGAAATTTTGGCAAGAGGTACAAAATTTGTGTTTTTACTTTACTATATCATTATCCACGGTGCCACTTGAGTCGTTCATAATTGGAAGTATCTGTTAATATGTCTTTTTTACACACTCTGCGAGGTAGTTGGAATCGGTGCAGCAACCGGTAGTCGACCGCTTTCTTGGAGCCAAGGCTTTGGTGGGCGCACAGGCAGCGAGCAGCCGTATTGCACCTGATCCGAAGTGCATTATGATCCGGGCGCCATGATACAGACCCGGAGTCGAGATGGTTAGAGGGCCGGCTGGCCGAAAGAGAGCATGTCGAGTACCAGCAACTGCAACACTCGCAGACTGGAATCGCGTCAATGGGGACTCAGGTGACACGCAGTAATCAGGGAGTAAACTAACAATAAGTGATAGATACGAGTACAGAATGAACCAGTAAGAGGCATAATTGGCAATTGATCAAACCAGGTATCAAACATTTTCGTTACAAATAATTTGTTTTTACTCCTGGCATCTGAAAATTACTTTCCCAAAAGCCTGTTTTCAACAAATGTGCATAAAACTTGAGTAGTTATACAAAACTCTATAGCTCAACCTATTGGGAGGGCCATGCCTGCGAAACAGTTTGACTCATCAGACACTACCCACGGTATTCACAGTAAGGCTGGGGATGTGGTACAACCTATAGTGATGGCTCTCGGGATTTGCAGTAGCCATATTTATATCAAATTCATGCAAAGAAGCCAATGACCAGTAGAACTACAGGCACAGGCGTAACGTTTGAAATGACCACTCGATTCGAATAATTCTTTCAGCAATTTGTGTGGTAGCAAGCGGGGTGACAAAGGAACACAGTTCCGCGATAAACGACGAGCAACAAAGTTGTGTTTCTATGCCTTAAGGTTAGGCACGCGTCACCGAAGTCCGTAAGGTTTTAGTTTGTGGCATGTAAGTGACATACTTGTTCAGTTAATTAGGAAACTACTGACGCCTTATGGAAATACCGGAGAAACCGATACCTCGGTATAACCCTTCCAGACCCTCTGGCTACAATTGCGTACATTAACTTTTACAGTCTGTTAGGTGCAACAAAAGTATTTCTTCCCTAGGCGAACCTGAGCTACACATTTGTAAATGTTCAACCTTTTCATCATGTGCAAGTGCTGCCAACCGTTGGGCATCACTAAAAATAATCAGCAAGTCAATGTAGCAGTGCGCTGCAACTCGTGACCACCAGAATACAAAGGTTCAAATGGCTCTGAGTGCTATGGGACTTAACTGCTGAGGTCATCAGTCCCCTAGAGCTTAGAACTACTTAAACCTAACTAACCTAAGGCCGTTACACACATCCATGCCCGAGGCAAGATTCGAACCTGCGACCGTAGCGGTCGCGCGGTTCCAGACTTTAGCGCCTAGAACCGCTCGGCCACCACGGCCGGCACCAGAATACACGGTTCGCTATATTCCAGTGTATAATTGAATTCTGTTGTTATTTTGCATGGAAATTATTGTATGATCATTTTATTAATTATTACAATAGAGAATATTTCATAATTAGTTATTTTAGTCCTTAAAGTGAAGCCAAGTGAACAAAGTACATGTTGGAAACAGGTACATATTTTTGTATAAATCTTGCTCCTAAAATCATTAAAAAATCACCTAAGACCACTACCACATAAAGAAAAATTTTTCTTCCTCCAGAAAAATTTCGGGTCTGAAAGGGATAATGTGGCTGCAAGAGAATGTGGTAGTCTTGGTACTTTCAGAGGGCTTAGTCCCAATTAGTCCGGCTAGTTCCTCATCGACAAAAGAAAGAAATACAGAATGGGGCTGACAACACAGCAATACGGTAATACGGTAAGAAAAAGCGGGAGGGTCAAAAAATTAACTGCGGCAGCATGCGGTCATGGGCGCTCACTGGCAATTGCAAGAACGGACGCACATGCAGCGTGTCCGGTCAGTAGCGTAAATAATTACGTCGTCAAAATCGATCCAAGCTTACTCGGTCTGCCACAGGAATTAGTAGGTGTCTAGTCTCGTGTCGATCGACAGATTACGCGTTTCGGCGTTATCGTTTGCCTATGGGCGTAGTGGCGCGCCCACTAAGCGATTTCTTGCCTTATTTTGGTCTTCGCGTTAGCGCTTGTGGCGTCACCGTTAGTGACAATGATCCTGCATGAATGTCAGTGCAGCTAACTGCCACCAATTTCATGAGTTATTCTTTTTCTGTCTCCCGTTCCATGGGAACTGTTACTGTACTTAAATTATAGAAATAACATGCGTCTTGGCGCGCACATTTTGCCTGGATTCAGCGCGAAAGATATTCTTTGCGTAAAGTGCACTGTGTATCTTAGTGAGAGCAAATAATTATTTACAGTGTTTAGATAAGGAGGTATGTCCTCGTATTTGGGAGACGTCCTTCAATTACTATCTTCAAATGAATGAAGTTACAGCAATAGTTCCGTTTGAGCACCCGCTGATTGCAACGAGAATGTTTATACGTGACGTAATAAATTAAAAATACACTTCAAAGTTGGGAGGCAAGCTGAGAGAAAGACTGTCAGTTAAAATACGTAAATACACAATAAAATACAAAGCATGCAGGCGGAGTTCCAAAATCTTACACTAAAAACAATAAACATTCACATATATTTTTAGTAGCTGGAGCATGGGCTGTTCCAATAACTTTTCTCTCGCTATCTCTGCTCACATTTGCTTCCGCCTCTAGACTGATATATTTCACGTGAAATTATCGAGCAATGTGCGCCTAACAGTTCTTCCAGGACCTAAAGGTGCGTCGTGAATTCCGGTATTACTTCTACTTGTTGCTACGACACGATCTTCTTAACGATTTTTGGCTCTGTCAAATGCTTTAATACTGGGGTGAAATATTCATTGAGGATATTGTATCTTTACGAGCTTTGCTTCTTTGTGCCTGCACTCTTTATTACCGTCAGTCATCATTGATGCCCTTTGCAGTGATTTATTCAACCTACCTGCAATATCCTATTAATTGTTGCGCTGCATCGGATATTCTCGCAGACGGCGACGGTTGATTTTCCAGCGATGAACTTAGCTTGAAGTCTGAAAGCCGCAAGTCGACTTGGTAAATCATAGAAAGTAGCTCGAAGTGTGTTTCTTTTGTTCATTCGTATTTTGTGAGGACACGTATAACTGTGTTTGGTTAAAGCAATACGCTATTTTCATGTGCAAAGAGGAGGTTGTAGCTGTATTCCAAAGTTTTCTAACTGTGTTATATAAAGGTGTTGGATGTTGTAGCTAAGCGAGGCTCGGCGCAGTCGCTGTGTCGTGATACCAGTGGTATTTGATGTAGTCAGCAGGCTCCAGCGTTGCGTCGGTAGCGAGCGTACCTCTGGAGGATGAAGAAATGGAGAGTGACTATGAGAGCAATGAGACGGTACGACAGTGTGTAAAAGGAGATGAAAACCTAATAATCATGGCAGATTGGAAGGCCTAAGTGGTCGGGGAAACTGAAGAAAATATTACCGGTGAGTATAGGCTCGGTAGTAGGAATTAGACAGTAGTTAGATTGGGTTATGCAATAAATTTCACTTCGTAACGGCGAATAAAATATGCAGAAATCGTAAGGGGGGGAGGTATGCTTGGATACGTCCTGGAGACACCAGCTGCATTACATTATGGCAGAGAGGGATTCCGATATCAGATACGGTATTGTAAGGCGCACCCAATAGATACCTATTTAGATCACATTTTAGTTTTGATGAAGAGTAAACCGAAGCTGATGACAATCTTAGGGAGGAATTAATGCGCAAATAAGGGGGATACTACAGCACTGAAGAATGATAGGTTGAAGCTCTCTAAGGCTGTAAGTACTGCTGTAATCAATGCCACAGCAGGATGTTCAGTTGAAGGTGAATGGAGATGTTTAAAAAGAGCAGTCATGGAAGATGAAGAGACAAATGTAGGTTGAAACACGTATGTAACATAGCAGCGATGGTGAGGCACGTTAAAATCTTTGACCAGAGAGCCTATAATCGTGGTGAGTCTGCGCTTGACCGCGCGAGTGTTGCGAGCAGTTCGGCTGTAGTCGTCGTGGAGTACAGTTGTAGTTGTCATGTAGTGGAGTTCAGTTGTAGTCGTCATGTAGAGCAGTACAGTAGTAGCCGTCGTGCAGTACGCTAGTAGTCTTCATGCAGAGCGGTCGGTCAGTAGTAGCAGCCCAGTGCGGTTGTGTGATGTAGTCTGTCGGCAACACTGGTCAAGATGCTGAATGAGGTATATTGTTAATTAAGGTAATCATCAGATAATGTAAAGTTTATTTATTGTAATTAATTTCCAACAAGTGCCCCAATAATAATTTTGATTTCAAAAGCAATTTGACAAAAAAATTTATTTAATTGAATTAACGATTTCATTCCACTTCCCTTAAAGAAAAGTTTCAGTTAAATTTAAAAAAAAAAGGAATATTATTATTTGCAATGCAGTTCCTCCAAGCTGTGCGCAAGAATAAGAGCAGAAATTTGACTAGCAGTTACAATGAGGTAAGAATTTAATTCTGATTTGCACAGGGCCAAAGACCGATATTTCGGTTTAATTGAATTATCATTATCACTGAGATTTCATTAGCACTGAATTGTTTTTCATTATTTTTGTGGGAGCTTACACCAGAGTCAGATTGCGAATTTCACATTTTTGTTGCCTTTGTCAGTACATTTCATTGCAGGGAGGTTACACTTGGCTCCCATTTTTATTAAATGTTGTCTTTTCTTTTAAATTTTTCTGGGGAGGTTACACTTGGCGACACCCAGTCCAGGATCGTATTTCGTTGAGAGTCTTTTGAACAACAGTCAGATATCTGCTCTTATTTGCTTAGATATAATTAGGATTGGCGCAACGCTTTTATTAACTTGTGACTTTCTTTCTACAGGTCAACGGCAATTCGTTGCTCTGTTGTATTTGTGTGTTGCTTTTGCATTGTGCTTATTTGTTTTGTGAATATTTGTGACTATTGTAAAAATGCCGCGAAAGACTGTGAATAGTGTATCGCGAGGTATTGTGAATGAAATTACCGACTTAAATAATGTAACCGATAGTAATTGTGACACGCAGTGTAATGATGACAATCCTGCGTTCACTAATAATCAGTGCATTCCAATCACTAATGATGACTTTTATCATAATGATGAACAAGCCAACTCAATTGTCTCCTCTGTGAATTTGACGACAATTGATGACGCGGAGCGCTCTATTGTAATGAGCGCTGCCCAGCTTAACACACCCGATTTGGAAAATTCAAGTAACGTTCAGACGAATTTTTCTAATGAAAATGAACAGGATACTCAAAGTAGGACGGATTTATTTAATTCCGAAATAGTGGCTGACAGTGTACTTTCGACTGGCAAACGTTTTTGTAAATTACAGAATGACCAAATGGTCACACAAAGCGCGACAATTGCAGGTACACCACTAAACAGCACAGATAATAGAAATGCTAATTTAGGCTCGGATCCAATTTTGGCAATACTGCTACAATTTAGGGAAGAATTTAAACAACAGAATGAAAAACAAGACAAAAATCACAAAGAACTTAGTGAACAGGTCAAACAACAGAGCGCAAAATTAGAGAACCTTGATGAAAATTCCAGACAACTTAGTGAACAGGTCAGACAACAAAATGAAAAATTAGACGACAATTCCAGACAGCTTAGCGAGCAGATTGCAGCCGTTGCCGCGCAGTGTCATGACACTAAGGAACAGTTGCGCGTGGAAATTGAGGCTTGTTCAAAAAAAAGCAGCGAAGAAATTAAGTCTGTTGCTCAGGAATTAAGGGAAATGCAAACAGCCGCAACAGAAACACTTAGAGCGGAAATTAGTACAGTCGCTAAGCAATGCTCTGAAAAAGCTACACAATTACGGGACGAGTTCAAAGCAATGACGGTAGAACTTTCGCGCACAATGGATTCAAAGATAGACGCGAAATTCGAACAACAGAATACTCAGATTGACGAACGCTTTAATCTTCACATACAAAACAGCGATACGCGTTTCCGCAAATTTATTCAAGATCAAAACAAAGTAAAACGACAAGTCATGGAAACAATCACCGCACAAAGACAAGAAGACAAACGTAAAATATTCGCGAAAGCAAAGACGTATGTAGACAATAATATTACTACAGTGTCCGACGAAATTAATACCATCAAACAGTCAAACACAGAATTACGTGACGAAATTTCTGATCTTAAATTAAAAACAGACACATACACAACAGATTTTCAAACAGTGACCGACAGACTCGAGCAATTAGAACTAACATAGGATTCCGATGTCGACAAAGCTGATGTTAAAAAACTGAACGAAACTACACGTAAATTGCAAAAACAGATCAATGCCACTGACACTAAAACCGATGATCAGGTAAAAATACTGACTGAAAAATGTGATGAATTGGCCAGTCGTATTGACGTTATTGAAACTACTAATGAGAATAAATCAGACGATACTTCCCCGGTTTCATTTAATCAAACACCTGAATTTCAAAATCTACAGCAGACAATTAATGAGATCGATTCGTCTAATAACACATTGCATAGAAAATTGTCGAGTTTACAGCAAGAGGTAGCAGAGATAAAAAATATTTCAGCAAATAACACAGCACAGCAGACGCCACTTAGCGAACATTTGTCAGATTCACGCAGTGCATATAATTTGGGTAATCTACAAAGAGTACGTGACTTAGATTCCGAACAACCACAGTTCAACAGATTCTCTTATAATTCTGAACCTGT
This sequence comes from Schistocerca cancellata, assembly GCF_023864275.1. Classification (NCBI taxonomy): domain Eukaryota; kingdom Metazoa; phylum Arthropoda; class Insecta; order Orthoptera; family Acrididae; genus Schistocerca; species Schistocerca cancellata. Next base: position 249,696,652 of record NC_064626.1, read on the forward strand.
TCCATCATACAGAGACGATAACTTTGATTACAAACATTTTCTGTCAGTGAGAAAATTTAAAGTGTTTAAGAATGACAGAACACAGATTCACCCATTGGATTGGATACAACAGTTTAGTTTTGCTTTTCCACCGACTTGGCCTGTAACGCACAAACTTGAATTTATTTGTAGTTTTTTGGAAGGCGAGCCGGCAACTCGTATGAGACCGATCGCGAGGCAATGTTACTCGGTAGAAGAATTCCAGAATGCTTTTCTGTCAGCGTACTGGTCGAAAACGACACAGCGCGGAATTAAAGATCAGTTAATTAGCTTACCAAATTATGAGAACACAAATTTTCCCAGCGTCACGCAATTTTTTGAGCATATGGTCCAACAAAACCAGTACCTAAGTGAACCGTACAGTGAATCTGCACTTATACAATTATGCATTTCTAAATTACCACGATCATTAAGAGTGTCACTTCTAACGGGTCAGCAAAAAGAAAACATTTCAGCATTCAGGGATCTGTTGCAGCTTTTAGAAGTACAGCAATCTGATTATTCATTTGTAAACAAAAACTTTTCGTATAATAACCAAGGTCAACAAACTTATAGTAATTATGATCAGGGACGTAATTTCAATAGGAAAAGTAACAGACGCTTTAGGAACGACAACTACCAGAACTTAAATCACAGACAAAATTCAGATTGTCAATATCGTCAAAATTTTCAGCAACAGGAAGCACATTTTGGTAACAATAGAAGTTTTCCACCGCAACAACATCAAAACCAACCGGTTAGTATACGTAACCAACAATGTTATGCACAAGGTCAACCAGGCTTTAATGTTCCGCCGCGTGCACATATAGTCACAGATCCAACAAATAGTAACGCACGACAGCAAGAAAACAACTACGTACAAAGAAGACAATATTTCAATTCCTATCGCAATGCACCGTATAGGAATGACTATTACGACAGACGTAAAAACGATGAGCACAATTATCAGCGTACATATAATAACAGTCGGTCTTACCAGCAACAAAGTAATCAACAAGAACATATTCTCATGAATGAACCCGACAGTAGATATCATCCAGAGCGTAACACGTCTGGAAGAAGTAATAGAACTGTTCAAATAGTAGAAATGCCACAGAATCCTCCTAATAATAATAACACGTCAGATAGAATCTGACTAGGTACTGTACAGGACGCATCTTCCAATAACACAAGCACTACGTTTGACACGCAAAATGTTGTTCACGAAAATGTAATTACTTTTGACGATATCAGAGACACTCTCTTGCAGGAAAGACCATTTGTTCATAAAACTATTTCACATCCTGTCATAGAAATTAAAATTGGTTCATCGAAATTCTCAGCAGTAATTGATTCTGGATCACCTATATCAGTAATAAATGAGGAGACTTTTAACGAGTGCAACAAAGAGAATACTTATCCGACATTACCTTTAGGCAAAACAAAAGTGAAAGGAGCAGTATCGAGTAAAGGAGTAGACGTTAAATTACAGACACATTTATCATTTTGCATTGCAGGTCATACTTTTCACTCAAATTTTTGGATTGTTCCTTTATTGACAACAGATGTTATTTTAGGTAATAATTTTCTGGTACAACACGACGCTATTATTGATTTTCAAAATTCCTTTTTAATGTTGAAAGACGAGGATGCACAATTGGCTTTAGAATTTCAGTACTCACTATCTGCGGAAGAACAAACAATTAATCGCACAGAGGTCATTTCCGTATCACGTGGCATAGACTGTAATTCCACATTGTTCACGGATACGTACGTACATAACTATAACACCCCAGACGAAGCTGACTATGATGTAATGCAAATGATTTCCGATAAAGTTAGACAAAGCAGTGCAACTACAGACGACGAACGAACGCAATTACACAAAATTCTTTTACAGCAAGCTCCAGTTTTTGACAACATTCCTGGTACTATGTCCGGTTTTATGTATGAATTTCAAGTGAAACAGCACGACACATTTAAAGCAAAGCATTATCCCATTCCACATATTCACAGAGAACAAGTTAAAAAAGAATTGCAGGATATGCTTGATCAAGGAATTATTGAACCAGCAGTTAGCCCGTACATAAACCCGCTACATATTGTTAAGAAAAAAGATGGCTCACTTCGCCTTGTACTTGATTCACGTCACATTAATGACATTATTATTAATGAAACAGATCGACCACAGACACTAGAGGAACTTTTACAGAAATTTCATGGTACAGCTATTTATTCTACATTAGATTTGAAATCGGGATTTTGGCAAATTCAACTTCATCCAAATTGCAGAAAATATACAGCTTTTCTCTGTTTCGGCGACTGTTATCAATTTTGTAAATTACCATTCGGCTTAACTATTTCTTCTGCAGCTTTTATTCGCGGTTTGAACACAGTACTTCCGACAGAACTTAAGGACAGAATTACGACGTATGTAGACGACATTCTTATTGCAGAAGCTAACTGGTCTGATCACAATCTGATTCTTGAACAACTGTTACAAACTTTCCATGCACAAGGACTCACAGTTAATCTTAGTAAATCGCACTTTGGCAAAACTTCTATAAAATTTCTTGGACACGTAATTTCAGCGGAAGGCATTGCACCTGATCCGGAAAAACTTCAAGCTCTACGTGACATTACTGTTCCTACGACAAAAAAAGCAACTACGCAGTTTTTTGGGCTTAATTAACTTTTTTCGTAAATTTATTCATCACTCTGCTTTAGACACACCTAGATTATGTCAACTGACAGGTAAAAACAGTATTTGGTCTTGGGATAAGCAAGCACATTCTGAATTTGTGAACCTGAAACATGCTTTGTTGAATGCTCCACTTTTATCGCACCCAGATCTTACCAGAAATTTTTCCATTGCTACAAACAGTTCTAACACCGCTTTAGGCGTACACATTTTCCAGGAAATTGAAGAAGATGGTTCGATAGTAATTAAAAACATCGCATTTGCAAGCCGCATTTTGTCACCTGCTGAACGAAACTATTCCGTTACAGAATTGGAAACATTATGTGTTGTATGGGCTTTTACGAGATTTCGGCACTTTCTTTATGGCAGACATACAACCGTGTACACAGACCACAGAGCGATACAATTTTTACTTTCGGCCAAATTCACGCACGACAGATTAAGCAGATGGAAACTTTATTTACAGGAATTTAATTTTACAATAGTTCACATTCCCGGTACGCAAAATGTTATAGCAGACGCACTATCGCGTTCTCTCGGCAACAATCAGCAAGACGTAGCAACCAACTTCTGCAAAACAAATTTCAGTGTCATGTACATTCAGCAAGTAGCATTTGAAAATTTTATTTCATCGTCATTACAGGACATAGCACAAGAACAAAATAAAGACAATGTGTGGAAAGAAATTAAACACCTTTGGCAAGATAGGAAAAATGTTACGATTAGAAACCATTACACTGTACGCAATGACATTCTCTTTCTCCGCTCTCATCCTGACAGCAACAATTGGTTATTATGCATCCCTGACGAACTTGTTAACAAATTAATCTGGTACACTCATTTAAGTTACGCACATTACGGAGCACGAAAATGTTTTCTTATACTGAGACAGAACTGTTATTTTACTAACATGGAGAAACGTATACGACGAGTTTTAGCGTCTTGTAAAATTTGCCAGAAAGCTAAATCAGACACCACTTCACATATTCCTCCTTTATATCCCATTGTACCTGTTAAATTAAGACATATGGCCCCAGTAGATATTTTTGGTCCGATTCCGAGAACTAACAGAGGTTTTTGCTACATCTTTGTCGCTGTTGAGCTCACTTCAAAATTTGTTACTTTCACTCCGTTACGCAAAGCTACTGCTAAAACTGTTTCGAAAGCATTTGTAAAACATTTTCTATTTCATGTAGGGCATGTGATGAGAGTAATTTCTGACAATGGATCACAATTTCGTAGTAGCGTATGGACACGCATGTTACGAGCCAGAAACATTTCTCCGATCTATATATCCAAGTACCACGCTTCTTCGAACCCCTGTGAACGGTTAATGAAAGAAATTGGTAAGCTGTGCCGAATATACTGCCACAAAAGACATATTGATTGGGATACATACATACTCTCATTCCAAGATGTAATTAATTCCATTCCAAATGAATCCACTATGCTATCTCCGTCTGTTATACTGAAAAACGTTGAACCACCAAACAAAATTAAAGAATTTGTAAAATTTCCTACATCTCGTCGCTTACGACACCACGAAATAATTGACATTGCGCTGAACAACATCAAACGTGCCGCAGAGCGCCGGAGAAGACAGCAAAAACAGGTTTGTACACGCCGCGACTTTCACGTTGGACAGAAAATATTAGTACGTACACACTATTTATCCAGCAAATTAAAAGGTAAGTGCAGTAAATTTGAACTTCTATACGCAGGTCCATATCGGATTCGCAGCATCCCTCACCCCAATGTTGTACACGTCGAAACTTTGAGAACCAGAAAATCGAAAGGCAATCACCATATCTCAAACATTAAACCGTTTATTGAATGAAATCACTTTATGATGTAACATGCTATGATGCCATTTACTAATGCAATTATATTCACCTGACTAATTACTGATGATTATCGTATTTTTTCTTGGCAAGTGCCCGGCAAGGTAAGGTTAGCAGGTCGCTTTTCTTATCGTTACACATCAGACCGTGCACATTTTCCATTTTTGTGTGTGTATGATTGTTTTCCTGTTTTGTTTGTATGCACTGTGAAATAGTTAAGGTATAACACACCCGTTGACTTTGACATTTTTTGCCCTATGATATTTCAACATCGTCACTATTTTACATTTTTTTTTTGCTGCTGCATTATGATATTCTGTGTACATTTTTGCCTCTGAACACTATCTATGTTTTTCACATGTTATGTTTTCTGTCATGTTATGCTGTATGCTTAATTATGTTACCATAAACCAGTTTTTATCTAATGGGTATATGATGTAAATGCAAGACATTAATCTTTGTTCATCAATTTCAGAAAGAAATAACGTGTAAAGGAAATAAATTAAACAGAAATGGGAATTTCACCTACGGAATAAACGATAGAAGATGCAATAACTTTATGAGGAAGAGTAAATGGATCAGGATTAACAAGCATTAACAAGAATATACTATACTCATCGTAGAATAGCAGTCTTAACTAATTTTTTCTTTCAGAATACAAGGTGATTGATGCAGGCTGTCGGACAGAACTACACATCTTAGTTTTAGTGATGAAATATGCTAGAGATAAGGAATTGTCGTATAATGAGTAATGAAGTGATATTTTTGCAGATGATAATGAATACTGATGAATAATGATGAAGAATATGCTATTATGAATAATGAAGTTTTTCTTTACAGGTGATGATAATAATGAAGTCATGATAATATGGATAATGAAGTGATTGATAATGAAGTTTTTTTTTCTTTACAGATGAAGTTATGTATTTATGCTACGTAGTTATTTAAGTATTTGTTGCAGTTTGTTTTGACAGCAGGTGTTATATTGCATAGTAGGATGACGGAAAGTTTTGGAAAGGACAGCTATGGAACACATGTTTATACACATTTCACTACTTGTTAATTCGAAGTTCACTACTTTTCAGCATAGTGTGCGTTTCTTCTTTCAGGTCAATAATCAATTTTGTATTTTTTCCAGGAGAAGTTTTTCATGATACATATTAAACCTGTTACTTATTATACCTGTTCTAGTACTTGCATTTCTTTTAACCCATTTGTGTTTATCATTTATAAATGTGATCACATATACTGCCTTGTTTCACAACCTTGCTACAGCTGACTCATGACGAATGACGTTACACATTTTTCATTTACAGGAACAACCCAGAACCAATTTTTTTTCTTTTTCTCTTCTTGTTTTCCCTTATAATAACTCCACTGTTTATTGTAATGAGACTACTTATAATGTGTATGATTATTAATGCTATGACTGTAATTAGCTGATTTTTTAATAATGACTTCGTGATGATCTGAATGTCAGTCAATGAATTGTTATAACTTCTTAATGATCTGAATAATACTGAATGAGGAACAATGTTTTATACTATTCGATACTTGATGGCCGCTGAGTGCCAATAACTAATGTCACTCAATGAATTATGTCATTAATTATGCCATTAATTAGCTCTTGTTTTCAATGTTGATACTTCGTAACTGGAAAAGAATATGATTCTTACTATATTGAAATGACAAATAATTAACTATGCTTTATAATTGGGAAAGAATGTGATTATTTAATAATGCTTTGTAATTAGGAGAAGGCTAGTGATTAATACTATTGGAATGACAAATAATTAATTAGCTATGCCATACTTTGTAACTGGAAAAAATGCGATTATTTAATAATGCTTTGTAACTAGGAAAAGAAGGTTACTGATTCTATGTAAAACAATTAATGAACATTTTTCTGTAATACTACATACTTGGTACAGAAATGTTCAATCACTGGGCTATGAATGCCGCAAACTACTAATGAAGACTGTAATTGTCAATATTATGTGACTTAATGTCCTTCACCTCATGAGCTAACTACCCTGAATTACTGCAATGTCCATTTGTCCTGTCTATCCTAGTGATCATGGAGCACTATCTTTGGTTTTGCACTAATTCTACGTTGGTGTGCCTTGTAAGAGCGTAGTGTTGACACGACATGCTGTCCACCACCGTGAGCGATGAAGACGTTATTATGGTCCCACTGTTTGGTGTACCTAATGTACTGCCAAAATGAGAACATGAAATGTTACTACGAGAGTTCAGTGTCTTGGCTACACTGGTAAATTCTGATGGGAAAAGAACTTCAAATTGTGTCACTTGGTGTTGTACTTCTGTGGAAAGATATGGACTTTCAGAACAGCTGTGTGCAATCTAAAGTGCTACAACCATGATGCAATCCTTCCCTTTCCTATCCTAATTCTTGTCACATAGTGAAAATCATTTTTTTTGCTAACATTATTTATGTTCATGGGTTATACATTTTTTTTGATTCGCTGAACTCCAGTGCGAGTACACTTATGTCACTTGTCGATATGATTTTTGCCATTGTGTTTATTTATTGCAAAAATGCCTAAGACATTTTTTCGATTTGTTCTCAAGTACACTATGTGCACTCTTGTCTTTTATATTGTATATACATTTTTTATTTATTATTTTATTTTAATGATATGTTCTGAACTACAGTGCATGTGCACTTATGTTGTGTGTTAATATGTTTTCTACTGAACTTCAGTGCCTGTGCATTTTCAATATGATTTGTACTCATTCTGTATATTCAATACTTCCGTACGTATGCACTTATGTCATTTGTTACTAATTATATATACATTTCGTAAATTGCTAATATGTTCTCAACTCCAGTGCGAGTACACTCATGTCACTTATCAACACGATTTTCTGCCATTCTGTTTATTTGTTCTGAAAATACTAAAGAATTTTTTCAGTGCGTGTGCACTTTGCTATCTGTCAAATAATTTGTATATACAGTTTTCTGATTTACTACTATGTTTTGTACTCACATCTTGTCTTTATCTGAAATGTTTTGTACTCGGTGCATGTGCACAACATTTAATTTATGTACTAAATTTGAATATTCTGTAAATTGTAAAAATTTCTTGCGATGGCAAGTCCAAATGACTCACCATCGCTGCCAAATTTTTGCCCCCCCAGTGGAGGGTTATGAAACACGTATGTAACATAGCAGCGATGGTGAGGCACGTTAAAATCTTTGACCAGAGAGCCTATAATCGTGGTGGGTCTGCGCTTGACCGCGCGAGTGTTGCGAGCAGTTCGGCTGTAGTCGTCGTGGAGTACAGTTGTAGTTGTCATGTAGTGGAGTTCAGTTGTAGTCGTCATGTAGAGCAGTACAGTAGTAGCCGTCGTGCAGTACGCTAGTAGTCTTCATGCAGAGCGGTCGGTCAGTAGTAGCAGCCCAGTGCGGTTGTGTGATGTAGTCTGTCGGCAACACTGGTCAAGATGCTGAATGAGGTATATTGTTAATTAAGGTAATCATCAGATAATGTAAAGTTTATTTATTGTAATTAATTTCCAACAAGTGCCCCAATAATAATTTTGATTTCAAAAGCAATTTTACAAAAAAAATTATTTAATTGAATTAACGATTTCATTCCACTTCCCTTAAAGAAAAGTTTCAGTTAAATTTAAAAAAAAAAAGGAATATTATTATTTGCAATGCAGTTCCTCCAAGCTGTGCGCAAGAATAAGAGCAGAAATTTGACTAGCAGTTACAATGAGGTAAGAATTTAATTCTGATTTGCACAGGGCCAAAGACCGATATTTCGGTTTAATTGAATTATCATTATCACTGAGATTTCATTAGCACTGAATTGTTTTTCATTATTTTTGTGGGAATTTATACTTGGGTCTGTAACGTTCCCTGGCAAACTCACGTTATTAAAGAACAAGAGTTTATTTGTACCGTATACGCCGCTCTGGGCAAGTTGTATATATCGTAATTATTGAACAAAAATATTACTGAATGTGGTGTAAAAGACATTTGTTATTCTCCTTATATTTTTTGTTGTAATATTTCTCTGTATTTAGGATAGGAATTTTTCTGTATTTATTATGTGATTGTAAAATGTGTCAGTATTTGCGATAGCAGAGATATAAAATGTTGCCAGAAGAGAATAATATCGTCAATTTGCAAAGAAATGTTAATAGTCAGCAATACTATTTAAGCACAATGCATTATGTATTCTTTGGTCTTCTCTGTTCAGAAGTCATTGCGGTAGGACACTGTGAAAGAGTTTTTTTTTACGAATGTGTAGACTTCTTTTGTCTCTGTCTGGACTTAGCCGCCATTAGACGATGCGTTACGAATTAATGTGAGTTGTACTACTGTTTGATCTAAATATATCAGAATTTATCAAATGTGTGAATTATTTATGTAAATTAGCTTGCCCACGTCATCTATAAAATTTCTTTAAGAATTTTTCAGCATTTTTTAGCGGTGTTGCTGGGCTGTGCCGCGACCAACGGCGACACATTTAAAAAAAATTATCAAACCCGTAAATCGGGAACAGATGCATAAAAATCAATAGTGAATTAAGAAATTGTTCTTCTTTTTCAGTGATCCTGTGGCTGATAAAATTTGAATTAATTATACGTTTGTGCATTCGTAGGCGGATATATAATGTTTGTTAACATTGAAATTTAAACAGTTTGTTTCTTTAAAATTAACTCAAATGCATAGTGAAGTTGGTTTGATCAGTGATAAATGTCGGCTTGGCAATAATTAAAACATTTTCTGCTAATAGAGGTAATCTTGTGTTCTATGGCTAGTGCCGGGATAAAATTCAGTAAAAATATTTAAAAAAAAACCCACTGCATCTGGAAAGTGTATGCCAAGGCCGAAAGATTTAAAGGACTCAATTCTCAACCTAATATTCTTAACCAGTTCATATGAGTTCACGTAAATATTATTTTTTCTTTAAGTGTACGTAATTCTTAAGAAAGTAAAAATTTTTATTACCACACGAAAATAAGAGAGTGGTTCTACAACAAAGTTCGCACGAAAGAAAATTAACTTAAAAGCAAAAGAATAAAATTTATTGTTCTTCTTTAACGAAATTGTGACGACGATTTTGTTAAATTGGCGCCCAACGTGGGGCCCGAATATGCAGTGGCCACTAAATACCCGTGAGATAACTAGGGAATTAATATAGTCGAACTTTGTTGCAGAACATTTAACAATTTTTCTATGTATTGTATGTATTGCATAACCAATATTGTGTGGTAATACCTGTGTATGATTTTTTGCATGAGAACACTATGTACCCAGAGGCAAGCTGAAGAAGAGAGCTCAATATTTCGAAAAATTAATTACCTACCACAATATCAGGGGGCAGCTGCACCCAAGATAGATCACCAAAAGGTAAAGCTACAGTGTAGTTGTCCTGTGGATAGTAAAGTAGCCTCAGTGCAGTGTTCTCGGATCATTAGTGGTGTGCTTGTTGTTAGTACTTTGTTTTAAAATACAGGACATTTAGGTAGTTAGTCATTGTAGTATATAGTAAGTGTGTATTAGTTAACGTCCATTTCTTGTGTGATTATGTCAGTGAAACCTGAGTGTTAGGATATTTAGTTCAGATTTTATTTCTTTTGTTTACTATGGTTAGATTGCGTAGTCAGAAAGATATCAACATGGATAATGAGCAACAATCAGTAAGTAGTGATACCGAGTTGGAAAGTGGGACAAAAAGTAATGTTAGTGACGTAGTTCAGGAAGTACAATGTGAGAATCTGGGGGCAGAAGGACAAGAAATGTTGCCATTGCCACCCAGTGATTCAGTTGATAGCGGAAATACTGTGCCATCCGCAAGCACTGGACACGGACCAGAGAGTGGTGTGATGTCAGAAGTGCAATCATTAAGAGTTATGTTCGAGCGCATGCTAAATTTCCAAGCTGAATTTGTACATATGCAAGCAGAGCGTGACCAGAGATTGGTAGCTGAATTTGCATGCAAACAAGCAGAACGCGATAAAGAACGTGATGCTAAACAAGCAGAGCGTGACCGACGCCTGCATGAGAGGGACTTGCAGTTGATGCAAACTTTAGAAGTTATGCAAAGTGAGCTTGTTAGTTTGAAACAAAAATATGAAACCATACCCAAAACAGTGCATGAATTAAGCGAAAGAGTAGACAGTATTCAAGTGGCTAACGCCAATATCGTAGAAGAAATTAGTGTCCTGACTAACAGAGTCGAGCAATTGGAAATTGACACAACTCAAGTAATTGAGGACAAAGTGATCGAACTAGTACACAAACTAGAAAATGAAGTCATAAAAGACATAGATCAGAAAGTGCACGCCGCAATTGAGGCCAGAGATGTGGGCTCAAGTGCGGATGTGCAGGATCTAAAAAGGATAGTGCACAAAGACATTCCGCTGTGGCAGCGGAGTATGGACCGTCGTCTTGCCGAAATGGAGCTTAGCTTGCGGCATGGCGAGGCACAGGCGTATGTCACGCCAGCCACGTCCAACAATGATAGGCATATAAATACTGCAATAAAAAATTGCGACTGCGAGACAGAACAGGCAACCAATGTAAGCGAAACAAATAAATGTCATTCCAAAGTAGTGATTGAAGAAAGCTTGATTAGGAACCGACAGTTTCAGATCTTTACAACGGAGAAGAAATCTGTTCACCCTGTAGTGTTTATCAAGGGATTTAGAAACATTTTGCCTAGCGTTTGGAGTCATACCCAGAAAATACAGTTCGTTATGTCTTACATACAAGGAGATGCTGCATTATGGGCAACCGAAGCAGCTGATAGTTGCGATACATATGAGCAATTTGAGAAGGCATTCTTGGCCAAATATTGGTCAACATGTATCCAGGAGAGATTACGGAAGGAGGTATATAATCCAGAGCCGTATTCTCCACGACTAGGCAATTTGCGAAAATATTTCGAGAAGTACATTAATAAGACCCGTTACTGGGACGAACAGATTTCATCCCGGGATTTATCAGACTTTTGAAATCACACTTGCCGATACATGTAAAGGAAAAACTTATACACGTGCCCGAAAATGATATGGAACATTTCTTGTCTGTTCTGGACTCAATTGACCTGATTCAGGAGGACGTTAAGGCAGCCTCTGAACAGGCTAGAAGTAACGGAAATGGTTATAGAAATGGTAGAAATAACACGCCTCCACCAAGTAATGGAAACGGCGGAGGTAATAATAGGAGACAAGATTATGCACAAAACGGAAATAGAGGTAGAGACCGGAACGGCAATAGTCCGCCGGTGAATAATGACCGGAAAAGGAGGTTCGATGACCGGTATGAGACAGGCCCACCAAGCAATAATAGATGGAATAATGCCAGGGGGCCGAGCAATACTAATACTTATAATGACGCAAACCGAACTTGGCCGCAGAACCAGAGGCCCAGTCCGGACCGGCAAAACAGTGATAGATATGACAATAACCGACCGCCACCACAAAATGCGCCAATTGCGCAACCGTGGCGGCCGACGCAACACAACGTGCACATAGTGGAGGTCAGTGACACAGAGCAGCCACACCCATCCACTAGCAATAATTCAACAAACTAGATGCAGCCGAGATACACTCTCCATCGTCGGCTGAGGTTTGGAGTGAGAGCAGCCCGACACAGAACAAAACACCGAACAACATCTGTATCCTTAGGTATAATGACGGGGTACAGAAGGGAGATGAATTAATAACTGAACCATCCACGTGCATAAAGGAGCACAAAGACAAAGTACAAGCGATAATAGGGGTCAAAATTAACAATATTGATGTGCAAGCGGTCGTAGATACAGGTGCTACTGTCAGTGTTATGAGTATGGACTTATTCAAAGTACTGGGGAAGGAAAGGCGTATGCTGACTTTTCCCGTGAATAATTGTAAAGTCACTGGAGCCATAAGTGCACAGCGACAAATAATTAAACTCCAAGTGCGGGTAGAGATGTATTTAGGGGATGAAGCCATAGCGTGCTCATTCCTGGTAGTAAAGGGTTTAAAAGTAGCCTGCATTTTGGGGGTAGATTTTTTGAGAGAAAGGGACGCAATAATCGACCTTTCTCGGGGAAAATTAAATTTGATGAATGCTGGTAGGAGAATAGAATTGTCCATGCTCAGATCTGAAGAGGTACCTGTACCTAATTGTAACGCTATTAACATAAGGTGTAGGAATCAGTGGATACTGCATTTAGACAATCATTGTCTAGGCCAGAATCTCTATTATCCTGACGTACAAGGTGATCAATTAAAAGCAAATGTGGACGCACTTGTGAACAAAGTATCACAGTCCGAAAATTTAAATTCAATGCAACAACAGGATTTGGTACAGTTATTATTTAATTATGCAGATGTATTTTCTGAACGACCAGGAATTGTTAAGGGATATCAGTACAAGATCGAGGTAAAGCCTCACAAAACTTACTGTCGAGCCTCATACTCCATTCCTTGGTCCAAGAAGGAAATAGTAGCTAAAGAAATAAGAAAACTGATCGAGTGGGGAATAATAGAACCGTCTTCGTCGCCTTATAGTAGTCTTTTGGTGGCGGTAGCGAAAGCAGACGGACAGGTACGGTTAGTACTGGATGCGAGAGACATAAATGAAATTATTGTACCTGTTAGGACTCATCCGGAAAATCTTGATGAGCAAATTCAAAAATTTCATGGAGTGCAATATTTGACATCTATTGATATGAGAAGTTCTTTCTGGCAAATCCTGCTCACACCCGAGTCGAGGAAATATACTGCATTTATATTTGGGGGAAGGAGCTACCAATTTAGGGTACTACCTTTCGGCCTAAATGTAAGTGCAGGAGTTTTTATAACAGCCCTCGACGCGGTGTTAGGTCCGGATTTGCTGCAAAGGGTAACAGTGTATGTAGACGATCTAGTGATTGCCACTGCCACCTGGGAGGAGCACGTAGAACTACTGAGTAAAGTCTTAGAAGGGTTTAAGCAAGCGGGAGTAACAGCGAATCTTGATAAATCCAAATTTGGACGTAATCAGATTAAATTTCTAGGTCACATAATAACACCACAAGGCATCAAGCCTGACAGCAAAAAACTTGATGTAATTCGTGGGTTTCCTAGCCCGAGAACTAAGAAACAGCTCAAAGCATTTATAGGTCTAGCATCTTTTTTTAGACGGTTTGTTCCCAACCAATTAATGAATAACGAATCTTTATTGAGCCTGTTGCGTAAAAATGCACACTGGGTGTGGGCAGAAGAATGTCAACGTGCATTTGACGCTATCAAAAATGCCTTGGTGAACGCAAACATACTGCGACACCCAGACATGACAAAAGATTTTTGTATAGCGACAGATTCGTGTTCATACGGTCTGGGCGCGTGTTTATTTCAGTGGGACAGGAGCAACGACCCCACAACAATCAATGTAATCGGATTTGCCAGCCGCACACTAAACAGCTGCGAGAGAGCATATTCCGCTACCGAATTAGAGGCTCTTGCAGTGGTTTGGGCGGTAAAGAAATTTAACTATTACATCTATGGTAAAGAAGTCAAAGTATTCAGTGACCACCTGGCTCTGAGCTATTTAATGACTTGCAAATTATACCATACCCGCTTGCTAAGATGGAGGTTAGCATTACAGGAATATAAAATTAAAATCATGTACCTAAAAGGGCAAGATAATGTTGTAGCAGACGCCTTGTCGAGGCTTCCACAAGGGCAATCCTCAATGTCAAATATTTTGGAACAATCGGAGGAACATCGAATACTATTAGTACAAGATAAGGTACATAGGAGGGACTTTTTACATATGTGTAAAAATATGTCTATATTGCAGGAAACTGATCCGATTTGGCGAGATATCATTAGTAAAATTAAAGAAGGAACCAATCTTAAAAGTGTTCAGAATTTCAAAATAGTAGATAATATGCTGTACTATAAAACAGGTGTGTCAAATGACCATGGAGTCGTGTGTATACCACAACAGGCTATCCCAGCTGTAGTGTGGCACACGCATTTAGCATGGGGTCACGCTGGGATAGGCAAGACAATAAGGATTTTGTCCAAATTCTGTTATTTTAAGGGGATAAGCCAGCAGACTCGCACCATTATCAGGACTTGTCCTCTGTGCCAAAAAGCTAAGTTTCAAAATAAGTCCACAAGGTTTGAACTGCATCCTATAGTGCCTCATCGACCACTTCAGTTAGTATCTATAGACATAGCAGGACCCTACCCACGAGCCAGGGGTGGATTGAAGTACATTTTAGCGGTGTATGACCTTTTCTCTAAATATTTAAAAATATACTGCCTTAGATCAGCCACTGCTCGTGGAATAGTTAAATGGTTAGGGAAGGAATATTTTACACAAGTGGGTAAGCCTGAAGCGATAATATCGGATAATGCTTCCTATTTTACAGGCCATACCTGGAAAAACTATTTACATGAACAAGATATAAAGCATATACTAATTTCCCGTTTTCACCCACAAGCAAGTTTAGTAGAGAGAACATTTGGAGAGTTAAATAAATTTTTCAGGTTATACATTGCATATAAACACACAAGATGGCCAGATCTGATACCTAAGTTTGTAGAAGTTCACAACGCAACCCCGCATGCTTCTACGGGGTATCCACCAAACGAGATTATAATGAATAATAATAGAGTTTTGAATGAGTGGCTGGCACCTTTGCCTAAGGTCCCAGTCATTCCAGAGCCTAAGGAAGAGAAGATAAGAAAAGCAGGGTGCAACCTTACCAGGTGCGCTCAGAAAAGGAAAGAAAAATATAATCGACATGTGACGAATAACCAAAAATTTAATGTTGGGGACTTGGTACTCTTACGCAATCATCCTAAGTCCTCGGCATCCTTGAAACAGAATAGCAAGTGGCAATTGGTGTACAATGGACCTTTTAGAGTAGTAAGTGTGCCACATGAGTGTAGCTATCTCTTAGCAGATCCCCACTCAGGGAGAGTACGGGGACTGTATCCGCGTAAGGATGTAAAAGCATTCCTACAGTAAAAGACTAATAGTCCTATGTGGACACCATCCTTTTGTAAATAATGAACATTAATGATGTGTGATCTTTAGAGATAAAGTACTAGTGTAGAAGTGTTTAGTTATAAGAATATGATTGACTTTCTCATGTGTATGGATATTTGTGTTATGTACTCTTTTAATTTGTGTTATCTAGAACATGCTCTAAATGTTTGCACAGATAATCTGATTAGTGCAATTATTTGTAGTGTTAAGCTGTGACAGAGTTCAATCAAAAAGAACATTTTAGTAATGATTAGTTAGTGTACTACACAATTTTTTATGTGCCCAAATTTGAAATATTTCTTGGCACAATCTTTTCTATTATGTGTATGTATCTATATATGTGTAGCTGTCAGATTGGCAGATTCGAACCCAGAATAATATCAATAATATGAGGCCCTGAGAACTTTATTATCTCACCAATGTTATTAGAGAAAATAATGCACCCAGTAGTGACCCGAGGGCACCACGGGAGGCAAACTTGTTGCAAATTTAAGTAGTGCAAAGTTACGCACAAAGAAGCTTCAATTGAAGCATGTGCAAATTCAAACAGTAAAAAAGAGCTAGCCAGATACAGTCCAAGTCAATTTTTGCCTACAGAGACTACACTGTAGTTACGTAGGACGTTGATAGTAAAGTGTGACATGAGTTCAAAGGAGTTATTGAACAATATGCCTGAATCCGGCTGGAATGCACAAATAAAATCTACTCGAACACGAATATAGATGACTTTTGGGCAAACTAATACCAAATTTTGAATATTTGTTACCATGTACGCAAATATCACACCTTGGTAAAGAGTTACGAATGTGCTATTACAAAAAAAATTGCACAGCGGACATTGTAAATAAAAATAAAGGAACTTAAACAAAAGTGCAGTATTGTGCGGCAGAGACAGACAGTGACTGTTAAACCTGCAGCAATACGTCACGGAGTAGTTGTGTATAAGTGATAAAAAAAAAACTGTATCATCGCCGTGTGTGCAAGTGGACAAGGAACTAGCACGACACGAACAGTGAACCGATAACGGACGGTGGATCAAGTTAGTGTCAAACTTTAACTCTTTGTGTGTCAAGGGACGCTAGGAAAGCGCATTGACTACGAAGATACATTTTGTCCTAAGGTGAAAACTTGCGTGTGACTAATGACAAGTCATGACATGGTGAAAAATATTGTGTGCCCATAAAACGTATTACTGTGACAACGAAACATTGTGCAAACCATACTAGTGAAGGCCTACTGAGTAATAACTGCCACTAACTGTGTGCGTTCTTTCCCACAGCAGGAAAAATGCCTATAAGGATAGTACACTGTTCTGAACTTGTTGCATGTTTGCTGGAGCACTGCAAGAAGACGTCGCACGGGCGAGCGGATATCCAACGCGCATCCGGCTACATCAGCTATGCAGCGGCCGCAGCAGCCCGTAGCAGACCAGACAGACAGCCACGCCCCTCCGCGCCGTAGCTGTCAACGCCGGGGGCGGTGACCTACACGGAGTCAGCGCGCCGCGCCGAGCGCCGCTCAACAATCACTCCGCACCGCTCACCAAATACAGCATTATTGATTTTTTTTATGTTCACATAAACTGAATAACATGTCAATGACTTCATTTCGATAAACATTGAACATTTACTATGTATGTCTGTAAGTGATATATCCTAGGACAAGTGACCTTGTAGTGTATCACAAGAATAATAGTGTCACGCACAAAACCTTCCGTTGAACTGTATGTGACTGTGATATTGTGTAATTGTGTAACCGTTTGTGACGAACTGCAAATTTAATTCAAATGAATAACTGCTAAAGAGACAATATTGACCATGAACCAACTGGGATGGCTGGGCTCCGGCACAGTTTTGCCCAGGTTTCCTGTTTGCCTACGCCCAAATGGGGGAGCCATGAACTTATATAACCCTGGGACTAAATAAAAGAGCCATTCCGTAAAATATACAAGTCTACAGAACGTTACTGGCACCATTGTGTCAAAGTCTAAAAAACTCTTTGCCAAATGCTGCCAGGGGGCAATGTAACGTTCCCTGGCAAACTCACGTTATTAAAGAACAAGAGTTTATTTGTACCGTATACGCCGCTCTGGGCAAGTTGTATATATCGTAATTATTGAACAAAAATGTTACTAAATGTGGTGTAAAAGACATTTGTTATTCTCCTTATATTTTTTGTTGTAATATTTCTCTGTATTTAGGATAGGAATTTTTCTGTATTTATTATGTGATTGTAAAATGTGTCAGTATTTGCGATAGCAGAGATATAAAATGTTGCCAGAAGAGAATAATATCGTCAATTTGCAAAGAAATGTTAATAGTCAGCAATACTATTTAAGCACAATGCATTATGTATTCTTTGGTCTTCTCTGTTCAGAAGTCATTGCGGTAGGACACTGTGAAAGAGTTTTTTTTACGAATGTGTAGACTTCTTTTGTCTCTGTCTGGACTTAGCCGCCATTAGACGATGCGTTACGAATTAATGTGAGTTGTACTACTGTTTGATCTAAATATATCAGAATTTATCAAATGTGTGAATTATTTATGTAAATTAGCTTGCCCACGTCATCTATAAAATTTCTTTAAGAATTTTTCAGCATTTTTTAGCGGTGTTGCTGGGCTGTGCCGCGACCAACGGTGGCACATTTAAAAAAAAACTATCAAACCCGTAAATCGGGAACAGATGCATAAAAATCAATAGTGAATTAAGAAATTGTTCTTCTTTTTCAGTGATCCTGTGGCTGATAAAATTTGAATTAATTATACGTTTGTGCATTCGTAGGCGGATATATAATGTTTGTTAACATTGAAATTTAAACAGTTTGTTTCTTTAAAATTAACTCAAATGCATAGTGAAGTTGGTTTGATCAGTGATAAATGTCGGCTTGGCAATAATTAAAACATTTTCTGCTAATAGAGGTAATCTTGTGTTCTATGGCTAGTGCCGGGATAAAATTCAGTAAAAATATTTAAAAAAAAAACCCACTGCATCTGGAAAGTGTATGCCAAGGCCGAAAGATTTAAAGGACTCAATTCTCAACCTAATATTCTTAACCAGTTCATATGAGTTCACGTAAATATTATTTTTTCTTTAAGTGTACGTAATTCTTAAGAAAGTAAAAATTTTTATTACCACACGAAAATAAGAGAGTGGTTCTACAACAAAGTTCGCACGAAAGAAAATTAACTTAAAAGCAAAAGAATAAAATTTATTGTTCTTCTTTAACGAAATTGTGACGACGATTTTGTTAAAGGTCAGATTGCTAATTTTTGTTTAATTGTCATTGTCAGTAAATTTATTTGCTGGGAGATTACGTTAGGTTGTATTCTTGTTAATATTCAAATTATTGTCCGGTCAACATTTTTGTGGCAAGGTTTCTCTTGGCTCCCTTTTTTATTAAATATAGCCAATTTCTTTTAAATTTTTCTGGGGAGGTTACAAGGTACAAGGATGGTAACTGCGAAGGAATCTTGGGTAGTAAATGAGGAAGTAGGAAATGCTCAGCAGAGACAGGAATGCCACAATATAAGTCACTTAGGAGTAAAATAAATAGGAAGAGGAGGGATGATATGTCGAAATAGTTGAAGGGAAAATGAGAAGATATCGAGAAAGAAAAGGTTTATGGAAAAACAGCATACAGAAAACTAAAAACATCCTTTTATTAAATTAAAAGCAATGGTATCAACATTAAAAGAATGGAAGTGGTATTCCACTGTTAAGCTCAGAAGAAAGAGCGGTTTGGTTGTATATAATGAAGACCCATAGGAATTGGACCTTATGACGTGTTAGAAGAAATGGGTGTCGATATAAAAGATATTGGGAATCCATTATTAGAGCCATAGTTTAACAAAGCTTTGGAAGACTTGAGATGAAATGATGCTAAAGGAATAGCCAACGCTGCATCAGAACTTCTGAAATCTTTAAGAGAAGTGAAAATCGGATGACTACTGAAGTAAGGTTGTAGACAGTTTGGATACAGGCCATCTGACGTTCGAAACAAATTACCTATACCCCCTAACATCGCGTTGGACCTCCTTTTGCCCGGCGTAGTGCAGCAGCTCGACATGGGAAGGACACAACGACACGAGTCGTTGGAAGTCTCGTGCAGAAATATTCAGCCATGCTGCCTCTATAGCCGTTCGTAATTGCAGAAGTGTTGCCGGTGCAGGAATTTGGCGGGACTGACTTCTCGACTATGCTCCCATAAATATTCTATTGACTTCATGTCGGGCGACGTTGGAGAGCAAATAATTCGCTCGAACTGTCCAGAATATTCTTCAAACCAATAGTGGATAATTGCGGCCCGGTGATGTGGCGCAGTGTTACCCACAAAAATTCCATCGTCAATAGGGAACATGAAGTCCATGAATGGTTGCAGATGGTCTCCAAGTTGCCGAACATAACCATTTCTAGTCAACGATCCCTGTAAACACCCAATTGTGGAGCCACCACCAGCTTGGAAAGTGCGTTGTTGACAATTCGAATCCTTGGCTTCGTCGGGTCCGCGTTACACTCGCACCCTAGAATCAGCTCTCTCTCTCTCTCTCTCTCCTTTTTTTTTTCTTCTGACTGGTTTGATGTGGCCCGCCACTAATTCCTCTCCTGTGCAAACCCCTTCGTCTCAGAGTAGCACTTACAACCTACGTTTTCAGTTATTTGCTCGATATATTCCACTCTCTGTCTTTAGTTTTTGCCCACCACAACTCCCTCTAGTACCATGGAAGTCATTCCCTGATGTCTTAATAAATGTCCTGTCATCCTGTCCCTTCTCCTAGCCAGCGTTTTCTCATGTCCCTTTCCTCTCCGAGTCTGTGCAGAACACCCTCATTTCTTACCCTTTGGCTTACCTAATTTTCAACATTCGTCTTAAATTGTCTTCCGGTTTTCCCATGTCTCTATACCGTACATTGCTGTGCTCCAGACGTACGTTATCATAAATTTCTTCCTCAAATTAACGCCAGGAATGTCCTTTTCCCAGTGCTAGTACGCTTTTGATGTCATTGCTCCGTCCCTTCACTGGTTATTTTGCTGTCTAGGTATCAGAATTCCTTAACTTCATCTACTTCGTGGCTATCAGTCCTGATTTTAAGTTTCTCGCTATTCTCATTTCTGCTACTTCCGTCTTTCTCCGATTTACTCTCAGTCAATATTCTGTAGGCATTAGGCTTCATTCCATTCAGTAGATCATGTAATTCTTCTTCACTTTCATTCAGTATAGCAATGTGATCAGCGAATATACTTTCACCTTGAATTTTAATCTCACTTCTGAACCTTTCTTTTATTTTCATCATTGCTTCATCGATATACAGATTGAATAATAGGGGTGGAACATTACATCCCTGTCCTACACCCTTTTTAATCCGAGCTCTTCGTTCTTGGTCGTCCACTCTTATTATCTCCTCTTGGCTTTTGTACATATTGTCTATTAGCCGTGTCTCACTATAGCTTTCCAACAGAAATTGGGAGTCATCAGACCATGTCACGGTTTTCCAGTCGTCTACGTTCCAACCGACATGGTCACGAGCCCACGAGAGGCGCTGCAGGCGATGTCCTGCTGTTGGCAGAGGCACTCGCGACGGTCGTCTGCTGCCACAGCCCATTAACGCCAAATTCTACATCTACATTCTACATTTATACTCCGCAAGCCACCCAAGGGTGTGTGGCGGAGGGCACTTTACGTGCCACTGTCATTACCTCCCTTTCCTGTTCCAGTCGCGTATGGTTCGCGGGAAGAACGACTGTCTGAAAGCCTCTGTGCGCGCTCTAATCTCTCTAATTTTACATTCGTGATCTCCTCGGGAGGTATAAGTAGGGGGAAGCAATATATTCGATACCTCATCCAGAAACGCACCCTCTCGAAACCTGGCGAGCAAGCTACACCGCGATGCAGAGCGCCTCTCTTGCAGAGTCTGCCACTGGAGTTTGTTAAACATCTCCGTAACGCTATCACGGTTACCAAATAACCCTGTGACGAAACGCGCCGCTCTTCTTTGGATCTTCTCTATCTCTTCCGTCAACCCGATCTGGTACGGATCCCACACTGATGAGCAATACTCAAGTATAGGTCGAACGAGTGTTTTGTAAGCCACCTCCTTTGTTGATGGACTACATTTTCTAAGGACTCTCCCAATGAATCTCAACCTGGTACCCGCCTTACCAACAATTAATTTTATATGATCATTCCACTTCAAATCGTTCCGCACGCATACTCCCAGATATTTTACAGAAGTAACTGCTACCAGTGTTTGTTCCGCTATCATATAATCATACAATAAAGGATCCTTCTTTCTATGTATTCTCAATACATTACATTTGTCTATGTTAAGGGTCAGTTGCCACTCCCTGCACCAAGTGCCTATCCGCTGCAGATCTTCCTGCATTTCGCAACAATTTTCTAATGCTGCAACTTCTCTGTATACTACAGCATCATCCGCGAAAAGCCGCATGGAACTTCCGACACTATCTACTATTCCGGAGGACTGTCCTAAGGGATACGTTCATCGTACACCCCACATTGATTTCTGCTGCTATTTCACGCAGTGTTGCTTGTCTGTTTGCTCTGACAACCCTACCCAAACACCGCTGCTCTCGGACATTAAGTGAAGGCCGGCGGCTTCTGCGTTGTCCGTAGTGAGAAGTAATGCTTGAAATATGGTATTCTCGACACACTCTTGACTCTGTGAATTCCTGAATACTGAATTCCCTCACGATTTACGGAATGGAATGTGCCCTGCGTACATGAATCAAGTGAGTACAAGAGAAAGCTCCGCCAATACAGTGCCCTTTTACACCTTGTGTACGCGATATTACCCCCATCTTCATATGTGGATATCGCTATCCCATTACTGTTGTGGACCTCAGTGTATGTCCAACTTACTGTAACAGCTAGGAAACTGCCACAGCGTAGAGCCGTAACCAGCGCACAGCCAGTGCAGCAGTCGAAGTCAATGATCTCCCTGGTCAGCAACCATAGCAACAACGATACGTTGCCGCGCTGAAATTCTACTGGTCAACAGCCGGCTTGGAACTTTGATCAACATTCAGGAACCTTCCGCGTTTAGAGCCACTACTGTGTGGCAACCAGCGGACTGCAAACACGCCCCAGTTTGTGACGCTTCCACGTGACACCGAACCGAGGCGACTTCCGCGTTGTCAGTGTCCGACAGGCGTATTTAAAACTCGGCCCAACCGAGTACTTCATCGACACGGCAGGCCTGCAGTGTGACGGTCTCCGCCGTGAGATCGACAGCGTTCTACTGATCCAGTCATATACGGTAGAGCTGGAGCTCGCAGGACTTACGGCACAATCGACACTACCACCGCCTGGCACCGCCAGCCACCCGCACCTACGGTTGCTCGCCAGCCAGCGGTTTAGTGTTTGGCTACGAGTGAAGGCATCGTCAGTTGCAACGCTAAACATTGCCGCTAGCTGCCTCCTGCCAGTAGCAGGGCTCTCTCTACTGCACTGGCCGCCGCTTCAGCATCCACCAAATCGCCGTTCTCCACGTAAGCAGCCGGTCATACTGTTGTGTGCGACCATTGCAGGCTGCGCATTATGTCTGCGACGCCCGCTGTTGCGAGTGGAAATGCTATGAGACAGCGCCAAGCCGTGCCCTGTACGAGGGTGCACCTAAATAACTGTCCATACCAGATGGTAT
Source organism: Schistocerca cancellata (assembly GCF_023864275.1). NCBI lineage: Eukaryota > Metazoa > Arthropoda > Insecta > Orthoptera > Acrididae > Schistocerca > Schistocerca cancellata. Next base: position 249,719,884 of record NC_064626.1, read on the forward strand.
AATAAAGAGCTGCTATCCTCACACGGATTGTCTTTGTTCAGTTACCGACAACGTCCTCCATTCTCCTCTGCCTCAATACAAACCCAGGAAGACCCTGATGGGTGTGTCGAATGGCACCTGACAAGCATGAAAATGGCTCCCACCACGTAGCAGCCGCTTCATCCGGGATCCAGTACGTCACTACACACAAAAGAATGAAAAAGGAAGTAGGTGTCTCTTAGATGACGAGCAAGTTGGCTTTAGCATAGGTAAAGGCACCAGGGAGACAATTCTGACGTTACATTGATAATGGAACAAAGATTTAAGACAGATTAAAACAAGTTCAAAGCAGCTATCGAGCTCGAAAAAGTTCCCGACAATATATGATGGTGCGAAATGATCTAAATTCTGACAGAGAAAGGTATAAGTCACAGGGGAAGAAGGGTAAATTTTTAATATGTGCAAAAAGCAAGAGGGAACAATAAGAATACAAAATCAAGAGTGAAAATACGCTATTAAATAGTGCAAAATGGTGATCTTGTCTTTCGGCACTTCCCTTCCATCATAAATCGCAGTAGCAACGACGGAAATAAAAGAAAGGTTAGTGGGATTAAAATTCAGAGTGAAAAGATATCAGTAATAAGACCCATTGATTTCACTATTCTCAAAGTGAAGAAGAATTACAGGACGAGCTTCCTTTAATGAACAGTTTAATGAAAACAGAATATGCATTAAGCGTCAACTAAAAAACGGCGAAAGTGATGAGGATTAGCAACCGTTGGGACCAGGAAGCAGGTGACGTACAGGAATTCTGCTATCTTGGAAGCAAAATGACAAATGTCGCTCAAAACGAAGACATAAAAGTCAGATTAGCACAAGAGAACGAATCATTTCTAGCCAAAAATGTCTATTAGTATCAATCGTCGGTCTTAATTTGGGGAAGAAACATCTGAGAGTCTGCTTTTGGAAACATCACTGTATAGCAGTGAGACATGAACTATGGGAAAACCAGAACGGAAGGGAATCGAAGCGTCTGACATGTGAAAATTAGGTGAAAATTAGGTGGCCGGATAAGAAATAAGCAGGTTCTCCACAGAATGGGCGAGGAGAGGAATACATGGAGAACGCTAGTAAGAAGGTAAGAAAAAGGGACAGGGTGATATGTGATGTCTCAAGACATCAAGGAATAACTTCTATGGTAGTTGAGAGAGACGCAGACGGTATAAACTATAGAGGAAGACAACAAATAGTTGTGATTATGAGGTTAACGCAGGAGAGGAAGTCGTGACGGGCTGCATCAAACCAGTTAAAAGAAGACTGATAACAACAAATAAATGAATAAATAAAAATAAATCAAAAAAATCAAAAAAAGCATACAGGAAGGTATGCAATATTACGTCACCCTTTTAGCGTTAAATGAAGCGTGTGTGGTAAGGTGCAGTGTTACAATGTTGATATTTCTTAGGTCGGTTGGCTCTCTCTGTTAACGTTGCCAGACACAAGTTTCTTTTCGGAACGGTTTTTTCTTTTACAGCTTTTTAAAGTTACCAACATTCCAATAAATTCAGATTATTTCGAAACGGTGTTTCTAATGGGGCTATCACCGTAAGCCTTTTGCCAATTAAAACACTCGATATCCTTTAATCGTCTGTGTATTGGAGAGAGCGCCTCACGTGTGCCTTTTGCAACGATGCGATATCAGATAGGGGTTTCGGAGCTCGGCCCTCTAATCAGCGGGGAGATATGCATTACTACGATAAATGCGTTAAGGAGGGGCTATCAATTGCTTATTATCTGAAAGCCAGTACTCGGCCATTGTCAAACACCTCCCATAACCCCCATAATCAGCAGCACACCACGACAGAAAGTGAATGAAATCTCTTATCCCATCAGGTCGAAAAGTTTCGAGACTGAATTAATAATAAAAAAAAGTTATGATGCTTTAATGCTTCTGGTGTACTGAATAGTCTTCCATTACTCGAATACAACGTTTAAAACTTTCATCCAACAGTTATAAAATGTCATGAAAGTCCTTCTTTCGAATGTTGTTAAGCACGATCCTCGAAATGTCTTGAATGTCAGTTATGTCGTCAAAGCGTTGACGTGTCATGCAAATTTCTGTGCTTTCTCATTTTGTGGTATGTTCGTTTTGGTAGCACCAGGTCCTGTCGGTGATTTTGTCGAGGAATAAGTAGTCCGCAGGCGTCCATGCTTCATTGTTTTTGTTCACGAGTCAAGGTGTGCGGGAGAAATTTATAAAGGGCGACGAAAAAGTTTCCGTTTAAGCGTATACGTCTCAAGCTGTTACCTGCGTTTCGTAGTTTTAAGTACTTTCAATATTATCCGTTACTTTCTCTAAACCTTGTTACAGTACACCTTGATATACACTACATTTATACTCTTTCTAATATGCATGGGCCTGAAGACGGCATAGTGAATTGACGAGAATGGAAGCGAAAATAAAATAAAATAACTTCTCAATTGCGCGGCTGTTTGGCGAATTTCGATGTTAAATAAAAATTCTATTTTATTTGTGGTACTTTCTTGAGTCTGGCTCATTTCCCTAATCGTAATTCTTACGTGATCTCGCCGACATATTGTGAAGGATCTTCTGAGATAGTCCACTTCTACAGCTTTCAATTTGTTTTTATTTTTTTCAGTAAGCTCCCACAACTTTCATCCATAAGATGTTAAAGGCTTCCATGATTTCAATTTCAGGAAGCCCACGACTGTGATATCGATCCACTACAGTTACCAGTCGAACCTTTAGTGGAAACAAACAGACACGCAAAATCGTTACATGCAACATTATGTAAAAGTGATCGTAGTTGGTTGACAAAGGTGTCAAGTAAACGAGGTAAAATTCGTCTCGGCCAGAAGCTATCAAATGAGCGCTGTCGGGAACCAACAGTAAATGTGTACCGGTAAGTATCTTAAAATTTGTGGTTACAACGCAAAACAATTACGGTTGCTTAAACTCCTACAACAAAAAAGACATAAAATAACAACAGAAGGGTATTTTAAACAACGAAGATTTTTGCAGCTTGAAACAAAAAATGATCAGTTGACCTCCCCCGGGAGTTGTAGTGCTAATTTATTTGTGTAGTGATTTCAGAACGATACACTGGTGCAGTCTTTAACATAAGCCACAGAACAGTAGCGAGATTAGCAGCAGCACTCTCGGTAAAGAATGACAACATAACAGCGACCCAGATCAATAGTAGCACAGAACATGTCACAACTGATTTTACCGTAATCACACTGGCCACCCTCAGTTTTCTCTGACTCATGTCTCCCTCGCCTGCCAACCAAACCCACGAAGCGCATGCCGGAGAGCGGCTGACAGACTAAAGCAATGGATACCGCTTAGGTATGTCTATAATGTTTTCTTAATCACCATGATGCTTAAAATTATAGGCAAATCTGACTGAAAATCCATTTTTATGGATTCAGGGGTTTTCTGTTAAACAGCTCGTATTACGTCTACAGGACGTTACTGTATATCATTGGCTATAATTTCCTCCACATCAGTCGATTGGAAACATAGAGATTCGGTACTACTTGTTTAGAAGCATTCATTTTAATTTTCCACTAATACCAGGGAAGACAGGAAGGTAATTTTACTACCAAAAATTTTAATATGGAACGAAAAAACACAAATTAACTTACATTTTTTACCTACTTCTCTACATAGTCAGCAACGTTCTCAAAACAATTCTCCCATCGTGGTACAAGTTTCAGTATGACCTATTCGTAGAAGTCCACTTGGCATAAAGCCATCTGAGGACCGCTGATTTGACTTCCGCATCTATCACAAAGCTTTGGCCGGGCAGGAATTTACTCATGGGACCAAACAGATGAAAGTCCGACGGTGCAAGATCTGGACTCTATGGTGGATTCTTGAGCACATCAAACCCAAATCTGGCGATTTTCTCACGTCAAGGAGCAATAAGAAGGGGCCAACATTGTCATGAAGCAGTCTGGCGCAGTCAGCATTACTGTTGTGGCGTCTGTCACGAAGGGCAGGATGCAACATAATTAAAGTTTTAATGTAGGCTGCAGCATATACAGTGGTCCTCTGTTCAGCAATATCAACCAATAAACACACCACATATATCCCATAACTCTGTCACAAGCACTTTCGTAGCAGGCTGAGTTACTCTGAATTTTTTCGTACTGGGAAACCAGTATGTTTCCACTCCATACAGGCTAGCTTGTTTTCAGGCGTGTAGTGGTACGCCCACGACTTATCACCAGTGACGATCCCTTTCAGAAACTCATGTCCTTCTGCGACGTAAAGCATTAAGCGATCCAACTTGTCACCTTTCTTTGGTACCCAGCGAGGACTAACTTTACTAAATTTCAGCGCATCATGAGCAATATCGTCCAGCACACCGCAGGAAATGTTGAACTGCTGTGACAAGTTTCGCAATTTCACACACGCCGGTCGTTCAGAATTGTTGCCTCAATGGCTCCGACATTTTGCGCGGTGCAGCTGTTACCGGCCGTCAGGAGACTGGCGCATTACTAAGGTTCACGTGGCGCTCTTAGAAAAATGCACACCACCTGAAGACACTGCTAAGGTCAATGCAGTCGTCCCCACGGACGCCACACATGTCCCTGTCAATTTCACTCGGTTTATGTCCTTTGGTCCACAAATATCTAACTACACCTCTCTGCTCTTCACAAGTTAACGACAGTAACATGCAAATGAGAATAAAATACTGTCCTTCATGATACATTGTCTTGTAATTTCAACGTTTCAGCTGTAATACCAAGGGAGAATCCTCCCTCGTATAATTGGTTTTAAAGTTGAAGAATGTGCTTTAACAGTAAAATTTTGTGATTATGTAACAGGCCTATCCTCGTGGCTGCAGGACCGCATCTACAGTAACTTATTCACTCTGCAGGTGTATTTTGATAATGATGATATTTGCAAATGGTATTAATATTCTCAGCACATTTTAGAAATTGTAATGTGCTGTATTTGGAATTACAAATGGAGAGTGAGTTTTGTTGTTATGTACAAGATTACTTTGTGTTTAGACTGAGTAATTACCTCAGCAGCCCAAGTAACGTTCAGGAATACGCGTTGGCATATGACCGGGTTCCACTTGTCGTAAGCACAGCGGACAATACCTTTGATCAACGGTGGGGATTGGGGGAGGAGGGTGACGTTCGGAGGGCTAGTGAGGCATCTGTGATCTGAACGTCGAGCCGTAAAGTCTGTCGGTAATTTCACACAAAGCGCTCTGAACTGGATTTGACTAAAAGTTCTATCACGGCGCTACTTGTAAAGACATCGAAGCGACATTCAAAGAGAAACTGCTTTGAAGCAGAAATTGATTTTGGGTGTCAATGTAACAGCAGCAAGCTCCTGGACGCGCTACAAGGTTGTCAATAATTTAACTAAGGGACTTATTTATTGTAAATGTTGCTTCGAGGCAAATCAGTGTAATTTAGATTCTTTAAAAATACTAATCTGGTTTTAAGCCGATGTGTTTTTGTTAAAATAAGCGCTTTTATCTCTCAAGCCAGATTCCCTAACACGAAATTGTGTGCGTTCGACAGTGTTGGATCAGATAAGGAAAGCTTAGTTTCCCCTCATAACTGTCTTGTTTTGAGTGCATAACTTGGATAGTTCTAGGAAATTGTTTTGACAGCTACAATTCATTTTTGTTGAATAGCTGTAACATCGATTTTGAAGAAGTTTTTAGGCAAGTGTAATGACCTGGAACACAATAATACATCTCTCATTAAAGGTGTTTGCACGTAGTAATTACATTTTGAGATTTATGTCACCGTCCTATTTTGAGTTTAACGTTATTACTATTAAAATTCGGTAGTAGGCAATATGGACGATCCCTTGAAACAAGGGTTTTGCTTGAGAGTGATATTCACTTCCACACTGCAATACAGAAATAGGTGTAAAAAGAGAAATAAAAAGTCTTCCAGTTTTATATTCTCGGTGTCAGGGAAGAATTTATGAAGCACAGTCTATATGCTAAAATAAGCCGAAATTACTCACCGCAACACATTTATCAGAGATAATTATCTGCCCACCATTTGCGGCTTCCGGGGAAGATTAACAGACCAAATACAATTAGCTGAGTTTGCTAACGAATGTCCCCAACGTCGCCGAATTGAGTGTACCAGTCGCCATGATTATGAAGCAGAATACAAACGATGTCTGTGATCACAAGAGAGTAACATTTTCTACCTTTTTATTTCTGGGTATGTTAATGAACATATCATTCTGCCTTTGATATAAAAATATTTTTAAGAATAAAGGGACCAAATATGACTGCATAGCATCAGAAATATTAAAACATTACGCGTTCATTGTGAACTTTCGGAGAGATTTGAAGATGTATCGCGTGGGGGAAGAAACGCATTTGAACTTTGGAGTTATAGCTGTCGTTTACGGTCGTTGCTTCCATTTTCAAAGTGCACTGTAAATTTAAGACACTTACCGCTATGTCTAACGGAATAACTGCGTTCAAATATTGTCACTGTTACACAATTTTCCGTTTTCACGTGCTACGGTCGCAGGTTCGAATCCTGCCTCGGGCATGGATGTGTGTGATGTCCTTAGGTTAGTTAGGTTTAAGTAGTTCTAAGTTTTAGGGGACTGATGACCACAGCAGTTAAGTCCCATAGTGCTCAGAGCCCTTTGAGCCATTTTGAACCATTTTCACGATGTTGTACACAATTGTTTCGTTTACCTTCTTAAAGAAAACACAAACCCAGTTATTAGATTAAGATTTGTTGTTCTCATCTTCCGAAGACTTCATCATCCTATCAAAATCAGTCTTTCTTCACTCTAGCTCGCACGCGTGTTTGAGTTTCAAACTTTCTGGAGTCAGTTATTGGGACTTAAATTAATGAGAGTCGATCTTATGTCTGCTCATCGTCCGCGTATCTCCCAGAGTGTCAACATTTGAGATCCTCGCGGGTATTAGGTAAATAATTTCGTTTTTTGAGTCCCCTGTGTGGTGTAAGCAATTTTCTAGCACTGCATTTTATCCATCACATTGACAATGACGGTTAATAATGGTATCACAACAGCATAGACTGCTCCTAGGAGAACGACTGCTCCGCAGTTTTCAGGAAAGGTATTTCTTGTTATAAGTATTCCAAATCACTCCGTAGGCTTTACGCGATCATTGTTCGCTTGCTTTATTACTGACTTTGTCATAGATAGTGTTCCCAATAAAAAAATGGTTCAAATGGCTCTGAGCACTATGGGACTTAACATCTGAGGTCATCAATCCCCTAGAACTTAGAACTACTTAAACCTAACTAACCTAAGGACATCACACACATCCATGCCCGAGGCAGGATTGGAACCTGCGACTGTAGCAGTCGCGCGGTTCCGGACTGAGCGCCTAGAACCGCTAGACCACCGCGGCCGGCGTGTTCCCTATAATTAAACTTAAGTACGTGATGTGTTGGACGTGAGTGACGTTACCATTTGTTGCTACGAAAGATCCAAAATTTATCTGTTTGGCGGTCATGTAGTGTGTGTCTTTTCACACGATATTTGGAGGCTGATGTTGACAGAGATGTCGTGAGGGATTTCTGGTCATACAAGTGTGGGGTAATATCAACAGCAGCAGAAAATGGTATAACGGGAGCACGATTCGTTATGAACAGGAAGGTAGAGCAGAGAGAGAGTTACTGTGAACAGCTCAGTGGCAGGCTTGTTGTTATCATCAGAGTCGACAGCGAGTCAAGACCGACAACCATAGTTCAGGTATTCATGGCGTCATCGCAGGCCGAAGGTGAAGAGGTAGAAAGTATATAAGGATACTGAACGGGTAGTTCAGAACGTAAAGGGAGATAAAAATCTAATAGTCACGGAGGATTGGAAAACTGTTGTAGGGTAAGGAGTAGAAGAAAATCTTATGGGAGATTCTGGTTTTGGTACTAGGAATGAGGGAGAAGAAAGACTAATTGGGTTTTATAATGAATATCAGCTAGTAATAACAAATACTCTGTTCACGAATGATCACAAGGGGAGGAGGTATACTCGGAAAACACCTGGCGATACGGGAATATTTCAGTTAGATTGCAAAATGGTCAGGCAGTGATTCCGAAATCAGATATTGGATTGTAAGGCATACCCAGGAGTAGGTAGAGACTCAGACCACAATGTATTAGTGATGAAGAGTAGGCTGAAGGGACTTGTAAAGAAGAATGAGTGCTCAAAGAAGTGGTATACGGAAGTACTAAGGTATGAAGAGATACGTTTTAAGTTCTTTGAGGATACAGGTACTGTGATATGGAATAGCTCAGTAAGCAGTACAGTTGAAGGGGAATGGACGTCTCTAAAAAGAGCGGTCACAGAAGATGGAAAGAAAACATAGGCACAAAGAAGGAAAATGAGAAGAAACCATGGGCGACAAGAGAGATACTTCAGATGATCGACGAAAGAAGGAAGTACAAAAATGTTCAGGGAAATTTAGGAATACGGAAATAAATAGGAAGCACAGAGAAGCTAAGGCGTAATGGCTGCATGAAAAACGTGAAGAAATCAAAAAGGAAATGACTGTCGGAACGACTGACTCAGAATTCGGAAAAGTCAAAACAATTAAAAGCAAAGATAGTAACGTTAAGAGCGCAATGGTAATTCCACTGTTAAACGCAGGGGAGAGAGCAGATAGGTGGAAAGAGTATATTGAAGGCCTCTGTGAGAGGGACGACTTGTCCGATGACGTGATTGAAGAAGAAAGAGGAGTCGATGAAGACTAGATAGGAGATGCAGTATCAGACATTAAACTCAGTCCGAACAGGCCTTCGAAGGCCCAAGGTACCGACCGGCCGCCGTGTCATCCTCAGACCACAGGCATCACTGGATACGGATATGGAGGGGCATGTGGTCATACACCGCTCTCCCGGCCGTATTTCAGTTTACGAGACCGGAGCCGCTACTTCTCAGTCAAGTAGCTCATTAGTTTCATTAGTTTGCCTCACAAGGGCTGAGTGCAACCCGCTTGCCAACGACGCTCGGCAGACCGCATGGTCACCCATCCAAGTGCTAGCCCAGTCCGACAGTGCTTAACTGCAGTGAACTGCGGCAACCGGTGTTACCACTGCACCAAGGCCGTTGGCTGTACAGTATCGGAAGCAGAATTTCTAAGAGCTTTCGAAGACTTAAGGTCGAATAAGACAGAAGGAACAGCCAACATTCCATTAAAATTTCTAAAATCATTAAGGGACGTGGCAACAAAAGACCATTCCCGTTGGTCTGTAGAATCTATGAGCCTGGAGATATGGCGTCTGACTTTCCGAAATGCATCATCCACCTATTCGCGAGGAAGAGCCGACAAGAGCGCGAATTATCGTACTATCGGCTTAACAGCTCACGCATCCATGTTGCTGACAAGACCAATATACAGAAGAATGGAATAGAAAACTGAGGATCTGTTAGATGACGATCAGTTTGGCTTTAGGAAAGGTAAAGGCATGAGAGAGGCAGCGGAAAGACATATTCATAAGATTTTTTAACATATAAAAGGCTTACACCAATGTCAAATAGTGCAACATTTCAGTGATTCTGGTGTACTTGGTCAGAAATGGGTTGTCTACGATCGGAAAAAATCATCTATGGGTCTCATTAAATTGAAAATGGAATCCCATGTAAAAAAGTGAATTTTATCGAAATAAGAGCACTTGGCACACACAGCGTGTGGTGGATTGCGGAGAATAAATATAAATCCCAATAGGTGTGTTAAAATTCACTAGATTAGTGTAAGTCAGCATTTACTGCAATATCTCACGATTTAGGTTTTTGCAGCTGTATTCGTATGAATCTACCGCTGCGTGTATTAGTTCCTGTTTTCTTCTGCTGAATACAGCTCTAAAGATTCAGACACATGAGAAATTTGCAAGTATCACTAACGATTGTTTGTATTTACTTTGTATATATGTTTCTTTCTTCCGTGAACAATTGGTAGTTATTCGATGCATCCTTAACATTCTGGTGTAGTCGTGCTTAGATGTGACTGACTGGTCACTCTCGCCTAGCACCGACCGAGATGGCTTAGTTATATGAAACTTGACTAGTGTTTAGGAGGATGATTTCGGCTTTCGGAGGAGTAATGGCAAAAGGGAGACAGTATTGACGTTGCTATTGCTAATTGAAGCAAAGACTTAAAACAAATCGTAATACTATCATAGGATTTGTCGATCTGGAAGAAACGATGTGGAATGATGCAAGATACCCTAAATTCTGAAAAAAACTGGAGTGAGCCTTAGACATAATTTAAAATAGGTATAAAAAGGATGGAGAACCATGAACGAAGTCCTAGCAGTAAAAAGAAGGTAATACTGTGATGTGTCTTTCCTCCGGTGTTGTTCAATCTATACGCCGAAGAAGCAATGACGGAAATAAAAGAGAGATTCAAGAGTGGGATTAAATTTCAGGATGAAAAAAATTCTTCTACAAGATTCGCTGATAACGTTGCTGATGTCAGTAAAAGTGTAGAAGAATGGCAGGACGTGTTGAATGGAGTAAGCAGTCTAATAAGAAGAGAATATGGATTCAGAATAAACGAAAGTAATGAGGCGTGCCAAAAATGAGTTTACCAATAAGCTTAACATCAAAACTGGAGACCACGAAGAAGCCGAATTTAAGAAATTCTGGTACCTTAGAAGTAAACTGGTACATGACGGACGAAGCGAGGAGGACATGAAAAGCACATCACCAGAGTCAAAGACAACATTCACGGACAAAATAACTCTGATAGTAAGAGCCACTGGCCTTGAACTTACGAAGAAATTTTTGAGGAAGTAGGTTTGGAGAACAGCACTGTATCGTAATGAATCATGGAACATGGGATGAATTTCTCACATTTTAGGCGCTCATCGTTCAATTGATCTAAATAATTTTGAAAAATGTTTTTGGAGAATTTTTGTTTTCACGATAATTTATTGTCTCACATTTCACTATACAGGGTGTAAATTTTAAGTTGGCAAACCAGAATAACTCGAAAAATAAGCGTCACACGAAAAAATGTGTAGAATCCAAAGTTGATTATTTTCGTGGGGAACATCTGCTGGTGCTAAGATTAGCCCCCCACCCCAGCCCCCTGGGGGTGGAGCGGGAGGCAATTTTAAAATTACAAATGGTAACCCCCATTTTATTGTAGATTTACATTCTACGTAAAAAACTACGTACATTTTGTCTTAAACATTTGTTTTGATTCTTTGTGGTTGACGCTGTAATTAAACAAAACTCATGTTCTCATTTTTGCGTGGAAAATGGTTACGGATAAATAAAAAATACTCATTTACTTCGTAAATTTTGATTCGCTAAAACTAAAACTCTCCCTCTCTCCGCATGGGGTGGGGTTTGAGGCAGAGGAATTAGAGTTTCACAAATGTTGACTCACATATTTATTTTTTCCGCAGATTCGGTCAACATTTGTAAACCTCTAATTCCTCTCTCTCAAACCCCACCCTAAGCCGAGAGAGGGAGAGTTTTAGTTTTAGCGAATCAAAATTTACGTACTAAATAAGTATTTTTTGTTTATCCATAACCATTTTCCACGCAAAAATGAGAACATGGATTTTCTTGAACTGCAGCGCCAACTACCAAGAATCAAAACAAATGTTTAAGACAAAATGTACGTCACTTTTTAAGTAGAATCTGATTCTGCAACAGAACATGGGGGTTCTCATTTGAAATTTTGAAGTTGCCTCCCGTCCCACCCCCAGGGTGGATTCTACACTTTTTTTGTGTGTGAAGCTTATTTTTCGAGTTCTTCTGGTTTGTCAACTTAAAATTTACGCTCTGTATGACATCGTCTTTTGAAGTTTCACATTAACAAAGCCGAAATTAAATTGTTCGTCTAAAATACAAAAATACCTCCGATCACAGCAGAGCCATGCTTACTACTCATCCACTCTGCAGTAATAACAATATTCCAGTTTGCAGTTTTTCGTAGCAAATGAATTTCTTATAGATTATTACTTTATAAATGAATCCAAAAATTAACATAATAAACAGTACCAGATTGCGTATTTAATAATAGAAATATTACATGTGCAAAATATTTGGTAATTTCAAATGTTTCTAAAAAAATCAAATTTTGCTGTGCTTTCAGAACTAGTACATATCGATTGTAACAACGAAAATAAAGTAATTCCTTTTCACAAATTTTAGCTCGAAATCTAACATATTGCATATAAAATTATATGAAATTTTTCAGGAAAACAGTTGAGAAAATATTGACCTGTCCAAAATTGGAAAAAAAATCTGGTATCGACTACTATCGTTGAGGAAAAGTAATGGTAGAGGAGAATGTCCCTTTACAAAGTGCTAAGGGATGAAGAAAGGAACAGCAGAGAAATTCGTGAAGGGACGCATCGAATCGGTCAGTAGGTTGACTTGGATGCACGAATACTTCGATCGATAAAGCATGCCCGACTTTCTTCCCCTCCCCCCCCCCCTCTCCTCCCTCCCCACCAATACGAGTCTGTGCTCAGTCGCTAATAATCACGCCGTTGGCGAAAAGTTAATCGCTAGTCTTCTTGTAATCCACTCTTTTCGATATGGCATATAGCTGGGTTGAAGTTGATGAATGCAGGAACCAAATGATATGCTGCAGATACAACATGCGTTAAACTCCATCGCTAACGTTGAACTTAATTATTCTATTGAACTCCCAAGTTACTTTTATTTGCCTTCTCCTTTCGTGGTTGGACGTTGATCTTTACCATTTTAGTATATGTTATTTCCTTCAGCACTCACTCATTAAATCCGGCGAGCAGCCGTGCGTTGCTCTTGAAAACAATGCGGAGTCTGACGGTGAGAGGAAGCGTTGACGAGGCAGGGCAGGTTGCGTGACGCGCGGTATCCCAACGGCGAGCTGTTCCGCCATCCCAGTCTTGGAACGCCCGGCGTCTCGGCTATGCGGCCCTCGAATCGATTTCGGGGCGTGTTGAAGAGCCCCGCACTGTGATCGCGATCCTAACCATCTCGAGGACCGATCAGCGTCACAGCGGCTGACTCAGCGACGTCTTTCGAGTCTCTCTCCTCCACACGTTATCTGAGGCTGTTGGAGCAAAGAAACACTATTTTCCTTACAAGCGCTTCGCGAGTTTACTGTAAGAAGGAACCTTAGCAGCCTCCGCTCTCTAAGACATTTGTGAATTACGACATGATTGTCGTTTCGGGTAATTCCCTGTTTGTTATACCAATTCATCGTTTTATTTAACCAGACGACAATAACTATTTTTACTCATTCAATCATGGGCTTCAGGTCTATAAACAAGAAAAAACTTAAGTACAAATGAGTGCTAGTACTACGAAAGGATTAAGAACTTGTTAACAAAGAGGCACATCTATTTTGGAACTGCCTGTGATAAGAGGCTATACACACACATACTGGAGAACATTTAGCGATAAAATCGTTTGGTCTATAGATATTCACTGTGTGTTTATACAGGGCGGTCAGAAACTGTCTGAAAAGCTTGTACAGGTGTTGTGGGGTATGTTGCGCTGAGAAATAATTGTTAAAAATTGGATACGTTGCGCCGTTTAAGAGTTAATTAGCACTGAAATTAGCCATTGCGCTTTGCAAATTCAAGCGGTCCTCCAGAGACGGTGTCGTGAGACGTTTTCTTCGTTTGGATTCCTAAAACCGAACAAGAGAGCGACACAGAAATTGGACATGGGGCGGTAGCAACGATCGACCCAGAGTCAAACGCTGAGCAGTCTCATGCGATACTATCTTCTCCTGAATTTACGCGCGGAACTTGAACCTGGAAACGGCGCAACCTACCTGTAACATCCTTATAAGCTTTTCGGGCTTTTACTCATCGTGCTTTGTATACATAATTTAATATAAACATAAAATAAGGTTAAAATGAACCTTAAAAATACATCTTTTCCGTTAAAGTGAAATAAACGAAAAGATTACTAAAATATATAGCGTGATTTGCTGTTAGTGTGCAATTATTTAGGAAATAAGTTGGTATGACACAAACATGTACATTTAGAAAAGGGGAGCATCAGGAAGAAACCCATCGACGTAAGGTATTTCGCAAAAATGGTTAAATGCGTGACAAGATATAAAACATTGATAAATTATATTGCTTGCACCAGTGCATGATTTTATAGCGATATGCAAAGTGAAACAGAACCACGCGGACCAGCTTTCAGGGATTATTAAGGGATACTTTCGAAGATTTTTTTACAAGACCCCACGATCTCTGACGGGTCGTCACTAAGTACTATTGCAATTATGGTTTACTCGGTTTGTCACCACAGTCACACTTGTTTCTGCAAAAATGCCTTCATAGCATTGAGGAAGCCTGTTAACTTGCAACAACCAAAACGTACAATACACAACACGCAGTAATGCCACAGCCCTGGGTGGACAAAATGTTGTATTTTTGTCATATTGTGTTCAGTTTGTTCTCTCAGTGTACAGAATAGCACGTAACAAATGCAGAACTGTTCTCTTACAGGTACTGCTCAAACTATGGACAACCATGACCGCGACAGCGTGTACAGTGACGCACCATCGACTGCCTTACACGCTCAAGTATTCCAGGAGTTCCATATCCTACTAAATGACTGCAATCATCTTAGCGATCAGGTGCGTTTGAGTATGAGTCGGATCCTCATAAAATAGGTTCTTCACATACCCATCCCCCGAAGACGAAATCCATTGATGTCGCGTCTGCTGACCGGTCTGGGTTTGAAACTGGTTCACTGTGGCCAATTCACTTTTGTCCAAGCTGTGCTTCTACGTGGTTCATATAATCGAGTGCAAAGTGTGCCGGCGCCCCGTCATTTTGAAACCACATAATCTAACAAATTCTCACCGGCATATCTTCTAGGACTCGTGAGTGGACATATTGAAGAAACGTCTTGTACATGACTCCTTTCAGTGCATCGGGAAGTAGATAATGTCCAATGACATGGCATACTTCTGTTGACAAGATCGACACACCACTGCGTGCGGATTTTCGTCATCCCGTGCATGACTATTTGTACTGTCCAACATACCCGTCTTATAAACATGGCTTCGCCTGTAAACACGAAAGCAGGCGAATTTCGGTTTTCTGTATATTGCTGTAGGAATTAATGCTCTAACGTCATTCGAAATGGGAAGTCCGCTGACGGCAATGATTGCTCTTTCTGTGGATGAGATGGGTACAGTGGTCGTTCATGTAAGACTCAAAACAGTTGATGGCTTTGCAGGACTGTCACTAATCCTAGGCAACACATTCTCAACCGTGTCGGGTGCTCTGGCATACCTCTCGCGCACAGTATCTTCCACTGTAGCCCGGAAGGTTCCAGTTTTCGTAGGTGCCTTTTAGAGATGCAAAGGTATTGTGATGCAGTTGTCGTCGTTGCGGGATGAAACCAGCATTGCGTCACTCTGCCGCTATCCTATAGCATTCAGTAAACCCATACAGGAGGTGTATATCGCCCAACACTAACTCAGTAAACCTATCCATTGTACTGCTATATATGGCCATTACCGCACAACTAAGACTGCCAGAAAACAAAATCATAGAAAGAACAGAGCAGTACTGAATGAAGACTGAAGGCCACGACATAAGAATGGCATTACTGTTGTGCCGTGAGCGAATAGACAGACACAGAGAACATAATGTCGGGATTTGCACTGTTCTGCACTATTTTCAGCGCAGTTCAGATATAAAGCTAATTCGGACACGAGACCAAACGAAATGGAATAACTCTACGAGTCACTGCAGACCGTGCCTACGTTGTACCAAAACATCCAGTTGGTATCACTGTACAACTTACGAGAGTTTGTTGGGGAAGTTCAGGTTCACCCAGTATAATACAAAATTCTCACCAGCTTCCCGCTGCGTCAGTAAAGACGGCGTTCTGCATAAGTACAGCTTATGATCCAGTCGTCGGAAGGCTGAAGGGAACACGGTTGTCTTGCAGCCAAAACGTTACATGATGATGGATTGCGCACCAGTGCCGATGCAGGCGGTAACGTGGCTTTACAGAGTGTCAACGATAACTGTTTACAACGCACCACAGTGGTTTATGGGAAATCGTGACGAACAGTTTGATGTAAGACACTTGTCGTATATCAAGCCAGGAAATTACCTCAAATTCCCCTACGCAAATCACTTAAGCAAAGCGCACGTGCGCAGCCCGCGAATTTTAATATCGTCTCGACCCTTCCATGTGAGGGTAATGAAAGGAAAAGGCTTTTGAACAAGTTATGCAATACCTAATTACGATTCCAGTTCGAACTAAACTTACGAGCATAGTTGTCCCGTCTCATAAAAGCCAGAGAAATAAGGCGATTCAATTGTTAATTTTACAGTGTTAAAATTCACAAAATTGTGACACGTAATTTACAAAAACGTCAGTTTTAAAATTGGTTATTGCGCGACAAAGTCGATGGCGTAAGAGGGCGAGAGGGTATCAAAAATCTCTCACAGTGCGAATGCTCTGCGGCCAGTTTGAGGTTGCTTCCCGGCCTGATGGACCAGAGGTGTTTCTTTATCATTTTTTTCGTCTCGACTGCCCCTCCACCAGTGTGGTACGTCGTAAGCAGGTATTATTGGATCCTAATATCCAAACAGCTGCGAACCCACGATAGTCAGATCTTGAGAACGTCCGCGGAATACTCGCCCGAAAGCTTGTTGCTTTTTAACAACTCGTCACCGAAGGATGCTCGAGATAATTTTGTCAATACAGTATATTAAAATAACTGTCTTAAATAAATTATACTTCTCAAGCAATATATAATTAGAGAGATTGCTGACAGCTGTCGCACTAAATTATACATGGCATATGAACAGAACTTAATCGGTCGTGTTTACAGTAGGCGATGTAACAGTGCAGAGAACGTGTATAAAAGTAAAAAACCAAACATCAGATCAGTTATAATCGGTAATATAACTGGACACGTACGGGTTGGGTTCTGTGACGAGACTATCCCGCGCCAGATGTGTGCTGTCGTCATCCGATTTGAACATTTGTAACGCGAATCAGCAGCCTATGTTTTTGAAGAAGTGCTATTGTGATTATTATTATCACGCAAAGCTAACTTTTGCCTTAACGATTAACAATAACAGGATTTCGTCATTCCACGTTCGCCGGTTACGAACGACGTCTGCGTAGCCTCAAGTTAATTCTTGCAAGAGAATGAAAGTAAATTCCTGGGGGTAACCATCATTTTATGCCGTAAGGAAAGACTAAGAAGGCCAATATTTTCTTGCCAATTTTATGATTCCCTCTTTTCTTATCGGTAATGTAATGTATCCTCTCTTTGGCTCTCACGAAACATTTAAAATAACAAAACCCATATTGAGCAATGAGCATTATTCGTAAATGGCTTCAGAAGTATCCATAGGATTGCGGAAATGCCTTACAGAATCCTATTGAAATTTTTGTGTGGTATGTGGCTTACATGTCCTCCAGAAACACCGTGTTGAAACTCAACGGCAGATAGATTCGTGTTCTCAGATCTCGTCTAGGACATATGAGGGTGACCGGAAAGTAATGCACAATAATTTTTTTCTCCCCTGGTATTGCAGCTTAAATATTGAAATTTCACGTCGATATAGTCTGATACGATATTGCAGTGTCTGTGTTATTCCAAATTACGACGCAAAGTTCCTTCTGACACTCGTGCGGCCTTGAATTATAATGCCTACCCTTTACGGGAATATACATAATGGATGTTCGAGTACTGGTTGTAGGCACATGGCTGACGACATATGAAAGTTTGGCGTCTGACCGTGAGTCGTGCTCGGATAGTGAAATAGTAAGGCGGCCACTCGCAGTGAGCGGTAAATCCGGGTTCGAGTACCGGTCCGGCATAAATTTAAATTGTCGTTATTCCATAACAAAACTGATGCTAGACCATACCTGCAGCTGCGAACATTTAATGAAATAGTTTGAAATTTACCCTACACGGGGCATTTTGTATTCACGTGCAGCGCTAGCGACAGAAGCCTTAACTACGAAACACCGCATTCTACTATCGTCAACTTGTGAAGAGCAACGAAGCTTAGTTCGAGATTTGTGGGCCAAAGGGCGTTAAACGAGTGAAATTCACAAGGACATGTGTGTCGTGCATGAGGACGACTGCACGGACCCTAACTACGTCTCCAGATGGTGTGCACTCTTCCGAGAGGGCCGTGTCAACCTTACTGATTCGCCACGCTCCTGTAACAGCTGCAACCCCGAAAAATGTTAGAGCCACTGAGGCACCAATTTTGAACGACTGCTGTGTGTAGAATTGCGAATCTTAGCGCGGCAGTTCAACGTTTCCTACGGTGCAGTGTACGATATTGTTCGTGAGATGTTGAAATTTCGCAACATTAGTGATCGCTAGGTGCCTAAGAACCTGGCAGATAGCCACAAGGGCCAGCGAATGATGACAAACTTGGATCATGTAACGTCTTACGAAGCGGAAGGGCATGATTTTCTGAAAGGAATCGTCACTGGTGGCGAGTCGTTGGCGTATCACTACAGTCCCGAAACTAGCCAGGCCTCTATAGAGTGGAAACATGCTGGTTACCCAGAACGGAATAATTTCAGAGTGACCCAATCTGCTAGGAAAGTGCCTGTGACAGTGCTCTGGTCATTCATGTTGTGGTACTATCGAACTTCGCTGAACACGGAACCACGGAACCACATTGAAACTTTGGTTATGTTGCGTCGAGCTGTTCGTGACAAACTCCACAACGTTGGTACTGATGGTGTCAAACTTGTCCACGAAACTGTTCGCCCCCATGTTGATGCTTCTGTTCGTGAGAAAATTCCCAAATTTTGGTATGAGACGTTCCAGCATTCACCATACGGTCCGGACCTTGCAGCCGCCGACTTACATCTGTTTGCTCCTACGAAGAAATTCCTGGCCGGCCAACGCTTTTCCACAGACGTGGAAGTGAAATCGGCAGTCCGCAGGTGGCTATACTCCAACCAAACGAGATTCTACGAACTGGACATGTTGAAACTGGTACACGATGGGAGAAGTGTGGCGAGAACGTTGGTGACTGTGTATAAAAGTAGATAAAAGATGTAACTTCATTGACGACCGTTTTTATTTTTTTACCCATTAAACTCTTTGGTAGTGTAATTATTGCGCGTTCCTTTCCGATATTCCCTCGCAGTACGAAAAGAGCTGCTGTTAGAAGGTAGATCACATAATAACAATGAATAAACTGATGTAGATATTTTGCGTTTTTCGTAGTAGTGAGTTCATTGTTCTGTATGATTGTTTGTGAAAGAGTTACCTAAACTGGTTATGTCTCAAGAGAACTGTTCCGACTGAACACTGGTCGAACCCACAGTGTTTTGTTGAGACCATAAACAGGCCAGTCTGAGCACTACTAGTACTATCTCAAAGGCGAGATTTATGAATACCGCTGTGACGTCAAATATACTGAAGAGGCAATGACCATTGTCTACCGTGATATTAAATGTCTTCTGGTGACGCTTCAGACACCTGTTGTCGTAAGGGAAGTACCCAGACGAATGAGCAGTCATTCTAGCGGCGATACAGAACAAAAATGGGGGAATCCACTGACGTAGACAAATATGACAAAGCTTCTTATGGTCCTGGTGCCTGGGATCATATCTGGGCAGAAGACCGTTAGTCCTTTAATCGTTAATCAACGAAGTTGACTTTTCGACTAACGAATTTACTTTTAAGATATTTTTAGGAAAGGACAACGGACTCTAACTTTCTTTGAGTCAGTTATTCGTTAATTAGGTACATACTATTTATGACAAAATGGACGCCACATCGCCAGCGGAAATCACATTCTGACAACTTCGCCGCATGTAGTTATGTGTAAGCGAGAATAACTGCCTGTTGTCTGTTTACAGAGTTCGCGTTAAGTGCTGCTATTTTTTAGTGGATTGACTGTGGCAACTAGATCATCACTGTAAATGTATGACAATCGAGTGGAAGTAATAAAAACGAATTGAAAAAGTTGTAGACGAGGCTCTGAAGCAAGAAGCCGCTAACATTTCAAAGGAAGGAGACACTTTAAGCGGCAGTGGCGGAAGCAGCAACAACGAAGACAAAGAAGCTTTTTTACGCTTTTCACTCAATCTAAAGAGACACCAAGCATCAACACATCTGTAAAAAGTAAAGACCAGTATCTAATCAAAATGTGACTAGGTATGAAATCAAAAGACTCATTCAATGATGCAATGTTTCTTGGGAAGCAAGTTTAAGCAAATTTACTTATTAAATATGATACCCCTATACCCTCGAGTGTTGCAATCGAATTGTGGCCAGACACATTTTGTCTCCTAAACGAGGCTCGCTTTCGGATGAATACTTTAACATGTTGATGTTCGTAAGGGCAAATGTGCAACTTATGTCAGATATTATCTGATTCTCCTGCATTTTATTCTCCCATAATTTAACAATGGTGATTAAATATTCATAAAACCAAATGGTTGTATGATTACCAGGTGCAGAAGTATGAAACCGGAATTTGGTTGCAATAATAACACGTCAGTTGTTTGAAAGTGATAAATAATATTTTGTTCAAAATAATTTCCATTGCTATTTATACATTTCTCCCACCTCTCCGGCAGGCTATGAATGATACGCAAAAATAAAAATAAAAAAGAAATTAATAAAAATACAGTTCTTTTGAAGCGAGCCACTCAACGAGCCATTTTGGTAGATTTTCATACGAATTGAAGCGTTGTTCAGCGAGAGTGATGCAAAGACAGTCGGAAGGAGCCAAGTCTGGAGAATAAGCCGCTTGCCCTAGTATTTCGCAACTGAACGCCTCAATCGTTTGTGTGAGGGGGCGTTGTCATGAAACTTTATGACTGTGTTGCCTTTTTCCATATTCCGGTCGTTTCTCACTTAATGTCCGTGAAGTATCTGCGCTAGCAGAAGAGAAATGCGGGAAACACAAGTCCGAAAACAATTTATTGGACTCAACCAAAACGAAACAACAATACAATCTGCAAAAGAACAACAGACTCGATCCCGACTGCGGATCGTCACAAATATACAATAACGATTAATAATGGAAAAACCCTTCTCTTGACGTGGAGAAATCACAACGAAACAACTCTACCATGTCAAGAGGTCTGTCAAATATACCAAGTCCATCCGCAAGAGATCGGCCAGCTAGGAGAGGTGTCTGGCCGTGGCTGCCGGGGTGCAGATCTGTAGACTTCCAAGTGGTGCGTCGAACTGCCTTTTGCCGGCAGTGCGCCACCTTATAAAGCGGAAGTATTTGTGATCACTTGCCTGGTGTATCAAAGTAGTTCCTGGGCTAGCTTCGACCTCTGGTGAAGCTGTTCTGCAGGCTCCGCGAACGGGTAGCGGTTCCTGGTGGCCGCTGGTGGAGACCTGTTGTTGAGTTGATGATGTTTGGTTTGTGGGGCGCTCAACTGCGTGGTTATCAGCGCCCGTACAATTACCCAATCTTTGCTCAGTCCAATTTCGCCACTTTCCTGGATGATGATGAAATGATGAAGACAACAAAAACACCCAGTCATCTCGAGGCAGTGAAAATCCCTGACCCCGCCGGGAATCGAACCCGGGACCCCGTGCTCGGGAAGCGAGAACGCTACCGCGAGACCACGAGCGGCGGACAAATGTTGTTGAGTTGTGGCAGCCGGTAAGTATTTGTTTTGACAATACAGACGACGTAGGTTTTCCTGGTGAATATATGCCCTATGATCAGGCATCCCGTATTGGTCGGACGTGAAGTGGGATGCCGATGCAGTAGGCGCCACAATGTATGAAGTGGGAGGACTTAGTTTGATTTAAATCGATCATTTGCTGTTGGTAGCGATCAGCATTAACGGTTTCGCAAGGATTTAGTAGCTCACAATAGATGGCACCCGTCTGATCCCACCAAACACAGAACATTCTCTTCTTTCCTAAACGATTTGGTCTGGCAGTAGATGTCGATGTTTTGCCTGAATTCACCCATGATTTACGATGCTTAGCATGCTCAAAATATATCCATTTTTCGTCACCAGACACTATTCGATGGAGATTCCTTTTGTATCTGGCGAGCAGTTTTTCACAAGTGGTCTTTCGATTTGCTTGCTGTCTTTCATGCAGTTCATGCGGAACCCATTTTACCACTTTCTGCACTTTTCCTATAGCTTTCAAGCGAAGAGAAACGGCTTTCTGCGTCACATTCAATTGTTCCGCGAGTTCCTGTTGAATTTGAGTGTATCGTCTTCGTCCAATAAGGCCTGCAATTCGTTGTGATCGAACGTTTTTGGTGGTTTCCAGCGCTCGTCATTCCTCACGTCAAAATCACTACTTTTGGATTTTTGAACCATTCGAAACACCGTTTTCCTAAGAGCATGTTTGCCGATAGCTTCTACAAGCCTTCGATGCGATTCTGCAGCAGTTTTCTTCAAATGAGAACAGAAAACCAATGCTGCCCGCAAATCGTAGTTCGTAGGCACCAAAGTCGACATATTTCTCGATTTAAAACAGCTACCGTTGTATGGAACTTGGGTTGCTGTGTGTTGATATTCCTCGCCAGCCGTTACAGGAAGCAGATGGCGCTGCAGGCGCGGTCTCACGGGCCCTACGCTGACCGCTAGCAACATCAATAGGGACATTCCGGTTTCATACTTCTATACCTGGTAAACTGTTTTTTATTTATCTTCAGAGTCCTACATAAACTTCCCAAACCAAAATATTCTTATTTAGGCAAGGATAATACGCTAAACCCATAGCATAAAGTTTACTATTACGAGTAATGATTAAGGATTAATTTTAACTACCAATGAATGTCCTATAAAGTAGCTCTTTAACGGTTAACGAAGTTAACTTTTTTAGTAACGGATTAACAATTAGCGAAGTTAAATTTTTCAGTAAATTTTCAGCTTCGACCTACCATCTCGCAAACGGCGAAGCGGATCTGCTGTTCGCATGCCGTTGGCGTGAACATTTATGGAAAGTGGATGAAGCACGGTGACACCAGGCGTGGTGGAAGCCCACGGCTCATTACAGACGTGAAGATCGGAGGCTAACACGCACTGTCAAGCAGCATATGTGGGTACTTGCGACAGATCTCACGACAGATTACAGTACTGGTGCAGGAACGAACGTTTCGGATGCAGGGGCTTAGAGTACGTTGTTGAACGTGAGGCTCCACAGCGGAACACACCGACATGTCTCCATATCGAGCCAACGACAAAGTCAATTAGAGCCACAGCGAGCACAGGATCATCGAAGTGGGACAGTGGATCGATGGAAAGGTGTCATCTTGTCCGACGAATCAGGTTTCTTGTTAAACCAGGTCATTCGTCACGTCCGGAACGAGGCAGTTGTACATGTCTCAATTTACGTATTCAGTTAGTAGCTAACACTTCATATTATTACGTAATACAGAATACAAAGCAAAATAAATAACGCGGCGTATAATACACTTCAAAGAAAGAAAACCGCATGTATCCGAAAAATTGACGGATAAGTGCCCCTTTCTTATATATATAAAAGGAGACAGAACAAATGTCAATAACTACAGGGGAATCTCACTTTTACAAGTCACCTACAAAATTCTCTCAACATGCCTGCTGAAAAGAACACAAGAGCAGCTGGAACGCCAAATTGGTGATTATCAAGCAGGCTTCCGCCCCGGTCGCTCATGCATAGAACAAATATTTAATTTAAAGACAATATTAAAACACAAAGCAATTAGAAATGCCCCCATAATTTGTACATTTGTAGATTTTAAGAAAGCCTATGACTCAATAGACCGGCAATCTTTGTTTAACATTTTAGAGGAACTTGGACTTGACTCCAAAACACTAAGGCTTATCAAAGAATCACTGACAGACACTGTATCTAAAGTTAAATTCAGGGGAGAAATCTCTGAACCTTTTCTCATAAAAACTGGAGTACGTCAAGGTGACGGGCTATCTCCACTTCTGTTTAATATAGTCCTGGATAAAGTCATTAAGGAATGGGAAAAAGAATTAAAAATCAATCCTACTGGAAACCAATCCATCTTGGTAGAACCAAAGACAACGTGGAGATATCTTGTTTAGCATTCGCGGACGACTTGGCCATACTTGCAGATGATGAAGAAATCGCCACCAAACAAATAGAGATCCTTAAGGAATGCGCGGATAAAGTAGGTTTACAAATTTCGTTTCAAAAGACAGAATTTTTCTGTACAAAATTCCATATACACAGTTTGAACACAAAATATGGAAAAATAAATAGAGTAAAACATTTTAAATACCTAGGTGAAATTTTGGAGCCAACCGGAGGAGAGAAAGTTGCACAGAAGATCAGACAACAGAAAATGAAGAGAGCATATGGTATGACACATGAAATATACAATAAAAAATGCATCTCCTCGAACACAAAAATCAGACACTACTGCGCAGTAATTAAGCCAGCAGCACTATATGCTAGTGAAACGCTCACACTCCACACAAAATGTGATTTAGAAAAAATACTAAAAGAAGAACGCAAAATTATGAGAAAGATTTTAGGTCCAAAATTAACAGAAGAAGGATATCGGATACAATCAAGAAGAACCACAGAAACTATATCAAACCTGGCAGCAGACATAAGAAGGCGAAGATTAAAATTTTATGGACATGTCACTAGACTTCCCCCCACACGACTCACCAACAGAATTCTCACTTACATAGAAAAAGTCAAATCAACAACACCATGGATTAGCCAAGTAAAATTAGATTTACAAAAAGCAAATATTGAACTTAAAGATGTCAAAGACAGAAAAACTTTTAGAAATAAGGTGGAAAAGTGGATTGTATTGTCGGAGAAGGAAGCACTAAAGAGACCAGGAATAAAATGGACAGAAGAAAGAAAAAGAAAACATGGAGAACGGATGAAAGAAGTATGGAAGAAACGACGTCAGAAAGCTTTGCGTGATCCTTCTGGGTCCATTCGCGATAAGTAAGTAAGTAAGTATATATATATATATATATATATATATATATTTTTTTTTTTTTTTTTTCTGACAGGTTTGATGCGGCGCGCCACGACGTTTTCTTATGAGTTAACCTCCTTATCTCTGAGTAGCACTAGCGTCCTACGTCCCCGATTATATGTCGGATATGTTTCCGTCTCTGTCTTCCGCTACAGATTTGGCCTTCTGTCGCTATCTATAGTATCACGGAAGCTATGGTTTGACGTCTTAAAACATGGGCTGCCATCCTGTCCCATCTCCTGTTCAATGTTTTCCACATATTGCTTTGCTCCCCTACTCTGTCTAATCAGTTCTTACCAATATAGCTAGCAACGTAAAGCTATAAATACTGAAAATTGTCTCTTATTCTGTACATTCGCATACGTTACAACTTAATGACTCTCGTGGTTGGATTACGTAGCTGCAGCAACCGCTATCCAATTAAGTGTTTGATACTGTAGTTTACTGGCTACAAGTCATTCGTCACGATCCAATGATGTTGCCCGATTATCTACTCTCCCATCTGATGCTTCTGGGTAAGTGAAGGAAGACAGAATAAATCTTAAAATTACGCTGACGAGTATTTATTTAGGATAGAGAACCAGCTTCTGTGGGGTAAGGACTTGATGCTATAATTTCCATTACTTAATCTAGGAAAACCACGGACAACCTAAACCTGAACTGTAGTTTGGGGGTGTGGTAATTGCTGAGGGGTGAGTACTCTTCCTAAAGCACTGCGTCGTCTCTTTCCGCTTACTTGTAGGGCACCTGTAACGTCTGACTCGTGTCTAGCTGAAGCTAGTTTCATTATCGTGTTTTGCTATTCACTATCTTTGACACTTTTACCTATTGGTAAGGAAGTATCGTGTTCAAGTTGAAACTTCTTTATTAAAATATTTTACTTAAACTACTGAGTGAAACTGCATGCAAGTGAACCTACTTTCTCTTTACTTATTCTTATCATGTGAACACTGACCCACAATATTCTGGTGTAACGCAATCTGACTGCTCAAAAAAATTACAACCTCACTTCAAATAATTAATTCAAAAGAATGGCCCTGAATAAAAAATGTTTCAAATGGCTCTGAGCACTATGGGACTTAACATCTGTGGGCATCAGTCCCCTAGAACTTAGAACTACTTAAACCTAACTAACCTAAGGACATCACACACATCCACGCCCGAGGCAGGATTCGAACCTGCGACCGTAGCAGTCGCGCAGTTCCGGACTGAGCGCCTAGAACCGCTAGACCACCGCGGCCGGCGGCCCTGAATAAAAAGAAATCTTAACAATAACCTATACATTTCATTAAGCACTTACCTCACAAAAATCTTCATTACGCGAACTACTGCAATACAGCGAGCGTCAATACTGCCAGCTAAATAAAATATTCTAACTACTAAAGCCACTAACTGCTAACAGGCATGTGGTTAGCAAAGGAAAAATTTTGTTGCAAACTAAGTAATGTATTTCTTACCTTAATAATGTGACATCCAGTTGAAACACGAATATAAATCGTCAATGACATCCAGTATAAAGACATATAATCATGAATAATTTTCAATCTCCAAGTCGCATTCTTCCAGGTCGTTACCCTACGCAAACACTTCAGACCTCTACTCTCCATCAATGCTAACTTCTCACATTTAACTTCCATAACTGGTGGCTGTTAACCTGCCCAACAGTACTTCCATCTCTGCTGGCAACTAACTTTCAACTGCCCAACACTACTGACGATCAACTTCCAACAACAAGTCCGACCAGCCACAGAGTCTCGGACAAAGTGCAGTCAGATATTTAGTAAGAGCGCTGCACAGCGCTGCCAACACAGAAACAGCACACATACAAAGTGTTATCAGTTAATAATACATAGCAATTATCAACTGCCAGTTACTGACATCAGAATAGACACAGTTCAAATAATGCATCGGTACCTAGAAGCGGCTGAGAAACATACTCTATTTTACAGCCGCAATAAAATAGAATGGATGGAGCGTGCAAATGACTGGGCCAACGTTGGCTGTATGCCGCAGTGCGGCTCACTTTTTGAGAGCTAAAACCCAATTGCTCTGACTTCTCCTGAGAACAAAGCCTCCATTGTTCTCCGCTCCACCCACAAGTAATGGAAATGACCTACCGCATAAACAATACGTCAGAAACTCAGGTAGAAGCTCCACAGGAAACTGGAATTTCATACACCCTGCAACGTTACTGAAGTTCGCATCCGATTTCATTTACTGCAGAACGAACTTGTTGCTTCATCTGAGAACATACTAACAAATTTATTAAATGAGTCTCCCACCATATTTGATTTTTGGGATTAAAGCTGTGAAGATGGCTGATTATATCTATCATGACGTTTTGACTATTACCTTCATTATATCATAAATTAGAACTCGTAGTATGTCTGCTGATTTCTTTCACATAAAGTAATTGAAAGGTATTCATTTCAGTACGTACATTAGAAATATTCAAGAGAATAACTGTATCAAATTAGTAAAAATTCAGTAGAAACGTATGTTTTATCAGAGAAGTTTCGCTTTGATATTAAATGCACATGATGATTTTTTACCTATTTTTGGTTGATAATCAAGCATTATATTTTCACGTTCTTAGAATCGCTTTCCTAAAATGAAATACACTACTGGCCATTAAAATTGCTACACCACGAAGGTGACGTGCTACAGACGCAAAATTTTACAGACAGCAAGAAGATGCCGTGTAATGCAAATGATTAGTTTTTCAGAACATTCACGCAAGGTTGTCGCCGGTGGCGACAATTACAACTGAGGAAAATTTCCAACCGATTTCTCATACACAAATAGCAGTTGACCGGCGTTGCCTGGTGAAACGTTCCATCACGTTTCCGACATTGATAAAGGTCGGACTGTAGCCTATCGCGATTGCGGTTTATCGTATCGCGACATTGCTGCTCGCGTTGGTTTGAGGTGCCATTGGTTACACGTCTCGCTCACCTCTTGTTCGCATTGACCACCCTTTGAACAGTGGGCGTTACATTTCAGATGTGTTACGACCCGTGGCTCTACCCTTCATTCGATCGCTGCAAAACCCTACATTTCTGCAGCATAATGCACGACTGCATGTTGCAGGTCCTGTATGGGCCTTTCTGGATACAGAAAATGTTCGACTGCTGCCCTGGCCAGCACATTCTCCACATCTCTCACCAATTGAAAACGTCTGGTCAATGGTGGCCGACCAACCGGCTCGTCACAATACGCCAGTCACTACTCTTGATGAACTGTGGTATCGTGTTGAAGCTTCATTGGCAGCTGTAGCTGTACACGCCATCCAAGCTCTGTTTGACTCAATGCCCAGGCGTATCAAGGCCGTTATTACGGCCAGAGCTGGTTGTTCTGGGTACTGATTTCTCAGGATCTAATCACCCAAATTGCTTGAAATTGTAACCACATGTCAGTTCTAGTATAATATATTTGTCCAATGAATACCCGTTAATCATCTGCATTTATTCTTGGTGTAGCAATTTTAATGGCCAGTACTGTATTTATGACGGCAGTCTTCTACGCTGGTATGTTTATTCGATTCCACTTGTTGATTTAACATCGATCCTGGCGCTTGTATTGGTTTTACTTCTCCCATCTGAAATATATCATCCATCCATTAAGAAAATCTTATTGAAGAAGGTTCAAACTCTTTCAGTCTTAATCTGTAAGGTTCGTATCTGTGACTGTTGTTTGCAATCAAGTGTTTTAAAAACTGAGTCTGGTCAACTCGGCTATAATTAACGATGTCTGAGGGAGTCATATCACAAAAATTAGTGCATATCAGTGACAGTGCCCGGAACTATGCACATGCAGATGTGTTCACGAGAATGAGTAACTTATGCAGTAATGACAGAATCGTCGTGCTATTTAGTAGATTAACAATGCAGTTACACTCCTGGAAATGGAAAAAAGAACACATTGACACCGGTGTGTCAGACCCACCATACTTGCTCCGGACACTGCGAGAGGGCTGTACAAGCAATGATCACACGCACGGCACAGCGGACACACCAGGAACCGCGGTGTTGGCCGTCGAATGGCGCTAGCTGCGCAGCATTTGTGCACCGCCGCCGTCAGTGTCAGCCAGTTTGCCGTGGCATACGGAGCTCCATCGCAGTCTTTAACACTGCTAACATGCCGCGACAGCGTGGACGTGAACCGTATGTGCAGTTGACGGACTTTGAGCGAGGGCGTATAGTGGGCATGCGGGAGGCCGGGTGGACGTACCGCCGAATTGCTCAACACGTGGGGCGTGAGGTCTCCACAGTACATCGATGTTGTCGCCAGTGGTCGGCGGAAGGTGCACGTGCCCGTCGACCTGGGACCGGACCGCAGCGACGCACGGATGCACGCCAAGACCGTAGGATCCTACGCAGTGCCGTAGGGGACCGCACCGCCACTTCCCAGCAAATTAGGGACGCTGTTGCTCCTGGGGTATCGGCGAGGACCATTCGCAACCGTCTCCATGAAGCTGGGCTACGGTCTCGCACACCGTTAGGCCGTCTTCCGCTCACGCCCCAACATCGTGCAGCCCGCCTCCAGTGGTGTCGCGACAGGCGTGAATGGAGGGACGAATGGAGACGTGTCGTCTTCAGCGATGAGAGTCGCTTCTGCCTTGGTACCAATGATGGTCGTATGCGTGTTTGGCGCCGTGCAGGTGAGCGCCACAATCAGGACTGCATACGACCGAGGCACACAGGGCCAACACCCGGCATCATGGTGTGGGGAGCGATCTCCTACACTGGCCGTACACCACTGGTGATCGTCGAGGGGACACTGAATAGTGCACGGTACATCCAAACTGTCATCGAACCCATCGTTCTACCATTCCTAGACCGGCAAGGGAACTTGCTGTTCCAACAGGACAATGCACGTCCGCATGTATCCCGTGCCACCCAACGTGCTCTAGAAGGTGTAAGTCAACTACCCTGGCCAGCAAGATCTCCGGATCTGTCCCCCATTGAGCATGTTTGGGACTGGATGAAGCGTCGTCTCACGCGGTCTGCACGTCCAGCACGAACGCTGGTCCAACTGAGGCGCCAGGTGGAAATGGCATGGCAAGCCGTTCCACAGGACTACATCCAGCATCTCTACGATCGTCTCCATGGGAGAATAGCAGCCTGCATTGCTGCGAAAGGTGAATATACACTGTACTAGTGCCGACATTGTGCATGCTCTGTTGCCTGTGTCTATGTGCCTGTGGTTCTGTCAGTGTGATCATGTGATTTATCTGACCCCAGGAATGTGTCAATAAAGTTTCCCCTTCCTGGGACAATGAATTCACGGTGTTCTTATTTCAATTTCCAGGAGTGTATGAGTTTACTTAATCCCAGCCATCCGCTAGTTTGCACTACACTTCAAGAGTAACAACAAGAGTAATAATTTTTTCCAAAGATGTGTAGATAAGATATAACTGTGTTAATTTATTTTAATGTTTTTTGTGGTATTGTGCACCGAGAAGACAAAACTGATGGGATACCTCCTAATATCGTGTCCGACCATCTCCTGCCTGGAGTAGTGCAGCAGCTCGACTTGGCACAGCCTCAACAAGTCGGTTGACGTCCCCTGCAAAAATATTCATCCATTCTGCCTGTATAGCCATTCATAACTACGGATGTGTTGCCGATGCAGGATTTTGTGCACGAACTGACGTCTCAATTATGTCCCACAAATGTTCGATGGGATGAATGTCGGACAGTGTGGTGGGGTGGTTCACTGATTCGAATTGTACAGAATGTTCTTCAAATCAATCGCGAACAACTGTGGCCCGGTAACATGGTGGATCGTCATCCACAAACATACCATCGTTGTCTGGGATCATGAAGGCCACGAATGGCTGCAAATGATGTACAAGTAGCCGAACATAGCTATTTCCTAGTCAATGATCGGTTCAATTGGACCAGAGGACCCAGTCCATTCCATGTAAACACATTCCACACCATTATGGAGCTATCACTAACATGCACAATGCAGGAATTCGCGGGAATCAGGTGACTTGTGTGTGCAGATGTGGTGCCAACTCCCTCCAGCAACCTGCTAAGGCCTCACTGGTTACGTACCACGACGCGTCGCCTCTATTATCCATGCCAAAGGTGGACAGACCGTCAAAATTTTCTGGCTGGTCAGTGTATAGTGTGAATTACCTTTTATTCTTCATAGATTGCACCTATTTTCCTAAGAGTTTCGAACATTTGCACTGGTTTACATTGTCGAACACTTCTTGTAGGTTTAATGGGCTTATTAATGTGTTTGCGGCTGGTCCCGGCAAAGGTTCGAGTCCTCCCTCGGGCATGGGTGTATGTGTTTGTCCTTAGGATAATTTAGGTTAAGTAGTGTGTAAGCTTAGGGACTGATGACCTTAGCAATTAAGTCCCATAATATTTCACACACATTTGAATATTTTTTTATTAATGTGTTTCGATTTACGTTAAGGCCCGCTTCCATTGTCTTCCGCAACCTTTGAACTACCTCCTTGGTACCTTTACCTTCCCTAATGCCAAACTCAGTTCCATATAACAGATGGTCAGTTTTACTTACTGTTATTATGTATATTATTCTTATCAGAAACTCCAAAATGGTTCAAATGGCTCTGAGCACTATGGGACTTATCATCTGTGGTCATCAGTCCCCTAGAACTTAGAACTACTTAAACCTAACTAACCTAAGGACATCGCACACATCCATGCCCGAGGCAGGATTCGAACCTGCGACCGTAGCAGTCGCGCGGCTCCGGACTGAGCGCCTAGAACCGCTAGACCACCGCGGCCGGCTCAGAAACTCCGAAGCATGAGACGTTAAGCTGATTGTGTGATAGTTTTCACACTTACGTACCTTTATTATTTTCTGGATTGTGTGATTACGCTTCAGAAAGCGTGATGGTACGTTTCCAGTCTCACAGAGTATTCGTAGCAACTTGAATAGTCGTTTCGTTGCCGCTTCCCCCAGACATATCGATGTTAAGTGTGGCTTCCAACTAATTTGATCTCAGAGCTCCCAAAGTGCTATCGAACTTTGACACTAACACTGTATTCCCAATATCTTCCAGTTCGATTCTAATTTCTTCTTCTGTGACACTAATATTGGATTCCCTATATTTTCCATATCAAGTTTCTTCTCCTGTCACATCATCAGGCTGTTCGTCTTCCAATGAGAGGCTCTTTTCACCTATCTGCTCTCTTCTCCGTGTTCAACTGTGGAATTCTCGAAGTACTCATAACGTTGACGCCTTTGCTTTTAATTTATCCGAAGGCTGTTTTGACGTATCTATATGATGAATGAATCCTCCTGACGAGCACTTCTTTTCAGATTTCTTCATATTTTCCCTTCAATCATATCCCTTTGGCTTTTCTGCAATTTCTGTTGTATATTTCATTTTTGACTTATATTGCTGTATTCTTGTCTTTTCCTAAATAATTTTTGTACTTCTTTCGTCGATAATTTGAAGTATTTCTTTTCATCGGCATTTATTCCTCATTTACCTTGCTTTTATTTATATTTGCCTGTCCAACTTCTGTGATTGCCCTTTATAGAGACGTCCACTCGCCTTCAACGGAACTGCCTTTATTTGGTATTCAGTATCGCAGCATCCACAACCTTAAAGAACTTCAAACGCATCTCACCATTCCTTAGTACCTCAGCAACCGACGTTTTTCTGTACTGATTCTTTTGAATCGTTCGCCCGCATCTCGTGGTCGTGCGGTAGCGTTCTCGCTTCCCACGCCCGGGTTCCCGGGTTCGATTCCCGGCGGGGTCAGGGATTTTCTCTGCCTCGTGATGGCTGGGTGTTGTGTGATGTCCTTAGGTTAGTTAGGTTTAAGTAGTTCTAAGTTCTAGGGGACTGATGACCATAGATGTTAAGTCCCATAGTGCTCAGAGCCATTTGAACCATTTTTTTTTTTTTGAATCGTTCTCTTAAATTTCAGTCTACTATTCGTCATTATTGTAATGGAAGACTATATCTGCTCCAGGGTTCGCCCTGGAATCCAAACTCCGATTTAGGAATCTCTGTGTCATCTTGATATAGTCCATCTCATATCTTTTCTCGTCTCCATGCGATTTCGAGGTATATCTACCCCTCATGTGATTCTTGGATAGTGTATTCGCTATTACTAATGAGTCTTCTCTCATTCCAACTCCGGAGCCCGTATTCTTCCATAACTCGGTTTTCTATTCCTTCCCCTCCTACATCGTTTCAGTCACCTACTTTCTCCATCCCTTACATTATAAAATGGTCACCGTTCCAATTTTGCACAAAAGAAGTGCAATTTTGTCTAAATTTTTTAATGTAATGTCTCTCTTTCATTTAACGAGAAGAGAAACGCTCTAATCCCATTAAAAAAAAGGAAGGTCTGATGAGCAGTTTTGACCAGAAATAAGTCCACACTCATTTACATAGTAACGTGTCCAACTGTGTTTCATTAATATTTTGATAACATATTTTTCAAAGTAAATGTGTCTGTAAAACTGTAACAGAACGACAACAACGCTGATGAAACGCTTGTAAAATCACAAACGAACGACATATGACATCAGGTTACACATACGTAATGAAATTCAGTTTTGTGATCACCAGTTAAACAGTTCATAGTATTATTTAAAATTACTAAATACTCAGGGTTAAAGAACTTGTCCTTGTGACTTGAAAGTAATAAAGTTGCGAAGAATCTATATATAGCCCTGTAATTTGTTTAACTTCTTGTAGACTCTCTCAGATATGCCTAACTATTAAATTATGATAGAATCATAACAATAATTTTTAAGTAGTTTCATTTACTATTTTTTCAGTACCTTGACATTGTGAGTAAGAAACCTATTCCAAACAGTGTGAAATTTAGGTTAAGCACAGCCCACGTACATCTTTGAAAGTCCACAAATTATTCCAGTATTAGACATAATTACTGATACATGCGTTCAGAAAACTAATTAGTTCTCCACCTGAAAGTAGTGAGACGTTGGTTAGAGTCTGATATCGCCGTTAACATAGTTCATGCAGCCTCGTTCGATACATGGCTCACACAGTTCACCTATCAGGACCGGATATCAACACTTCACATCCACTCTCATAATTTGCAATGAAGCCCATTGTGTCTTCTTCCTGTGGCACTGACATAACAATATTGCTCACTTCATGCTTTTTCATCTTTCTACAAGCGTTAAGTGATTCACGCTACGACGCTGTGTCAACTGCTGTATAACCGCCGTCTGATTGCACTGGCTGGGTGCGGTCTCCCACCTCGCCTTCCCCTTTCCCTTTCATTCTTTTGCACTTCCCTAACACCCACCTTCCCCTCTACTTTTCTCTACCTTTTCTATGAATCATTTCTATACATGGATCAGCGATTCATTTCTAGTAGAATATTTATGCAATATATGCACATAACTTTCATTATTCACATAAATTAATTTGCATATTCTTTCTACACATTTCAGAAGCAAAAGTATGAAAAAAATACTAATATGGAAAAAAGTCGCAACACAAAGAAGGAGCTGTGCGAGGTAAACGGAATTTTGTAGGCGTGTTTCTACATCTGAAATACTATGTCTATTCAGATTTCGTGCCAGGTGCATATGAGTGGCACTAGTTGAGCCACTATGGTGATGGATTAGAATGGATTAAGGGGCTCCGGAACGCCCTATACTTGCAATGTTAAAATAACGCTTAATAATTACATCTTTCCTCACAAAGTATTTGAGGTAGGAAGTTGAACTTTTTACAGATTATTTATTGGAATATGGGCTACAACTTAACACAGGGATTTTACAAAATTTTAGTTCAGTTATTAAAGATGATTTTTTTTTCAATTGTAATGAAAATTTACAACATTTTTTTGCAATTTTTTATTTATATATTCAAAAATATACAGTTTTTTGGAAAAAGGCTGTGTTAAATTATGCAGAAGGTACTGTGTAACATTTACTGAAAATTTGAAACAAATATGTTTGGAAGATCCTTAGAAAACATGTAATTAGTATGAGAAAATAAAAGTTTTGGAAATCGAGCGACAAAGATTGGATTAACTTTTTAGTGCATTCCAGGTCCATAGGATGGATTATCTTCATCCTCTGCAAACTCCTCCTCCAGCTTCCTCTTGTTCCTCCTCCTGTTTACTCTTGCTTGTATTTCTAGACTCTTTACAGCCCTGTCTGCAGCCCGAAGGCGTTCCTTGTCTAAAGCAAGCATCGCTCGTACCATGTTAGAACCTATCTTCATTCCCATATTTCTAAATACCTTGCACCTTGCAATGTTGCCATCATTGAAAGTCGCAACAGCATCATACACACCAAAGTGAAGTGTTTCTATTCCAACAAATACAGTCTTGGGGATTCTCGACCATATAACACTATTTACACTTTCATTGGGGTTTTGAGTTTTTCCGTGAATACACTTTTTCAACAGTTCAGGTGCTGCTAAGTCTCTGAAAATAGGTTAGCCACAACACATACTTTATCTCACATCACTAAAATGTACCTGATGAACACGGACGTTAATAATAACACCATTTGACAGCAGTTTAACAGCGCCACAGTGGGTCACGCACATGTAGAACACATTTCAAAAAAAAAAAAAAAATTAAAAATAGTTGTAGTCTTCGGAATTGAATAAATTATATATCTATTAAAAGGTAATAGTCTGCAGATTCAGAAAACGCAAAAAAGTAAAAATTGAACTTTTCATGATCTTGAGCCTTTCCGGAGCCCCTTAAAATGAGGCCAGCTGAGGACCAGCAACCAAACTGTCTGTGGGTTAGACACACTAGACCTGCACCTGGAGTTATGGTCTGCGGTGTGATTCCGTATGGCAACAAGGACACAGTTGTGATTATCCCGTACTCTCTGACTGAGAATTCGGACGGCAGTCTGCTGACTCAATTTGTTCTGCTAACATTCATGAGCAGCATTCCAGAATAACGCCATCCTGCATACCGCTGCTGTAATCCAACATACTTTACAGATTGTCGGTATGTTGGAAATTGGAAATTCGTGGTAAGGTCTTATGGGACCAAACTGCAGAGGTCATCGTTCCCTAAGCCTACACACTACTTAATCTAACTTGAACTAACTTACTCTGTGGACAACACACACACCCATGCCCGACGGAGGACTCGGACTTCCGACGGGAGGAGGGGCACGGACCGTGGCAAGGCCCTAGTGACGGTGCGGCTACCCTCGCATGGCTCGGTATGTTGCCTTGGCCTGTTCGGTCACCAGACATTTCTCTCGTCGAGCAGGTCATCAGACGAAAACAACAGCATCATGCACAACTAACACTAACCGTCCAGACCTAGTGCAGCAGGAATGGAACTACATCCCACAAACTGATACCCGTTTCCTGCACCACACAATGCATGCACGTTTGCGTGTTTGCATTCAAAATTCTAGTGGTTATATCGGTTATTAAAGTACCAGCACTTCACATTTGCGATGGCGTATCTCGCACTTACATTTACCTGTAATATTCCAATGTTAATCACTTAAATATGTTACCTCGACAAATGTATTCACAAAATTTCACTACTCTACATTAATATTACTTTCTGGTACTGCGATTTTTTTTTCTGTCGGTGTGTGTGTAAGTCTAGTCTAGGTGTTAGAGTACTGCTACTATTACTACTACTACTATTATTGCTGTTGCCACCACTGTTACTACTATCTCCAATTGTTAGCACTGATGGTTACAGAGCCGCGCGGAGTGGCCGCGCGGTTAGAGGCGCCATGTCACTGGTTGCGCAGCCCCTACCGCCAGAGGTTCGAGTCCTCCCTCGAGCATGGGTGTCTGTGTTGTTCTTAGCATAAGTTAGTTTAAGTAATGAGTAAGACTAGGGATCCACGACCTCAGCAGTTTGGTCCCTTAGGAATTCACAAACAATTCGAAATGTTGTGATGGTTACAGACAGGGAGGTCAGCGTTCTGTGCCTGGTGGACATTGCAATGCCCCTCACCCCCTCCTTTTCCACTTTACTACTATCTCACTAATTTGGTTTAGATGCTTTTAGGGACTATCAAAATGCGGATAATACTTTGTTATCTTACCTGTAATACGACTTGCCCATGATAGGTGACCTGTGTAAGGTTTAAGGCAATCGGACATAAAAAGAGAAGTCATCAAGATGCCACACACTACAATTGTAATACTTAGAAATTATTAACAATGCCAGTGTGAAAGTAAGCGGTTCCTAGCAGAGTGTAGCTTTAACTGGGTCTCACAAACATTTAAATAACTCATGAATAATATTGAAGTTTATCTGGTTCGAAAACCTCCTTAAAAATCACAGAAACCTTACCGAAATGCGTGTAACCAATGCGCAGGAAATAATTATCACCCCTCCGACAAAAGAACATATACAATGAATAATATTACCAGTCTGACCAAAGAAACTTGTGAATTTGATAATCAACACCACAAAATGTTATTGTTTGAACAATATGAACATTTAAATAAATGTTTCTGTTTCTCATATGTATACATATCATCAGTACATCAACAAACAGCAGCATGTGTAATCTTCTGTATATAAAAGGCAACGTTCCGACTGAATGACTCACTCACAGAATCATCATCGCCCAGCCCAAACCACTATAGATAGAACGTGAATTTTGAATAGGGTCTTAATCTTCTATAGTAGGCGTAGTCTAAGAAAGTACTTTCTTATATTCCATCCCTATAGCGGGGGGATGATATAGGGGATGAACGGCTTTTCAAAAATACACTCCAGGAAATGGAAAAAAGAACACATTGACACCGGTGTGTCAGGCCCACCATACTTGCTCCGGACACTGCGAGAGGGCTCTACAAGCAATGATCACACGCACGGCACAGCGGACACACCAAGAACCGCGGTGTTGGCCGTCGAATGACGCTAGCTGCGCAGCATTTGTGCACCGCCGCCGTCAGTGTCAGCCAGTTTGCCGTGGCATACGGAGCTCCATCGCAGTCTTTAACACTGGTAGCATGCCGCGACAGCGTGGACGTGAACCGTATGTGCAGTTGACGGACTTTGAGCGAGGGCGTATAGTGGGCATGCGGGAGGCCGGGTGGACGTACCGCCGAATTGCTCAACACCTGGGGCGTGAGGCCTCCACAGTACATCGATGTTGTCGCCAGTGGTCGGCGGAAGGTGCACGTGCCCGTCGACCTGGGACCGGACCGCAGCGATGCACGGATGCACGCCAAGACCGTAGGATCCTACGCAGTGCCGTAGGGGACCGCACCGCCACTTCCCAGCAAATTAGGGACACTGTTGCTCCTGGGGTATCGGCGAGGACCATTCGCAACCGTCTGCATTAAGTTGGGCTACGGTCCCGCACACCGTTAGGCCGTCTTCCGCTCCCGCCCCAACATCGTGCAGCCCGCCTCCAGTGGTGTCGCGACAGGCGTGAATGGAGGGACGAATGGAGACGTGTCGTCTTCAGCGATGAGAGTCGCTTCTGCCTTGGTGCCAATGATGGTCGTATGCGTGTTTGGCGCCGTGCAGGTGAGCGCCACAATCAGGACTGCATACGACCGAGGCACACAGGGCCAACACCCGGCATCATGGTGTGGGGAGCGATCTCCTACACTGGCCGTACACCACTGGTGATCGTCGAGGGGACACTGAATAGTGCACGGTACATCCAAACCGTCATCGAACCCATCGTTCTACCATTCCTAGACCGGCAAGGGAACTTGCTGTTCCAACAGGACAATGCACGTCCGCATGTATCCCGTGCCACCCAACGTGCTCTAGAAGGTGTAAGCCAACTACCATGGCCAGCAAGATCTCCGGATCTGTCCCCCATTGAGCATGTTTGGGACTGGATGAAGCGTCGTCTCACGCGGTCTGCACGTCCAGCACGAACGCTGGTCCAACTGAGGCGCCAGGTGGAAATGGCATGGCAAGCCGTTCCACAGGACTACATCCAGCATCTCTACGATCGTCTCCATGGGAGAATAGCAGCCTGCATTGCTGCGAAAGGTGGATATACACTGTACTAGTGCCGACATTGTGCATGCTCTGTTGCGTGTGTCTATGTGCCTGTGGTTCTGTCAGTGTGATCATGTGATGTATCTGACCCCAGGAATGTGTCAATAAAGTTTCCCCTTCCTGGGACAATGAATTCACGGTGTTCTTATTTCAATTTCCAGGAGTGTATATCGCTATTAAGACCATTTTGAAGCTAGAGCAAAGAATATTTGTATTTGGTTTGTCGGTCAGAAATAAGGAAACATGCGTTTCAACATTTTTGGAAATTTGACCCCTATTGGGATGAAATATTGGGTGAAATTAAAAAAAAAAGAATCATTATTAAAGAACTACTAAAGTATTTTTGAAGCGATGCCTATGAAAACGGGTATTTGACTTCTCAGTTACCAATAAAAATACTTTTTTCAATGTTTTTGGGTGTTTAACACTTATGGAGATAAGATAAGGAAAGAAATGTTTTATGAAAACGTTTCTTTTTGAAAGCATTTTTAAAGCTAAATCCATGAACTATTTAATTTGGCTTCTTGATTTCAAATAAAAAATAAAATTGTGCTTCGTTGTTTCTAGAAATTTAAGCCCTATGAGAGTGAAATATGGGATTTCAGATTTTACGGTATTATTTCACTAAGTAAGCATTTTTGAAATTAAATCTATGAAATTTGTAT
Source organism: Schistocerca cancellata (assembly GCF_023864275.1). Taxonomy (NCBI): domain Eukaryota; kingdom Metazoa; phylum Arthropoda; class Insecta; order Orthoptera; family Acrididae; genus Schistocerca; species Schistocerca cancellata. The sequence goes on from NC_064626.1 coordinate 249,759,428, forward strand.
CTGGCACTCGTGTTAAGAAATGAAATATTACTTGTTTCTTTGTTTTCGGAAATTCAAACCTGAGCGGGTGACACAGAAGATGAAACGTTTCATGAAAATATTTCATTGTGAAAGTACTTTTAAAGCTTAATCCATGAAAATTTGTGTTTGGGAGTGAAATGAAAAAACACGTGATCACTGTTTTTGAAAATCGGCCTCTAAGGGGGTGAAATAGGGCCAGACTGATTCACTAACTCACAATAGCCCATCCCAACCCGCTAAGGATAACTAGGAATTTGGACAGGGTGTGGATCTTATACTGTGGGAATCCTTTAAGAAGGGAGTGTTCGAAATTCAGCTCCTAAAGGGGTCAAATAGGGGATGAAAGGCTTTTTGAAAATATGTCTCTATTAAGGAAATTTTGTAGCCAGAGCTACGAAAACTAGATAATATTTGGTTTCCGAGTCATAAACAACAAAATACTTGTTTTCGCATTTCTGGAAATTCAACCACTAAGGGATCAAATAGTGGGTGAAGCTTTTTTCGAAAGTAAATCTTTATCAAAGAACCACTAAAGCATTTTCAAAGCAGTATTTATTAAAATTGGTATTTGACCTCCCAGGTAGAATTACAAAATATGTATTTTGGTGTTCTTTCGAAATTCAATCCCTGAAGGGAGTGAAATAGGGGGTGAAACGTTTTATGAAAAGCATTTCATAATGAAAGCATTTTCGAAGCTAAATGTATGACAATTTGTACTTGGCTTCTCTGTTAGAGATAAAATTATGCGTCTTTCACTGTTTTTAGTAATTCGACACCTAAGGGGTGAAATAGGGGATGAAAGTTTTTAAGAAAATGTTTAGTGATGTTTTAAAAAATTTTAAGCTAAAGTTATGAAAAATATTATTTGACGCCTCAGTGAGGTTAAAGAAGTATGTGTTCGAGTATGAAAGTTTCTCTGGAAATAGACACGAACGCAAAAGGCATGATTAAAAAGAACCTTGGTTCCAGCTTGTAGATCACATGTTGATCAGAAGTACATTTGGAAAACATTATGTTTCTATGGTCTTAATAAGCGTGAAAACTTTAAAAGGTCTTGCAAATCGATTAAAGAATAACAAAAAACAGGAAAATCTGTGTAGACTATACAGGCTAAGCGAACAAAGCAGCGAGCGCTAAGTTAGTATCAGGTAAAGATAATGTCAATTGTGTTATTGAATAAAAACTCACTAACTTTAGTTTTAATTACTCTTGAAACTTAAACCAGTCACAAAACATCTGCAAGATGCAACTTGTGTAACAACTTAGAAAGTGAGCGTAAATTGTGTCTGTGTCAAGGCCGCGTTGGTTTCAGATCAAATCACAACACTATACTTTCGCTGCATCCATACTTATCTGTATTCCATGCTGACAATGACTTGCCTATGCAAATAGAATAATACTGTTAGTTTCATGTAGTTATTGCCTCGCTACACTTCAAATTAACTCTGTTAGCACTCAGAGGAAACTGATATAAGTCTGCATTAGTGCAAGATTACTACAGTAACTAAAATCCACTTCGCATGGCAAACATTTACTACACCATTATTTGCTTTAATTTGGGGAGAGGAGAGTTATTAAATTTAACTACTCTAACCGTTTTTTAAAAACGTTTGAGAATTCCCTACTGTATTAAAACTGGCAAATTGTTGACTTACGTCGAATGGCCCCTTACACAATTGGCTAGATGGTTCAGACACGGTTTAACAACTCTTCACAGCTCCAGTCGACAGTATTACAACCAAAACCCATACTCAGCTGCCTATATAATTATAAGTCACGCTTTTAACACCATGTTCAGATATACTTTATACCCTTGTAGCGCGCCATACAGCCCTTAAACATTGCTGTTTGGCACTGTTCTCGTCACACTCATTCTGCCAGCGAGCTTGTCAAAGAGGGCGGAGGAGCGGACAGAGGTTCAGGGCACCCTTTCGTTTTTGGGGAGCGAAACTGCCTCTAAAAGTGGGATAACAATGGTATATAGCATGACGACGCAGAAGGCAATGGAAACCACTGCATTATAGACGAATAATGTGACGTAATCTGACCTTTTTATTTCGTTTCGGGCTACTACGGACCACGGGGCTCGTCTTAACTCTCAGCTAGGGTCTTCTGCTTTTGCTTGGCCCAGTATGCTTTTATATTCTAGCTGTTGAGCCTGCTTCCTCTCATCCATCCACTTAGCTCTGGTGATGCCTGTACAGTTCTTGCATGTGAGAGACAGTGGTGAAACTCCCTGCAGGATGGCCTGTCGGTACTGAGTTCGGTTCTCGGTTGTCATTAATGGCATCTGCAGGTCCTCTTAGTCTGATTTAACAGAGGTGATCCACTTGTTTTTGGACGCCTTTCCCCTACTTGTCACTGTGAGCCTGGAGTGATTCAGGTGGGTCATGTTCCCATAGAAGGTCAGTCGCGTTTTCCATGTAGATGTGACTGATCTTCGTAGAGCTCGTTATTGTGCCTGATTCTGTAGATACCACTCTCCTCTCTTAGGGTCATAGTATTCTCCTCAGGATCTTCCTCTCTTTTAGCTTCCTGAGTGGGCCCTTTCGATTCATCAAAAGGCACTCATAGGCATAGAATGCAGAGGGTTTTACTACCGAGTTGTAGTGCTTTAGCTTTATGTTCTTTGATAGGTACTTGGAGTTACAGATGTTCGTACAGGGATGATACGCCATCTCTAACTTGGTACACCTGGCGCCTATGGTCAAGGTTTCGCTCTCGCTTGCTCAGATCCATTCTCTCAAGCACCTGACTGCAGGAACTTTAGTGGGACTGTAGAAGAAGCCTGCTTGATATTGGCGATGAACTCAGTCTTGACCCTCAAGCCGGATTTTGCCCCAATACTGTAGAGCTTAGGTAGTTGGTGGGTAGCCTCCTCCACACTGTTGGCCATTAGGATGAGATCATCAGCAAAGGCTAGACAGGATACATTGAAGTTGTCTTTCTTGTACCCAAACTTCAGTTCTGCTTCTGGTGACAATGTGGAAGTCCATTATCTGACTACTGTCTCCAGAACACAGTTGAAGAGGATGCAAGACAGGCCACCCCTCTGCCTGACTCCTGTCTGGATGGGAAAGCTCACAGAGAGTTCACCCCTGAACTTGACTTCATAGGTGGTGTTTTCCAGGGTCGCTTGGACCAGTCTGGTAGCCTTCCCATCTAGGCCTAGTTCCCACAGAGTAGAGAAGAGGATCTGTCGATCTATTGAGTCATATGCCTTTTGGAAGTCTATCATAACGGCTACCAAGGGGTGTCCCCCTCGGCAGCTATATGAGAGGATGGTCTTGAGGTTTTGAATCTGTTGTGAGCAGGACCTACTTGCACGGAAACTGGCCTAGTATTCACCTAGTTGGGAGTCTAGCTGTTTGGTGACTATTTTTCAGGGCTTTTGTAGGTTATAAGCAACAAGGAGATGCCTCTGTATTTGTTGATGTTGGTCTACTTCCTTTCTTGTGTAATGGATGGATCACAGCTGAGGACCATTCGTCTGGTAAGACCTCTGTTCTCCAAGACCTCTGGAACATTCCTTTTCCTAAGTCGTTAGAAAATCCAATATACCAATATCCACAGCGTGAAGAGTGTGCCGAGAATACGAAATTTCAGACATTACCTCTCATCACGGACAACGCAGTGGCCGACGGCCTTCACTTAACGATCGATAGCAGCAGCGTTTACCTAGAGTTTCAGTGCTAACAGACAAGGAACAATGCTTGACGTAACGTCAAAAATCAGTGTGGGACGTACGACGAACATATCCATTAGGACACTACGGCGAAATATGGCGCTAATGGGCATTGTCAGTAGACAACCGATGCAAGTGCCTTTGCTAGCATCACAGCGCCGCCAGTAATGGCTCTCCTAGACTCGTAACCATATCGGTTGAATCTTAGACGTTTGGAAAACCAAGGCCTGGTGAGATGAGTCCCGATTTCAGTTGGCTGATGGCAGGGTTCGAGCGTGGCGCAGACCGCACGAAACCACTGACCCAATTTGTCAACAGGGCACCGTGCCCGCTGATGGTGGCTCCGTAATAGTTTTGGCTATATTTACATGGAATTGATTGGATTCTCTGGTCCAAGTGAACCGATCATTGACTGGAAATGGATATGCAGACCATTTGCAGCCATTCATGGGCTTCATATTCCCAAACAAATACGTCATGTGACAGGGCCACAGTTGTTCGCTATTGGTTTGAAGAATATTCTGAACAGTTCCAGCGAAAGATATGACCACCCACCTCGTCCGACATGAATCCCATCGAACATTTATTGGACGTAATCTGGGGTCATTTCGTGTACATCTTACATCGCACACATTTTCTCAATTATGGATGGCTATAAATGCAGTATGGCTCAGATTTTTCTTCAGAGGACTTCCAACGACTTGTTGAGTCGATGCCAAGTCGAGTCTCTGCGATACGCCGGGCAAAAAGAGGTCCGACGCGATATTTGGAGGTATCCCATGACTTTCGTCACCTCAGTATAACGTCATTAACTTCTTTAATTTCATTGTCATTTACGTCTGTGGATGGCACATATACTAAGCATAACGTCTATTGCTTATCTATTCACTTAGACCGTCAACGTCCTTTATATTTTCTGCACTTTTCCTATTACTTCTACTACGCTAGTGTGAATAATCTTATCGTATCCACTCCAAATGCCCCCCTCTCTTTGCCACTATACTTCGCTGATTCTTAAAGTATCACCCTAGATTCTTTTCCTTTAGAACGTTGAGATTTAGTATCCGTCTTACAAGTACCCAGTCAAATTATCATTATGTTTTTCAATTATACTTCCCACTGAGTAGGCGGTGGGCACCTGGAGATTGTAATGGAAGACCAATAAACTTCCGAAATGTTTAGCTTGGGGGAATCTATCATAATATCTCAGTAGAGAACAGCATGTGCTAAAAATAGTTGCTGTGCTGACATCACGTCGTCATCCGAACGCAGTAATGCAATCGTTAAAATAGTCACAGCAAAGCATGCAGGTAGCATCACTGCTGTCTTACTAATTTCATCGATTTCACTTTCTGTGACTATTGAGTGAACTACCGCCCTCTAGGATGAAGCTTCAGTATACACCAAACCCAACACAGAGGGTTGCTGCTTCCGCTTTGTGAACTTTTTATCAGTGACCTGATCCCATTCTCCTCACAGACAGTTCACTCTTCACTGTGAATCTGACAATAGACCCTTATGTGGTGCTACCAGCTGGGACTTTTAGAATCGTATTCCAACTCTCTCCCATCATTCTGGCTTGTGACACAAAAAACCCGGCCTCGCAGCAGTGAGATAAGATTAGTGTGTTACCAGCTGTGACACTAGAAAATAAGCAGAGGCAACGCTGGCTACGAGGATTTCCCAAAAGAAAAGAAAATACAATAATAGAAAAGGAAACCATAGGACGTGTCCATATTTTCGACTTTTGAACACAGTAGCATTCCTTTGATGCCATAAGTCCAAGCTTCTCATAGATTGATTGAAAGTTTTTACTTGCGCATGACATAACTAGAGGAATCGCATTACGAGAACTAAGATGGTTTGATCTCTATGTGACAGACTAGCGTCCTGGTACGACGCACTGGTACATCTTCCCAGCTTCAGCTCCAGAGAAGATCTGTGATGCATTTTATGTCTGTAGTTTACGCTACACGTTAACTGCCTGTAAATCAACATTCGTAGCCTGCAGATCACTGTGAAGAACGTGACAGAGCGCTCTTCATATTGCACCACGTATCAGCACTTCCTTCTCCATTCATTTGCAGAGAGACGGAAGAATAATTTCATAAATGTCGCTGTTATTAGTCTAATCTTGTCTTTTCTGTCCACAAGAGAGCGATAGTTATGGGGTTGCCTTGTATTAGTAGATTTTTCACTTAACATTGGTTCTTGAAGCCTGGTAAGCGTTTGGACGATAGTCAAATCTCTGCCAGTCCAGGCTTTTATTTTTCAGCATGTCCGTAACGCTCTCCCATGGGTCTACAACATTCATGCTGCAGTCCTCTGCACACGTTGAACACCTCCTCCTAATCTTATCTGGTGTAGGTCCCACGCACTATTCTACAAGGGTTCCACCGCGTGCGTTGTAAGCACTTTCTTAACAGACTGCATTTTCCCATTAATCTACATTAATCTACATATATCGCAATGAATACAGACGCTCTGTACTTTAGGTTCATCCTCCCTGCAATAATTGCTGCAGATTAAGACAGAAATGGTGAGGATGACGAACTGCTACTGTCGAGCAATGTAACTACGGTAATACGTGCAGAAAAAAATCACAGCAGAACTACATATTACAGATATTAGTACGTGGGCAGCAGAGAACCAATTAGAACGAGAGTCTGTCAGCTTCGACCCACGATATTCCCTGAGCGACTATCATACATGCTTCCGCTGTCATATTAATAAAAAAGCTCTTGCAACCTCCAACGTCGTTTAAAAATAGTTATCTGAAACTGGACCTCAGACCACACGTGTCGAGATCGTTTCCACACGTGTAGCTCTACAACAGTAGACACTGCTTCGCCATATGTGAGCGGGCTTCATCAGTTTCCTGATTCGAAAAAGCCAGCAAATTTCCTGTCTCGTATTTATGGCGAGCGAGTAAAACATTCTGGCATGAAATAAATGATACTCATGCACGGGAAGGGAGGAGGGTTTTAAAGCACGCTTCTTGCAAGCATGTAACTGAAGTTACGGGAAGAAAGGCTTCCGCGCTATGAATGTTTCATTTAACAGCTGTTAAACATAGATTTCAGATTTTTTCCCTTATGTCGTCTGACTTATTACTGATTTGAATGAACCCTACTCTCCGACTGCCATTTTGTACTCCATAATTCGTCTTTCTCTTCAACGCAATATTAAAGAGTCATTGTACTGGATTTGATTACTTACAAGAAGACAAAGCGGAGTTAGCTTAATGACGGGAGCTGAGGCGTAAATCGGCGTAATCAGTGACTGCTGACTCTTTACTAACAGGATGATGCGTGACCCTGAGAATAAAAATCGACAATTCAATGGCCGGATTTGCTTTGCATTGCGTTACTCCTGTAAAAGATATCGGACTTTGTTACAGGAATTTAGACTAAATGCAGTTTCTTTTATTGTTGCAGCAGTGGTGGCCAGTCAATAGCATCACCGTGTTAGTAATGTCCACCTTAGCCCAACGCTCACCTTTCAAAAAGAGCTGCAAAAATATTTAAAAATCAAGGTTATGGCAAGGAAAAATGATAACACTAGTGAGAAACACTGTATCTTTCAAATAATTTTTGTTAGTCTAATTAATATAAAGAAAATACGAAAGCATCTTACTCTAGTAGCTTCAACAGAGAAGGCCAGTGAGAAAAAGGTTAAATAGAAGCTGATCAAGCTCAGTATTTGTCTTTGAAATAAAAACGGAACAAAATCCGGATCATAGATCCTATACACTCTACAAATATCTTTAATGTTTCAGAGGACTTGTTAAGTTTACATGTTCTTTTTACATACTTTTCCATTATAAATCCTTAGGTATTTTTCTATATCTCATCTAATCTCAGTTTAATATCAGATACAAATCTCATTTCTCATGCTTGACTTGTGTTGCAAACATAAATACTTGAAGCTGATGTAAGCTACTGAAAGCAGTAAGTATCTTAAAGGCTGTAGAAGTTCAAATTCAAAATCTCCAATACGGAAGTATTATATGACAGAATTCCTCGTTCCTCAACATTTCCTTTGTTTTCATGCCATCTCATTCATCCCTTACAAATAGTTTCAGTGGTTATTTCGTAACATTCGCCAACTATTTTATATTCAGTACTTGCTGCAGAAACCTTTATACCCTGTCGCAGTTTCTTAAATTTCTCACCGTGACACTCTAGAGGGAGGTATGTTTTGAAGGTGGCTTCCATGTGACTTGGTGCCATATCATTATTAACTAGTTAACTAACATTTTTACCACCAAAAGCATCTGATTACCTACAACGTTTCTTAGTCACTTACTGGACTTGATAATAGGGCAAGTTGACAACCATAATAAAGTCTCAACGTTTGAGTTTCAGAAGAAACTTACGGAACCACATAAATTTGTAGGTAGACTTCACAATGAAGTTATCAGATGTTCCCTTTTATAGATTTTAGTCGTAACCAAAGCCGCATATGTTCATTGAGCTCTGAAGCACCATCTGCTTTGTTCTACGGTCCTCAGTCGCTGCTCTCATCAGTGGGTATCAATCACTCTGTATTATGACTGCAGAGGTACCCAGAAAAATGTAGACAATCTTCGATAGTCAATATTAATGGAACAAAAGACATTCCGTTACAATTCTTGCATGGGAGGGAAGATTATTTTATATGTTCAAAGTGACTCCCACTCGTAGACAAACAACGTCGATGCCATTAAGCCGATGACTGAACTACGTCTGCCTGTGTTGCCGGCATGTTAGCCGCACAGGACACCTCGGTAGTTTGTCGTAGCTCGTTCATTGCAGCTGAATTTTGTTGGTAAACTTCATTTTTAAGGTCCCCCATAGGTAGGAGTCAAGCGATGTAGGATCTGGAGACAGTAGCGGGTATTCAACAACTCCTTTTGGAGCGATCTATCGCCCAGGCAGATCTTCATCCAAATAGACTCTGACATCTCTGGGGTAGTGAGGCGGAAGGACATATTGTAGGTAAAAACTTTCATTTTCAAAAACCTTTCGAATGACAGGAAAAATCGATGTTTGCGGAATACGGAGATACACCTCACCAGTGTGTACCTCAAAAAAAAAAAAAAAAAAAAAAGAAAGAAAGGGCCAGTCAGACAGCGGGATGACAAGCCACATAACACATTAACACCCGATAGATTAACGTGTTCGTCCACGTGAACATGGTGATTTCGAGGAGTCCAGCACACGCAGCTGCGGCGGTTTACAGTACCGCTGAGATTGAACTACAATGGACTACGCTAGCGCGCAAAATTGTAACGATATGTCATTTCCTTCCAAAGATATTAGCTACCAAAGAGTGTGTACATTTTTCTGGGCCCTACTATAGCTACCGATCTTTTTCTTCTAAGCTGATGAGTTTTTCCACGTTTTGCGTAAACAGTCACAGCTTTTAGCGATTCGTAGTTTGATGAAGCCACCTTACTTTTTATACAGGCGACAATGGCATCCTCTTTTCGACTTTTCACTATCTTATCTTAAGTATACACAAATACGGAACACATTACACAATGGGAAAAAAGACAGACAGACTCTAGTTGGCCATCCAGCAAAATGGAAAGTCAATACCTCCAAAGGCGAAACATAGGAAGACCGTGTTTGCATTCGACATACGCATTATGTAGTTAAGGCACTAGTTGAAAATTTCTTAGTGTGGAGTGAGTAGCAGCCACGCACTCAGCAGTAAACTACTGACCCAATAACGGTATCTGACTTGCAGAAAATGCGGTTTTATTTTGTTGTTTGCAGCGGTATACTGAGAGAACCAATGATATTAAACCAGTGCTCCATACTAAATATGTATATTTCGAATTTTCAGTGCTGGCAGTTCATTTCAGGCGATCCAAGTAGTTTACGCGAGCCAGGGCAGACAATAACGTATCGACAATTATAAAAATGAGTTCACACAACCTTCAAAAATGGCAAGTGATTATTCATGTACATACAGGATAGAATACAGAATGATGAAACACTAATATCCAGTTCTATATTTTTGAAGATAGAGACATTACTACGTATGGACAACATGGGACATAGCAGTGCTTTTTCGTAATAAACAATATTTTTACGACATTTGTGGATGAGAAACCCGATGCTTAATCATCCCTTATATACGGAATGCAGGTAGCGTTGCTCCTACCTACCCTGTGCGCTTGCACTGAAACTATTAATTGCAAATCAATGGGAATAGTAGCCTTCACGCCAGTTTTACGTTTCTTGCATGTCACCGTCACTGTATTGTCGTTTTAATGGCCAGCACGTTAATAACTCTATCCACTGTCTTCTCCCATGAGATCTAGCTCGCATCTGACGTCAATCCCTCTCAATGGCAGCCCACCTCATCCACATTAGTAATAAGTCTGTAGAATACAAACTGAAGTCTAATTCTCATCATACAGTGTAGGTTTTTACAGCCGATGCTGACTTCACAAGAAACTTCCGGGATGATAGTATGAAACTTTCTCCTAACGTTTCATCTCTGACGGCGGGGGAGATATTGAGAGGCAAATCGGCTAACTGGAAGCAGAACTCGAGTGAGCACAGAATATACAGAGAGATTCACGAAGATGTGCAAATATTGTAATATGTTATTCTGCAAGTAAAACTAAAGAAAAAAGTTCATATAAAAGTAGGTCCGTAAATGTTTAGTTACGGAGTTACGGCTAATAAATGATTTTGACTGAAATTTAGCAACATCGCTAATATGAAGCCATCGCAAAACTGTACGAGGTTAAATAAAGTAAAACACGATTTCCATTCATGTTATTGTTATTGAGCTGGTGAATCTAATAAAACATGTCCCAGACGTGTATCGGCAGCAGTTTTCCAGAATATGCAGAGAAGCAAAGAAGTGATTTCGTAAAATTTTTAATTTACTAACTACTTGCCCAATTTGCTTTTTTAAATTCCAGACAATTGCACAAAGCTATCAACAAACTTTGTAGAGAATTTAATTTTGGAAAAATTATGGTAATAACGTTAACTGAAACTGTATGAATGTGTCAGATAATCTGCTTTTATTAATGCCATAGAGCCCGTGAATTCATGTTAAACCGGAAAAAACTAAGCTCAGTGATAAGGAAGTTATACAGTGTACATACAATTTCACAATACATTCACAATAAATGTTCAAAAATATCTCCACCGAGTTCAATGCATTTAGCTGCTCGTTTCAGTTTCGCAGAGTTGTTCTTAATTTCGTCTATTATATTTATGATGCGATCAAGTAATGCCTGACGTGTATTGACTTTGCCCTCATATACTGTGTCTTTCATCCATACCCATACATAAAAGTCCGTTGGTGTTAAATCGGGCAATCTGAGTGGCCACAGACGTGTAGCACTATGAACAATCCATTTCTGGGGAAAATGTTCACTCAAATGTGTAGTAACGGCGTTGGTGAAATGTGGAGGCGCGTCGTCATGTTGAAAATACATTTGCAATCGCGTAGGATGTGAAACATCTTCGAGCAAGCGGAGGATTTCTTCTTGAAGGAATTGTAAGTACGTCTCCCCAGTTAGTCGTCCTGGTAAAATGAATGGTCCAATAAAAAGTGTGTTGATTAAACCACACCACACATTTATACTAAATCGCTGCTGGAAATTGCGTTGCACTGATGCATGTGGGTTTGCCTCAGACCATACGTGCTCGCTATGTAAATTGTTTATACCATCTCGAGTGAACTGTGCCTCATCACTAAATAAAATGTCTTTGCGTAACTGCCGATTAGTATTTAACCAGTTACACAACTCCAAGCGAAGAACAGGATCTCCCGGATGTAAACGATGCACTTCTTGTTTATGGTAAGGGTACAGATTATTTATTATACTTCAGTGTACGCCATACCTTACAATGTGAACTGCCTAATCGTTGAGAGATACGTCGTGTACTGGTACCCGGGATACGTTGAACAGCATCCATAATATCCTCATCATCGTTTTTGTGTATCGAGCGCTCGTACTGATTATGAACGCTAGGTTGGGAACCTATCTCCCGTAACATTCGAAGTACTCCACTAATGATTCGTGCATTCGGAATTCTCCGAGTTGAATAACGTACACGACATTCGTTAGCTGCAGCCGTAGCATCACCATCACATTTGCCATAAATAAACACCATATCGGCGTATTCCCCTGTCGTAAATTCGAAAGGCATCCCTATTTCATAAATAATTTACAAACTACAACAGTTACTATGTGATTTCACTTAAATACATTGTTATTATGTTCTTTCGCTGAACAATACAAAAACTAACTCTTTTCAAGGACTAACGGTTGCCAATAATGACATAAACGTTTCTACATACTTAATGGAAAGTAAACAAATATACTTGTATAATAATCTTTGCTTCTCTGGGTGTCTACAGAACTACTGCAGATACACGTCTGGGACATGTTATATTAGATTCACCAGGCCAACAAGAACAAAATAAATGGAAATCGTGCTTTACTTTAACTTCGTACAGTTTTTCGGTGGCTTCATACACTCCTGGAAATTGAAATAAGAACACCGTGAATTCATTGTCCCAGGAAGGGGAAACTTTATTGACACATTCCTGGGGTCAGATACATCACATGATCACACTGACAGAACCACAGGCACATAGACACAGGCAACAGAGCATGCACAATGTCGGCACTAGTACAGTGTATATCCACCTTTCGCAGCAATGCAGGCTGCTATTCTCCCATGGAGACGATCGTAGAGATGCTGGATGTAGTCCTGTGGAACGGCTTGCCATGCCATTTCCACCTGGCGCCTCAGTTGGACCAGCGTTCGTGCTGGACGTGCAGACCGCGTGAGACGACGCTTCATCCAGTCCCAAACATGCTCAATGGGGGACAGATCCGGAGATCTTGCTGGCCAGGGTAGTTGACTTACACCTTCTAGAGCACGTTGGGTGGCACGGGATACATGCGGACGTGCATTGTCCTGTTGGAACAGCAAGTTCCCTTGCCGGTCTAGGAATGGTAGAACGATGGGTTCGATGACGGTTTAGATGTACCGTGCACTATTCAGTGTCCCCTCGACGATCACCAGTGGTGTACGGCCAGTGTAGGAGATCGCTCCCCACACCATGATGCCGGGTGTTGGCCCTGTGTGCCTCGGCCGTATGCAGTCCTGATTGTGGCGCTCACCTGCACGGCGCCAAACACGCATACGACCATCATTGGCACCAAGGCAGAAGCGACTCTCATCGCTGAAGACGACACGTCTCCATTCGTCCCTCCATTCACGCCTGTCGCGACACCACTGGAGGCGGGCTGCACGATGTTGGGGCGTGAGCGGAAGACGGCCTAACGGTGTGCGGGACCGTAGCCCAGCTTCATGGAGACGGTTGCGAATGGTCCTCGCCGATACCCCAGGAGCAACAGTGTCCCTAATTTGTTGGGCAGTGGCGGTGCGGTCCCCTACGGCACTGCGTAGGATCCTACGGTCTTGGCGTGCATCCGTGCGTCGCTGCGGTCCGGTCCCAGGTCGACGGGCACGTGCACCTTCCGCCGACCACTGGCGACAACATCGATGTACTGTGGAGACCTCACGCCCCACGTGTTGAGCAATTCGGCGGTACGTCCACCCGGCCTCCCGCATGCCCACTATACGCCCTCGCTCAAAGTCCGTCAACTGCACATACGGTTCACGTCCACGCTGTCGCGGCATGCTACCAGTGTTAAAGACTGCGATGGAGCTCCGTATGCCACGGCAAACTGGCTGACACTGACGGCGGCGGTGCACAAATGCTGCGCAGCTAGCGCCATTCGACGGCCAACACCGCGGTTCCTGGTGTGTCCTCTGTGCCGTGCGTGTGATCATTGCTTGTACAGCCCTCTCGCAGTGTCCGGAGCAAGTATGGTATGTCTGACACACCGGTGTCAATGTGTTCTTTTTTCCATTTTCAGGAGTGTATTAGTGAAGTTGCTAAATTTCAGAAAAAATCTTATTAGCCGTAACTCCGTAACTAAAAGTTTGCAGACCTAAGTTTATATGAAATTTTTTCTTTAGTTTTACTTGTAGAATAACATATTAAAATATTTGCATATCTTCGTGAATCACCCTGTATAGGCAGTGTAGAGCGCATCGCAGCCCATCACATGGCGTCGACTACGCGGGTATATCTGGTAATGCCAACATTCTTGATAGAAACTAATCGATCGTCATTCTTACGGTGCAACACTTGCATCTGAATTGTTATTTATGGAGATCTTTGAACAACAGGCGCTGCAGACTGTCAGCGAAAGACCAGCCAGGTGGTACCGCTACTTCGATGATACTTTCACAATACTGGCACACGGTGCAGAGGAATTGGATGCTTTCCTGATATGTCCCAACAGTATCAATCCGAAAATCCGATTTCGTATGGAGAATGAAAATGATGGCCAACTAAATTTTCTGGATGTGTCCTATCAAGCGAGGGGACGGGAGGTTGGGTTATAGGGTTTATAGAAAAGCGAAGCATACTGACATTCTTGTGATGTGCAACAGTCTGTAAATTTATAAATGGCGGACAAGATGCCGCAGAAAGGTGGGACAGACTGCCACTTTGGAAATACGCTGAAAATAACATTCACTTTGATTTTTGTTCTCACACCAACAACATTCGTTCTCATAGAGAATTCATGAAGCCGTCTAGAACATCCTACACATTGAATCTAATCAGAGGTAGGCGGCATATCTTGACAAAGTTCAAGGAAGTCTACACATTCCGTTTCTTCAAAATTTGGTTCATCGGACGAACTATTGCGTACTGAAATATCGTCATCAGGTTCTTCTGAAATTTTCTTCACACAGATGCTTCATGGCTGTTTTTTCCTCTTGTTTTTGGGGATTTGATTTCTTTCAGCAACTACATTTTTTCTGCACAGGCTTTTCCTTTCTACTTTCCTTCAGTGATTTTCTTTTAGTTGAAACAAAGTCGTCACATGTTAGATATTTTTCAGACTGTTTTTCTTTTGAATTTACTTGTGTGAGGTGGTGCAGGAACAGGTGAAATCTATTCCAGCAAAGTTGATGGAGTTCCTTCGTGAGTTTACAGTGCAATTACCGTGTGTAGCTGGTCGAACAGTACCCAAATTCGTGCCGTGTTTGCAGCTAGAAGTGTGTCCCGTTAACAAATTTGCTTCAGACATTGATGTTGATCGTTGATCTGGAGTCTAAACATTGGAGACATCTTCAATAGTTAGGAGTTTAGTCTCAGAATTATTAATGTCTGAAACAAAGGAATGGTTAGAAATTTCTGCTCTATCAAGAGGGATAATTCCAGTAGCTTCAAATCCGGATATACCAATCCGGGCAGTTCCAGCACGAGTGCATGCTTTAAAGAGCAACTCTCCAAACTGCTGCCTTGTAATTCTTCTGTGTTTGCTTGCATTAATTACAATCCATGAATGACAAGCTTCTTTAAAGAAAGATTTTAGCGGTTTGAAATATGATCGGGCTAGTTGCTGTAAAAAGCGTGTCGTGTGACTAGGCGAACAAACTATCGACACTTCGTTTTCAACAACTAGATACAAAAGGGTGGCAATTCACATGAGAGGCATGACCATTTAGAAGAAGCAAAGCAGGCCCAGTTTCTAGGAACGAAATGGTTTTTGAACAAATCCGAGAAGATATCAGTGTTGACATGATCTGATTCTCTTCTCGTAACAACAGCTGATCCTGGAGGCATGTTGTCTTCAGCGTCTTGTTTCTTATTTGCCCATTTGCAAATGCAAGAAGGTGGTAAGAAATCTCCCTCATCATTAGAGCAGGCAATAGCTGTTATTGTCTCTCCTTTTTCAGGAGACCTTCCCATGCTCATTGTTTAACTACAGACCAATACTACATGGTATATCCGATAAAAACCGTTTTCTGTCAACTTTTTGATCAACAGATCAGAGTAAGAATTGACTTCCTCTCTGTTCATTATAATCGCCTTTGATCTTTTCTAATGCTTATCTTTATTGTTTTCTAAAATGAGAGAGGACAATCTTTCTTTCCCTTCACGTTTCTTTTCTTGATTGAGTTTATTTTTCAATTCCATTTGATCAGTTAAATTGAAAGCTATTTGCGGGGGGCTGACGGTCTGAGAGCAAAGTCACATGCTTGCAATTTCTTTACACGGGCAATCATCACCCAAGCATGATGATGATCTGCATCCTGTTTTCTTAAAATTGCCCGTAGTATGTCTTTTCCTTTATGTTCGTTCTGGTACATTTTTCATAGGAGCTGCTTTCCTTTAAGCGTTATCTTACTCTTCAACTACTCTCACGGCTCCTATTACATCTTCTGCAATCCATTTCCCCTATATGCTGTCTTAATATCTTTTTCTCGGCATTTTGCTGTAAAACAATGTCGTATGGACTCCTGTTAGCGTTTCAAGCATCGCAGCGTCATTCCCATAGCAAGGGTGCGTCATCTGCCCGTTTTCATAGGGACAGATGCTGCACTCCCGTTTTCACCAAAGATGTCAGCGAAATAAGCCAAATCCAAATTGCTCGGCCCACATAACCTACAATTTTTCTATTGCACAATCTAGGTACGGCTTATAGGCTACAAGGCCAGTATCCACTAGCATCTGCTATTAAAATGAATCGTGAAAAGTTTCATTGCCTTACTTTGATCTCGAATTTTAATTTCTTAAATTTATCAAAAATGGTTCAAATGTCTCTGGCCACTATGCGACTTAACTTCTGAGGTCATTAGTCGCCTAGAACTAAGAACTACTTAAACCTAACTAACCTAAGGACATCACAAACATCCATGCCCGAGGCAGGATTCGAACCTGCGACCGTAGCAGTCGCTCGGTTCCAGACTGTAGCGCCTAGAACCGCACGGCCACACCGGCCGGCCTCCTCTACTTTCCACTCCTGAAGTACAAAAAATTGCGAGGAAACTGATCTCACTAGCGGTTACAACTATGCATGTCGCGCGCACTACAACGTCTACCGAGGAATTTCTTGGAAATGTGGCGCCAGTACCCCCGCGTCATTTGTCCAACTTTTATCTTACGACATTGTTTGTCTACACCGAGTGTATATAAAATCTTTGTACTTGTGGACTGGTTTATATTGTTACCACGAAAAGAAGTGTTAACACCCGTCTGGTTGAACGCAAGAGCAATTTCTGCCTGCGACATACAGATGAATCGACCGTAGCGGAACACGTTTACCAAGAGGGTTACCATGAAACAAAACTCTATGAGACAAAGCTTACCCGGCTAGCCGCGCGGTCTAACGCACTGCTTCCCGAGAGGGAAGGCGTGCCGGTCCCCAGCACGAATCTGCCCGGCGAATTAGTGTCGAGGTCCGGTGTGCCGGCCAGCCTGTGGATTATTTTTAAGGCGGTTGTCCACCTTCCTCGGTGAATGCGGGCTGGCTCCCCTTATTCCGCCTCAGTTACTCTACGTTGATGATTGCTGCGCAAACACTGTCTCCATGTACTCGTTCACTACCAAGCAAACATTTTGGGTTACACTCGCCGAACCTCACAATAACCTTGGGTTCCGTGTGCAGAGTGTAAACTTTTAGATGGTAGACCTCTCTCTAGTCGTGAATCGGTAGAAGTCGATAAACGTCGGGAGGCTTCGGTAGGCACGTAGTTTCGACTGCTGCCAACATTACGTAGCTGACTGTGTTGTACAAGTTAGCCACTGTCGTCTGCTTCATTATTGTTTTGCGCTGTACTGTTCTGCGTGTTTTTATTGTGCAGTTGTGCTAAACATTTTCAAAATGAGTGAAGAGGCAGTTGCTGGCCCAACTCGGGAGTCGCCAACAACTCGTACCGGTAGGCCTACGGTTAGAAGGAAACCAGTATTACGTAGCGATGCACGCAAAATTATATTGCGTGTGATTGAATGCTGCTAAAGGGAAAGGGAGCAGAAAAAATTGCTTCACTCCATTTACAAATCTTCAGTGAGAGCTGCTACATACACAGGGCAAAACATGCGTAGCATTGGAAGATGCAAACAGTTTTCCAAGAATCATTCTGGCGTATCACCACTAAGGCCTGGCAAGAAAAGGTGAGTTTCCATTTCAGATATTTTGTTCGCGATCACTTTGAAGGAGGCCCCTATTTCGTCCGAATTACCTTATGTTTCATTTTTCCTTGCTACCGTATTGCTTTGTATGGAAACGCCACTGGTTACTGTATTATTTCGAAACACATTCATATTACAGTACATTTCCAGATTCAAAATAATACATTCAGTGCAGAAGGCATTTTCTTATAAATCTTTCTCTCTCTTTTAACTTAGGAAAAGAAGTGGAGAAATCGAAGTAATGATCGATGATTTCAACCAGCTTGTCATTCACGACACAATAGCGGAATTTTATTCAGTGTGGAAAATTGTGCCGAGCCTGCGAACACTGTTTCCAGTTTTGCACGACAAAATAGGCTGGAAGTGGAGTATTGTCTCGCTGAGAAAAGTACTTTTGTCTAAGTGACAACCTTTTTTCCTTTTATTAGTTTGTGGGGGGGGGGGGGTGTCTGCGAGAAAAATTTTCGTAAAGGTTTGAAATTGTATGCAACGTTTGTTGCTAGTCGCTAAATGCTCTCATTCTCAAATAGTGGCTGCATAAATCTGGGCATTTTCCCGCGGTGGCATCTCATTGTTTATGACGTCATAGCTCGTCAAGAATGTGTCTTATTTCTTTTTTTTCGGCTTGGAACCTTCGTGGGAGTACGGAGAACAAATCACCAAAATTTCATCGCAATCGGATGAATGGCTTGGGAACGCACAGAGGGCATACATACATACATTCATTTTTATATATAGAGATTGACAGTTACGTTATACTATATGACCTGTTTAAGTATATTTAAATTTTATAATTAATAGTTTAACATTGCGGGGAATGAAATAAAATGAAAAAATAATTGCGAGCAGTGGGAATCGAACCTGGGTCCGCTGCATGACAAGCCTTTACCTAATTTTGTTTAGTCGTTACGGACGTCGCAAGACATCCTGTTCAAGATCGGTGGTTGATCCTTCCACTCAGTTTTTTTTTTTTTTTATTACAGAGGCCGACCGGCACTCTGACTGAACACACTGAGCTACCGTGCCGGCCTCCTAATCAATTGCGCTACGCATGCGATAATGATCTAGCTGTTGAAACATTGTGCATTACTCTTTTTGGGCGTTCGGAGAACAACTCACCAAAGTTTCATTGCAATCGGATGAACGGTTTGTGACCGCATAGTACAGATTTCAATGCACATGACGATTTTAGTTTCGTTTACGAACAACATTTAAAGCGAGTTTTACTTTCAAGCCTTTCGTCTGCTTTCGTGTAAGCATGACGCCCAATTTGTAGTGCCAGCACTGCAACTGGTAGGCATGCCTTGTCCCCCCCCCCCCCCCCCCAACGGCTCATAGCCCCTCGTCAGCCAATGCTTGCTTCCTCCTCTCCCCGCACTCCCCTCGCAACTCCACCGTCTTACAGTTAACACACACTGTAGGGCGGCGGTAGGGTGGGTGGACTGCTGTGGCCTGTTGTGGGGTTGTGAACCGCGGAGGGCTACGGCTGGACGAAGTCTCTCCGTCACTTCTAGGTCCCTGGTTCAATACACACACAGAGAGAGACGAGTGTCATACAGAAAAATCGCATTTTCGTATTCCCTTCTACAGACAGGCTGTTTATAAACATCTAACACATAATTTTAACAGGAAAGAGGAAGGTGTTAAATTAGATAAAATTTGGATGTCAACGTTGCACCGTAAGAATGACGATCAATTACATTGTGTCGAGAACTTTGGCATTACCATAGATAAAGCCGTAGCCGACGTCATGTGATGGACTGTGGTCCCCTCTTCACTGTCGATATATTCGGCGCTCCCTCGAGTCCTCGTCACTCGTCACCGCTTTACCTCTGAACATGTCTCCAGCAGTCGGAGATGAGGCGTTAGGAGAAAGTTTATACGTCGACACGGCCTACCATCTCGGAAATTTCAAGTGAAGTGAAAACTGATTTTAATTAAATCAAAATAAAACACTCGCCAAATTGTTACGGAATGGATAGAACCTAGTGTCGTGAAATAACTGGGGTGGAAGCTTGCTTCAGGCAAAGCTGCCTGTAACACCTCATCACTGTGCTCGCTTCCTGTGCGGATTAGTGTCACCAAGTTGTGTTTTGTGATGACAGGAGATTATCGCCTGACAGCAGTGACAGTCGCTCGCGAGTTCCGGACCCATAATGAGCGCTTGTATTGGCTCCTATTAGGGAAAGGCTTGCATAGCGACGGTTCCGGGCATCACGGTGTGGGGAATGTGACGTACTCGTGGGTCTCCTCACTAGGAACCAATGTACTGATTATGGCAATCATTCAGCGTGTATGTTTGCTTCCTAATTTGCTCTCGCGGCAGACAGAAACACACTAAAAACATTTCATGATAAAGGAAATAACTGTCCTACATTAGTCTCTGTCAATGTGGATTTTTGTGAGTAAAACCATCTACGCCGCCGGCATAAAACCCCATTTATAAATATTTTATATAAATTGGGAACAGTAGAGGACATATAAAACTTCCTTGGAGAGCGCTAGAGATCACATACACATTTCTCTCTATAACTTACCCTCAATTACTATAACCCGTGACCTTTCTGACAGGAAATCTCGAAGCCAGTCACACGACCGAGATAGGCACGCAATTTCATTAGAAGCTGCTTATTAGGAACGGCGTCAGAAGCCTTCTAGAAACTTAGAAACAGGGCATCAATATCAGATCCTCTGCCAATAGCAGTCATTACTTCACGTGACTAAAGTACCACTTGTGATTCACAGCAACGATATTTTTTGAGTTCGCGTTGGCTATGTATCAACAGATCGTTTCGACATATTTCACAATGTTCGAACATAGTACATGTTCCTCAATTCTAGTGCAAATACGCGTCTGTGAGTCAGCTAGTACCATCATCAAATCAAACCTCATACGTTGTAAAACAAGGTCGAGTCACAGCTGTAGCAAAATCCATTCTTGAGTGGAGAGTGGAGCCTCGTTTAGGAGTGGGACTTGTTGCAGCTGAAACTGGGCCTTGTTTCAGAAGTTCTAAGTTTTTATCTGATAAAGGCAGTCGTCGAAACGTCCTAGTAAATAGGGAAGTATGTTAGGCGATCTAATACGCTTTATTCGTAATTCAAACAGTAACTACTGCAATGTAATTTAAATAGCATTTGCGAGGGGAATCAGTGACTGAAGCCCCAGAATCTGAAGTGAGCGGAAAGATCAACAACATGTAGGGGACCATATATGTGCAAAATTGTTTCCCAAAGGCTCTTTGTTTATCAAGCGAGCGAGGTGGTGCAGGGACCAGCATACTGTATCTGCATTCGGGAGAACAAGTGTTGAAATCCGCCTCCGCCATCCCGAGTTCGGTTCTATGAAATTTCTCTAAACCGTTCGAGTCAAATGTCGGTTGGGTTCCTCTGAAAGGGCATGGCCGATTTCCTTCCTCATCTTTCAAACAATCTGAGCATCTACTCTGTCTGTAATGACCTCGATGGTAAACTCTTAATCTTCCTTCCCTCCTTCGTTGTTTACAAAAGGCTTTTAAGAGTTTAAATTTTATTTTTGCAGTGACATGCATTATTATTTGCAAATAGCCCTCAGAGAGAAGAAAAAAAAGTGTGGTATCATTTTTGCCAACAAGGATAGTTTGCTTCACAGTGTGCTGTAACATTTCTAGCTTTCATAGCCTTTTTCATGTAGTAGTATTGCTATTAGCCTAAGAATAAAGTTTGTGAGTAAGTTTGGTGGAACACTGCATTAGCCACTGGTAGTTGGTGAGCAGAGCATGTCGACATTTGAGTTAAGACCTCAAGCATATAAAATTGTTGCGAGATGGTGCGGGCTTTCGAATAAATAAATGGGCCAGTAACCTAGCGTCTCTGTGTTTACTAAAACACAGTAAATATTTAACCAATTTCTTCACGAATAGTATATATCGGATATAAGCAAAGACATAGATGAATAGATATATTTATAAGCTTGCTGCTACCGTTCATTCGTGTAACTGTGGAGCACTTATGGCCTGACTCGATCGATAGTATTCGGCCACTTTGACCTCCAATAACTCATGTACTATTCAAGTTACGTGCCTATAATTCATACCAATTTAGGTTTACACTAATAGCTTTCAAAAGACACGGCGGTCGACAGAATCGGAAGACGCGTTTAGATTTTAGAAATTCGTTGCTGGGTGTTACTTGTATAATTTACCGTCAGATACTAAAGTTTAAACTAATAAAAATATTGAAAATCTGATTACACCATCAGAATCGTCGTGCAAATAATATCTATGTGCATGTTTACTTTTGAGGCAACGTGATTCATCTGGGTACTATTAATTTCTATACGAACTGTGAAATGTCTGCCATTAAGGTTTCACAAATTCCACTATCTTTGGCACTCCCAGTGCACAGCATCACCAAGGGATTCCCAGACACGCGGCCGATGCGATGGACCACGTGGTTCGGCCATTGTGCAGCATCATGCAGTTGCTAACGAACCGTGGCTTGACCAGCGGCCTTAGAGGTGGCTGCCACCTCTGAACTTAGAATATTTCCAGGGCGCTGTAACTCGCCTGTTACCTCACACACCTCCACTTATTAACATTCTGGCTTGCCAAAATGTTCAGAAGGACCACCCTTCAGTTCATACAAGTGAAGAACAGAATTAAGTGATTAAAAAGATTGGCCGATAGTGTTTGCCAAATTTTTGTAGTGGTATGGGACCAGCATGAATTTCGAAATAAACTTAAACTAACACAAATTATGAACGAAACGGCACATTAATTAAATGCCTATAATCAATTCTGTAGTCAAGAAATAAATTTTTAAATGCACTTTCACATGTGTGCCATTTTGTAAGCACTTCTAGTGACACTCACTCAGTGCTAAGGCTCCTTCATGCACTAATTTTTTTCCGTCGCACTACGCACGCATACACGGATTTTAGCACGAAGTATTGATCAACTCACATCAGTCTTTTGACCAAGTGCCTCGCAGAAATCGTGTCTGCCTCTGAATTTTGAGCTCCACCATTTATCACGACAAATCTGTCTACAACGAAAACCAAAACGTCTTTAAAATATATTGATTTGTTTATGCGAGCATGAAAAGCAGCATGTATCGTTTGCACATGACACCATAATTTGGTGGGAGATTTCATTTAGCTATCATGGCACCCAGGCAGTGAACATGCGCCCTGACTGCAGGGATGCTACAAGTATGCCAAAAACTTATAGTATCGTTACTTATCATTTGTTATATAAAACGCTGTTCCTCAAAAAACTTCCCAGAAAACCCTCTTCATGGGTCTCACCACATCCAACATGTAGTGAAAAACAACTCTGTCACATTGCTATAAGTAGGCACACTGTAATAAAAGGACACACTGTAGAATTTGCCAAGAATGGCGGTTTCGATTCAGATCATTAAATTCAAAGTTAGAACAGCATTTAGGAAAAAGAACCAATATGGACCCAAAACGACAACAAGTTATCTTGAAAAAATTATTCCAAAATACTTTTGGGAAAAAGTTAATCTAAATGTCTACAACAACTGCAAAAAGACATTATTCACACTGAAGAGTAAACTATGTCTCTTAATGGAAACATGTCTGGTGGAATGATGATTATGATGAGTTAATCATAAAGAGATATCTACAATAATACTCTGCAAATCACGCTTAAGTGCATGGCAGAGGGTTTATGGAACTACCTTCAAAATTATTCTCTACTATTCCATTTTCGAACAGCGCGCGGAAGATGGCTCTGAGCACTATGGGACTTAACATCTATGGTCATCAGTCCCCTACAACTTAGAACTACTTAAACCTAACTAACCTAAGGACATCACACAACACCCAGTCATCACGAGGCAGAGAAAATCCCTGACCCCGCCGGGAATCGAACCCGGGAACCCGGGCGCGGGAAGCGAGAACGTTACCTCACGACCACGACCTGCGGACCGCTCTGAAAAAACGAACACCCGTATCATTTTGTGTGAGCTCTGATTTCCCTTATTTTATTATGGAAATCGTTTCTCCCTATGTTCGCATACGGAGGAGTAAGTTGGTTATTCAAATTTCGTGAGAAGATTCCGCCACAACGAAAAACGTCTTTGCTTTAATGGTGTCCAATCCCAAATCCTGTATAATGTCCCCTATTTCGCGATAATACAAAACGTTCTGCTCTTCTTTCAACTTTCTCGATGTACTCCGTTAATCTCATCTGGTAAGAAACCCAGACTGCGCATCAGTACTCCAGAGGACGGACAAGAGTAGTGCAGCAGTCTATTTAGTAGATCTGTTACAATTTCTAAATGTCCAGCAAAATAAAATGCAATCTGTTGTTTGCCTTTCCCACAAAATTTTCTGTGTGTTCTTTCCAGTTTAAACGGTTTATAATTGTAATGCCTAGGTACCTAGGTATCTAAGGCGTTTAGATTATACTGATTTGTCGTGCGACCGAAGTATGTGGGTTACTTTTTCTTTATTTAGGGTCAATTGCCAATTTTAGCACAGTTCAGATATTTTATCTAAATCGTTTTACAATTTGTTTTGATCTTCTGACGAATTTACTAGACGATAAACGACAGCATCGTCTGCAAACAACCTAAGACGGCTGCTCAGATTGTCTCCTAAATCGTTTATACAGACAAGTAACAGCAGAGGGCCTAAAACACTACATTGGAGAACGCCAGAAGTAACTTCTGTTTTACTTGATAACTTTTCGTCGATCACTACGAACTGTGCCCTATCTGATAGGAAATCTCGAATCCAGACATAACTGACACGCAATTTCACTACTAGCACCAAGCTTGCAACAACTGGGACGCAAATAAAAATGATCATATCAGAGAAAATCATAAAGAAGCCAGCAAACTAGCATCAAAGGGCTCTAAAAGATCAGAGTAAAAATATAAAAGATCAATTAAAATCAATGGTTTCATATTTTAAGCAAAACGATACAAAGGACTTTGTTAAACATTTATTTTTTTTAAAGATATACACACCCCCAAGTTCATACTTCACAGATTCAAAACACAAAACACGGAAGAGTGCTTATCATAATACGGGGAACCGTAGAATACTTGCGAAATACTTCAAGAATTACGCAACTGTGATCCAACAAAAGAGGAATATGGTTTTGATAACATAATGGAAATACAACCATAGACAAAGCCATGAACAATGAAAGCTGTCAGAGAAATGATAAAATAACTTAAAAACAGCAAACCATCAGAAGAAGGCAGTATAGTTGCTGTATTATGAAGACGCTTCTGTCTAATAGAAATCATTAATCAAATTTAGACAACAGCTTACCATCAGAATAGACCGTGGAATTAATACATCCACTGCATAAAACAATGAAATAAATCATGTACTAATAGTACATTTTAGAGGTATCTCCCTCTTGCCAGTGACTTAGAAGACGTTGTGCAAGCCATCTTTGAACAGAGATACAGGAATACTCGACGCACAGCTAGGTCAATGTCAGACAAGACTTTTGAAGGGGAGGTTTTGTGCGGAGTAAAGACGAAATCTACAGAATGTAATAATAATGATTAAAATCGGAAACTTGAAATATGTGTAGGTCTTAAACAGGCTCATGACTCAACAGATAGAAATGCACAAATAAAAATTATAAAAGAACTGGTCAGATATTGAAGTAAAACTTATGGTAGGGGAGGGGAGGGGCGGGGGGAGGAATTGTCAGACTCTTTTGAAATAAAATCAGGAGTAAGATAAAAAGAAGGTTTTCTTTCACTGCACATTAGAGAAAGTAGCGAGAGACTCTTCAACTAGGAAGAAATTCAAATAAATTCACCTCAGAATTTCTAGCTTTTGCAGACGACATGACTTTAATAACTGACTCAATAGATTTGCAAAACAAAAAAAAGAAAATATCACGTAACTACAGAAACAAGAAGACAAAATAGGACTAAAATATCATTTGAAAAAATAAAGTTAATAACAAAAATCAACGATTCCCCCAAAATCTTAAAGTTCCTAACAACACAATACGTAAAACAAACTGTTTTGAGTACCTAGGATAGTAGATAACGAGCAGTACAAATTAACAGATAGCAATAGAAGCTAGAGTATGTAAAAAGGAAATTGAATTTTATATGACAAAGAAACATGCGTAACAAAACTTCCTTGTCCTGGAAAACAAAACTAAGACAATATCGTTCAGTGGTAAGGCCTGAAACACCGTACTGAGCAAAAATGCTTAATTTATCCAGGTTTAGGGATCTTGAAGAACTAGCAAAAGTTGAAAGAAGAATTTAAGGTAATTAATAGGACCTCAAAGGAATAGCAATGCTGAATACAAATTAAGATCTATATGAAAATGTAAAAGTTAACTGATGTAATGAGGACAAGAAGATTACAGTTTAATGGACACTTAAACCAAGCAGATATTCATCTATAAATCCAAACTCACATGGTTCACTGAAACTGCAAAAGATATGAAAAAAAAACTGAAATTAGAATGGACATAATAAATAACAAAATAAGTTATCAAGAAACAAGAAAAATGCAAGATTTTATGAAAGAAAGAGGTCTGCAAATGGAAGTTGGTTCACGAATACGAAAAGGAATGAGACTCTCGAAGGACGAAGGAAGCCAGGGAGCAACGAAAATTAAACGCAGAGAAGCATAGCCAAAGTTGGTTTACCGCACTCTCCATAAGAGTTGTTAGAATAAATTAATAAACCATCAAATACGAATTTGCATAAATATAAAGGGTTTCTCATCAATGTAGTCATTAGAAAGTCCTAATGAAATTATTTGACAGAAACATTTGAAAGACAAGATTTATGAACTGTCCTTATTACTTCATGCACTGTCGCGGTATTATGAACGATGCTCTACTGGAATGAGGTTAGAGGGTCGAAATCACCCCACTAACCAATAAATTTGTGTACTGGAGGGTTAAGCAGTTAGACTTCAGGTTTGGTTGGTGGTCTGTAGATACATAATTAGCACGTCTGCGAGCAATGCAGACGTGTTACGTGCTAGGAAAGTTTTATTTATTGTTCATTAGTGCATGAAAAGCATTTTAGTTCCCCATGTGGGTTGTTCAAAAATGTTCAAATGTGTGGGTAATCTTATGGGACTTAACTGCTAAGGTCGTCAGTCCCTAAGCTTACACACTACGTAACCTAAATTATCCTAAGGACAAACACAGATACCCATGCCCAAGGGAGGACTCGAACCTCCGCCGGGACCAGCCGCACAGTCCATGACTGCAGTGCCCTAGACCGCTCGGCTGATACCGCACGGCCATGTGGGTTGTTTTGGAAGTGGATTTTTAAACTGTCTCTGGATGTGAACACATGACATTGCAGTGAGAGTGATTTTGTAATTTTTGCCAACGTTAGCTTCGTGAATAAAGCAATCGTCGTCCCTTTATAAATCTCGACTATGTCCATTAATAGTCTGCCTGAGCCCAAATGTCCGAGTGACATATAGCAGCAATCCATTTCAGTCAATAGTAGGCTTACCTGTCGAAGAGCCAACACCGGCGTTTCACTACAGTGGGATAACTACTTGAAAACACCAGGGCAATAAAAATTAGTTTGTGATATGTTCCAGCGTGTGAAGACTCAACTGATGTCTCCACGTGGACTGTCGTTTCAGTGCAAATGAGGTCAGTATCGCAGACATAATTCTTCAAGTGAACTGTTAGAGACAGACAGAATGTGCTACGGTGTTGTGGCCTATAGCCCTTTGAGTTACACTGAGATGACAAAAGTCTTGGGATACCTCCTATTGCCGTGTCCGACCTCCTATTGCCCAGGGCAGCAGATCGACGTGTTATCGACTCAACAAGTCGTTGGAAGTCCCCTGCAGAAACAATGAGCAATGCTGCCTGTAAAGCCGACCATGATTACGAAAGTGTTGCCGCTGCAGGATTCCGTGGGCGAACTGACCTCTCGATTATGTCACATAAATGTTCTACGAGATTCATGAAAGGTGACCTGGGTCGCCAAATGGTTCAAAATGGTTCAAATGGCCCTGACCACTATGGGACTTAACATCTGAGGTCATCAGTCCCATAGAACTTAGAACTACTTAAACCAAACTAACCTAAGGACATCACACACATCCATGCCCAAGGCAGGACTCGAACCTGCGACCGTAGCGGTCGCGCGGTTCCAGACTATAGCGCCGACGGTCGCCAAATAATTCGCTCGAACTGTCCCGAATGTTCTTCAAAGAAATCGCCAAAAGCTGTGGCCTGGTGACTTGGTGCATCGTTATTTGGGAACACGATCGGTTAAGTTGGATCAGAGAACAAAGTCCACTCCATGTAAACACAGCGCACACCATTATGTAGCCACCCCCAGCTTGCACACTCGCACAATACTTTGTTGACAACTTGCATCCATGGCTTCATGGAGTCTGCGCCACTCTCGAAACCTATCCACTGAAACTGGGGCTCATCTGACCAGACCAGAGTTTTCCATTCGTTAGGTTCTAATTGATATGGTCACGAGTCGAAGAAAGGCACTGCAGGCGGAGTAGTGCTGTTAGCAAAGGCACTTGCGTCGATCGCCTGCTGCCAGATTTCGCCGCACTGTTCTAAAGGATACGTTCGTCGTACGTCGTACACTGATTTATGCGGTTACTTCACGTCTGTTGTCCGTTAGCCGTGACAATTCTACGCAAATGCCGCTGCTCTCGGTCGTTAACTGAAGGCTGTCAGTCACTGCGTTGTCTATGATGAGAGTTAATGCCTAAAATTTGGTATTCTCGTCACACTCTTAACACTGTGCATCTCAAAATATTGAATTCCCTAACTATTTCCGAAATTGATTGTCCCACGCGTCTAGGTCCAACTACCTTTCCGCGTTCAGAGTCTGTTAATTCCCGTCGAGTGACCGTAATGACGTCAGAAAGGTTTTCACATGAATCACTTGAGTACAAAAGACAGCTCCGCCAAGTCATTGCCTTTTTTATATCTTGTGCACTCACTACTACCGCCATCTGTACATGTGCATATCCATATCCCATGACTTGACTTCTCAGTATAGAATGCAACTAATTGTAATTCAGTTGAAATATTTAAATGAATTTAAATTTTGTAATTAATATTTTAACTTTGTGAGGAATAGAATAAAATGAAAGAGTGGATATCAGTGGGAATCGAACCTGAGTCCTCAAATTACCAGGCTGTGTTTTGTGCTACTTCCCCACAGTCCCATCATGACAACAGTTCTTAAAAAGGCCGTATACTCTATGCTTGCACAATAACCCATACGCAATTTTAAAGAAAAAGTACTGACCTGATGCTGGGAGCAACGCAGCACTCATAGGACCGAAAGGGAATATATCACAACAGAACATGCGCAGTATAAAAAAGACAGCTGCGTCGCTTCTCTAAGTCGATCGTAGCGCAGCTGACCGTCTTTTCAGCACTTGAACACTGTTTTACAATTGTTGTGGAGAGAATGCTACAAAAAATGTTTTTGTCTATTTTCTTTTCATACCAGCACGTATCCGAAGAGAAATGGCGTAATTTTAATGCGATTTCCAGCTCGCATTCGAAGAGGAATGGTGTACTTCTAGTGCAATTTCAGACTTACGTTGCAAGCGAATGGCATAATTTCAGTGCGATATTTACAGTGCGCTGTCATTCATTAGCACATAATAACCGACCTCCACTGGGTCATAGACTTAATAATGATAAGCGTTTTTGTTCTTCTGGGTGCGATCTGTAAATATGGAAGTTGCCACATGCATTTTTAAAATCAAACAGTCAAATACAATTTGTAAACAAACTATGTAGAAGCAGCTTGAAGAAAGTGCTACGACAAAGATTGAGTGTCCCTTAGATGAGGATTTTTTTTTTTTTTCATAACTGCTATACGGAACTACCAGGCAAGGGTTTTGTATCGTATTTTGCTGTTGATACCATGCAAATGTAACAAAAAGTATAGCAGCAATATTCATTTGGGTACAAACTTCACTGACACTGCTATGGATATAAAAAATCAATCCAACTTAATATATAAGCACACAAACAATAACAATCTTTCGTAAAATACTGCGGAATAATTGTGATATCTTACAGATCCAAAACAATGATAATTTGCATAAAAAGAAATTGGCTCCTTTCTCGGAGTTATTACCGCGCGGGGTAGACATGCGGTCTAGGGCGTCTTGTCACGGTTCGCGCGGCTGCCCCCCTCGGAGATTCGAGTCCTTCCTCGAGCATGGGGTGTGTGTTGTCCTTATTTCAAGTTAGATTAAGCTAGATTGCGTAGTGCGTAAGCCTAGGGACCGATGACCTCAGCAATTCGTTCCCATAGTCATTACCACAAATTTCCATTTTTTCGGAGTTATTGCATAGCCAACAGCTTAAATTTAACATAAAACATTACATTCTGCACTCTTGATTACTAACTTACAACTTCTTCATTAAAAAGCTTTGACAGATTTTCGTCAATTATTCTTACACAGTTATTGAGAAACATGGGCCTGGAACGTAGTTCCAGTTCACGAAACTACACACGAAAAGCAGAGTTAAATATTTTTAGTCATCCGTACTTGAAGCGTGTCACATCTACAAATCAAAATTGTTATCTGTTTGTTCATCACGTAGACTGTCATTGTCACTCCTACCGCAATGTTTTTACTATTGGAGAAGTGTGCACTCTAAAATTTGATCGCAGGTAATAGGTAAGCAAACTTGATAATTTTCTTTTGTAACTGTGAAATTAAGAGTAATTACTTTTATTATGGCAAACGGCCTTGCCGCAGTGGATACACCGGTTCCCGTGAGATCACCGAAGTTAAGCGCTGTCGGGCGTGGCCGCCACTTCGATGGGTGACCATCACGCCGCCATGCGCTGTTGCCATTTTTCGGGGTGCACTCAGCCTCGTGATGCCAATTGAGGAGCTACTCGACCGAATAGTAGCGGCTCCGGTCAAAGGAAACCATCATAACGACCGGGAGAGCGGTGTGCTGACCACACGCCCCTCCTATCCGCATCCTCAACTTAGGATGACACGGTGGTCGGATGATCCCGATGGGCCGCTTGTGACCTGAAGACGGAGTGAGTGCTTTTATTATGCCTACTATGCGATGACTACTGATGGGATAGATTCTAGGTTTTAATGCATAATTATAAAGCATGGTGTGGTGTCACCGCCAGACACCACACTTGCTAGGTGGTAGCTTTAAATCGGCCGCGGTCCATTAGTACATGTCGGACCCGCGTGTCGCCACTGTCAGTGATCGCAGACCGAGCGCCACCACACGGCAGGTCTATAGAGACGTACTAGCATTCAGCCCCAGTTGTACGACGACTTTGCTAGCGACTACACGTGCGAAGCCTTTTTCTCATTTGCCGAGAGACAGTTAGAATAGCCTTCAGCTAAGTCCATGGCTACGACCTAGCAAGGCGCCATTAACCATTTCTATAGAGAGTCTCACTTGTATCATCAAGAATGCTGTATACAAATGATGGATTAAAAGTTAAGTATCCCAGCAGCTACGTACTTTTCTTTATAGCATTCATTACGTATCCTGTTCCAGACCTCACGCCCGTCTGCGTTAGATTATAGCGTGCATTTCGGCCTCCTCTATCTCCCAGGTGTTGGCACATTTGCCAACACATCACATGGTACAACATTTTGTAAGCAATTAGATGTTCACGTTTCCAAATGACACTGAAGAACTGGCTGTGCCATCTATAAAGTACTTACCCGTCATACTGCGTTTCTCCATTATTGAAATTTCACAATTCGAAGTGCCATGGGAAATATCTGCCATACTCAGAGCTACACTGCTTCCAGCTTATGAATATTTTAGCAGCAGCTCTGGTCGTCTTGTTAGGCTGCTGCTTCAGTCGATTTAAGCCGCTACTGGACCACAAAGTTGTATTGCATACACTAATGAGCCAAAACATTATCACCACTGCCCATGGCACCGTTCCATTGAGATAAACGACTTTGACAAAGGGCAGATTATTACTACGCAGAGCCTGTGAACGAGTATCTCGAAAACAGTGAAGCTGATCGAATGTCAACGTGCTACTGTCATCAATATGTCGCGGAAAGAGGTAGAAAGGAAAGACAGTGAAACTATCACTAAATGGTTGGACACACACGACTCTTTACAGAACGTGCGTTTCGGAGGCTTGTTTTGCCCTGACAATTAGGATAGATTGTGATCTGTGGCATCCTTGCCGAGAGAGCAAAGTGCTGGAGCACGCACAAGTGTTTCGGAGAACATCTTTTATCGTACATTGTTGAACATGGAGTTCCGTAGCAGGCCGCCCCTACGTGTTCACATGTTGACACAACAACATCGTCAGTTACGATACCAATGGGCACGGGACCATCGGTCAATGGAAACGTGTCAGCACTTCGGGTGAGTCACATATTTACTACACTAGGTCTATGATAGTCTCCACAAACGCCGTCAACGAGGTGAATGACGGCCGGAAACGTGCAGCGTGCCATTGACACAGAATGGTGGGAGCGATATTATACTATAGGCGACTTCTCCTGCGCTTGCATGGGACCTGTGATAGCAATCGAAGACACGCTGACTGCAGCGAACTACCTGCATCCGTCCATGCTTAACGCCTTCCCCGAGAGTGATGTTATCTTTTGGCAGTACAATTGTCCATTTCTTGGCGCCAGGCTGTGAGGCTGGTCCCGGCGGAGGTTCGAGTTCTCCCTCGGGCATGGGTGTGTGTTTGTCCTTAGGATAATTTGGGTTAAGTAGTGCGTAAGCTTAGGCACTGATGACCTTAGCAGTGAAGTCCCATAAGATTTGACACACATTTGAACATTTTTTTCTTGGAGCCATACCCGGGCTACCGTGGTTTGAGGAGCATTATAGCGAAGTCACGTTAATGTCTCGGAGACCAAATTCGCCTGATGTAAATCCTATGGAATCCGTTTGGGCCGCTATCGGGCATCACCAAGCGTACGCACAATCAACAAAAATGTTCAAATGTGTGTGAATTCCTAAGGGACAAAACTGCTTAGGTCATCGGTCCCTAGACTTACACACTACTAACTTAAACTAACTTATGCTAAGAACAGCAGACACACCCATGCCCGAGGGAGGACTCGAAACTCCGGCGGGAGGGGTGTGCGTACACATCTAATAACCCACTAACCTACTAACAAACTGTTGGATCCTTGAGATGCAGAATATATATATATATATATCAAAGTACAACTTAAGCACCTTTCTTACAACAGATTTAACAGACATTTTACTCTGCGGTCTATCAGTTGATAGTACGGCAAATAATCTGCAAAACGCGACCCCTTGTAATCTCACACTCTAATAAAAATGGAAGTATAATTTCACATGGCATATATTCATGACTGAACACAAGTAATCCAAAGATGGGTCCCGTCTGCTGAACCATCTGCAGACTCTGACGAACTGTAACACAGAACCTGCTTAATAGCGTGTTCGTACACCTTTAGAATTCCATGAAGCAGCAGTTCTGCGTGGCATATCCCTTGTACGTTTCCAGAGATATTTGGTACCAGATGTCTACGCACAGGTCTTGCCGTTCCAGTCAGTTGCGAACCCGTGGTATGACGGCGCGGAGCTGACGTCCGAGAGCGGCCCAGATGTTTTCCATCGAGTTCAAATCAGGCGAATTATGTGGCCAATACATCGTCGTGAGTTTACTGTCCTGTTCCTTAAACCATTGTAGCATGGTTAAAGCATTGTACTGTTGACAGACATTCTGCTGGAAGATACAGTCGCCGTCGCAGAAACAGTGAAGCATGATGTTCATGTAGTTCACAACTGTCATGGTTTCTTCGATTACTGGCACATGTCTCATGGAAGGCCAGATGGCTCTCACCCATAGCATAACCAAGAGAAAAATACTCCTATTGGAGCACAAAAAAAAGTGAATACGTTCCTGTTTATTTAAAAGATTCTGAGACGTGGGCTACCAGCTGCCTGATTCTGTCTTCCAGCACCTTTAAAACATCTTAGCATACGAACGTATTCGCGTTTTTTATAACATGCGACTCACCTCAAACTACCACAGTGTCCCCTAACTGCAACTCAATCACACTCACTCTGTAAATCTCTCATACTCATCCACCCGCAGTCGCCCTTTCTCACTCACTCATCCAATCCAACTCATTCTCATTATCTCATTGTCAGTTTCTCTAACTGTCACTGTTTCCTGTGTCGCAGCCACAGTCTCCTTCCTTCTATGCTACTCCTAGTGTCTCCTCTCACTGTCTCCCTCTTGCTCTCTCTCTTCCTTCTAATATCTCATTCCTTCCTTCCTACTGCTGTTGTCTCTCCCCACTGTCACTATCTCTCCGTTCCTTAATCACTACGATTGTCTTCTACGCTCTTTCTACAACATAACCATATTATAATATCTTCCAGTATTTGTTACTTTGCCGTCTCTTTGCCACAGCCACTGTCTTCTTCTCTCTCATAAAAACGCCCGACTGTATTCGCATACCACAATTTTTGGGAAAATTTTTAAACGTGCTAAGGAACGTAGAATAAGGCAGCTGGTACCCCACTTTTCAGTGACAGTCTTTTAGATAAACAGAAACATATTCGCGTTTGTTGTGCTCCGATATGAGCAATTTTCGCTGGTTCATTTCTTTCCGTGCTGCGGTAGAACACATAACTCATATGAAAAAAATTGTATTGCTCATAAAACTTAGGTACTTTACTTATGTAAAACTCCGATAATGCAGAACTAATTTTGCACCTCAGACCAGATTTTACAAGCAAAAGAACATTGTGTGTGCGTCAGTGCTACCACATGTGGTTTCCTTATAGTAACGGAGACACTTCACAGCATGTTTATCCGTGCTGCGTATCTGTGGTCTAGGGGCAACGTCTCTGACTGGTAATGAAAATGTCCCCTGACTTGGATGCGAAACACGCCACTGTTTACATTTTTAATAAAAACGATCAGCAGTGCCGGCCAAAGACTTTCTCTTGTCCTTGGGGTGGGAAACTCCCCGTTAAGGCTAAAGAATCAGCAATGACCAACGGCGTGAGGACGCGGAAGTCAATCAAAATCACTGTATTAAATGGAGATAATGTGTGTCCACAGGACATGTAGCCTGTAACTGAAAAGTATCTAGATGATATCTCCATCGGCAAAAGGTTCCGGAATAGTCTACCATTCGGATCTCCGGGAGCAGACTACCAAGAGGGAGGTAACCATGAGAAAAAGACTGCATAACCAAATGGTTCAAATGGCTCTGAGCACTATGGGACTTAACATCTGAGGTCATCAGTCCCCTAGAACTAACCCAAGGACATCACGCACATCCATGCCCCAGGCAGGATTCGAAATTGCGACTGCAGCAGCAGCGCGGCTCCAGACTGAAGCGCCTAGAACTGCTCGGTCACAGCGGCCGGCACTGCATAACCAACGAAATGATAACGCAATGGAAGGAGTTTGAACGTGATAGGAAAGCTAGAAAACCTTATAATGGAAATGCAAAGGTTCAGCCTCGATACACTGAAATGGGAAGAAGGCAAGGATCTCTGGTCTGATGAGTGAAGGGTTGTATCAACAGCAGCAGGAACTGGTATAACGGGGTAGTATTCGTTATGAACAGGAAGGCAGGGCTCAGTATGAGCTTCTGCAAACAGTTCAGTGATATGGTTGTTTGCTTCAGAATCGACAGCAGCCAACACTGACAATGATAGTTCGCAGGCGGAAGATGAAAAGCTAGGCAAAGTATACGAGGGTAGTGAACGGATAACAGTTCACAAGGTGAGATGAAAATCTAATGGTCATGGTGAGCTGGAATGCGGTTGTAGGAGAAGAAGTAGAAGAAAGGATTAAGGTAGAATATTGGCTTGGTAGTAGGAAAGAGAGAGGAGAAAGATTAATTGAGTTCTACAATAAATTTCAGCTAATAACAGCGAATACTCTGTTCAAGAATCACAAGAAGTGGAGGTATACATAGAAAAGAACGGGAGATACAGGAAGATTTCAGTAAGATTACATCATGGTCAGGTAGAGATTCCAAAATCAGATTCAGGATTGTAAGGCGTTAAGGACCGGTATAGACTCGGCCACAATCTAATGGTGATGAATGGTAGGCAAAAGTTCAAGAGACTACTCAGGAAGAATCAGTGCGCAAAGAAGTGGAAAACACAAGCACTAACGAATTGAGAGATATGCTTGAAATTCTCTATGGCTATAGGTATCGCGATAAGCTGTATCTCATCAGACAGTTCCGCGGAAGATGAATAGACGTCTCTAAAAAGGACAGTCACAGAAGCTGGAAAGAAAAACGTAAGTATTAGGAATGTAGTTGCTAGCAAACAGTGGATAACACAAGTAATACTTCAGTTGATCAGCGAAAGAAGGCAGTACAAAGGTGTTCAAGGAAACTTAGGAATACAGAAACACAAGTCACTTAGGAATGAAATAAACAGGAAATGCAGGGAAGCTAAGGCAAAATGGCTGCATTAAAAATGTGAAGAAATAGAAAAAGAATTGATTGTCGGAAGGACTGACTCAGCATATAGAAAAGTCAAAACAACCTACCGTGAAATTAAAAGCAAGAGCGGTAACATTAGGAGTACAATGGGAATTCCACTGTTAAATTCAGAGGCAAGAGCAAATAGGTAGAAGGAGTACACTAAAGGCCCCGATGATTGGGAGGAAATGTCTGATGACGTGACAGAAGAAGAAACAGAAGTCGATAGGAAAGAGATAGGGGATCCAGTATTAGAAACAGAATCTAAAAGAGCGTTGGGAGACTTAAGATCAAATAAGGCAAAATGGAGAGATAACATTTCATCATAATTTCTAAAATCATTCACCTTAGTGTGTAAAATGTGTGAGACTGGCGACATACCATCTGACTTCCGGAAAAATGTCGTCCGCACAATTCCGAAGATTACAAGAGCCAACAAGGGCGAGAATTATCGCACAATCCGCTTAGCAGCTCATGTATCCACATTGATGACAAGAATAATACACAGAAGAATCGAAAAGGACGTTAGGCGCCGATCAGTTTGGCTTTAGAAAAGGTAAGGGCACCCGAGAGGCATTTCTGACGTTTCGGTTGATAATGGAAGCAAGATCAAGACACATACATAGGATGTCGACACGGAAAAGGCGTTCGACAGTGTGAAATGGTTCAAGGCGTTGTAAATTCAGACAAAAATAGGGATAAGCTATCAGAAAAGATGGCTGATATACAGTATGTACATGAAACAAGAGGAGTCTGTAGGAGTCGAAGACCAAGTACGATTTGCTCTGATTAAAAAAGTTGTAAGAAAGGAGTGTAGTCTGTCGCCCTACTTCAATCTATACATCGAAGAAGCAACTACTGAAATAAAAAGAAGGTTCAAGAAAGGGATTAAAATTCACGGTGAAAGGATATCAATGATAAATTTTGCGATGACATTGCTACTCTCAATGTAAGTGAAGAAAAATTATAGGATCTGTGCAATGGAATGAACAGTCTCGTGAGTACAGAATATATATTGAGAGTAAATCGAAGAAAGACGGAAGTAATGAGAAGTAGGAGAAAAGAGAACAAAGAGAAACTTAACGTCAAAATTGGTGACCACAAAGTAGATGAAATTAAGGAATTCTGCCAACTAGGCAGCAAAATGACGCATGATCGACAGAGCAAGAGGGATGTGAAAAGCAGACTAGCACAGGCAAAAAAGTATTCCTGGCCAAGAGAAGTCTGCTAGAACTAAACATAGGCCTTAATTTGAGGAGGAAATTTCTAAGAATGTACGTTTGAAGCATATCTTTGTATGGTAGTGAATCATGGACTGTGGGAAAAACGGAACGGAAGAGAATCGAAGCATTTGAGACGTGGTGCTACAGAAGAAGGTTGAAAATTAGGTGAACTGGTAAGGTAAGAAATGAGGAGATTGTCTGCACACTCAGCGAGGAAATGACTGTATGGAAAACACTAAGGCGAAGAAGGATCAGATGATAGAAGGTGTATAAAGATGTCAGGGAATAACTTACGTGGCACCAGAGGGAGCTGTAGAGGGTAAAAATTGTAGAGGGAGGCCGATACTGAGAATGGGGGTTGTGGACTGGGCGTTGGTAGCGTAAAGCAGCTTAATACGCTGTGGAGCGGTAGGGCTATCCTAGGAGGCGAGAAATCAGCGTTCGCAGTTGAAAACAAGCATTATCTTTTTATTGAAATAAAAGTCAACAAATTTAATACGTCAGTAAAAAAGCTTTTAAAAACAAGTAATAAATTAAACAACTTTCCAAATATTAACGAGAAAATGAGATCAGCAACTGGCGTCAGGAAAGAACTTCTAAACAATTACGAAACTAAGCAATTTGTCATACATTAACAGGTATCTTAAGTCAGCAAAGCAACATATTAATAACGAAAACATTAACATTTCAAAAAATTTTAATTGGGTTTTAAATATAATGTCTTAAATGATTGCAGTAGATTTTATAACAACAGCAGTAACATAAGCAACACCTCATGTCCGTTGGTTAAGTACAGAACTAAGAGAAGCTATACAAGTACAATCAGTCACGCAACAGGCGGGATAAGCCGATGGAAAGGTTGGGCGGTGTGAACTCGCCACCCACGGCTGTGCTGGTGGACGGGGCAGGCCCCATACAATGTTAAATACGATAGACTAAAAACTAACCTGAGGAAACTAGTAACAGTCTACTGCCTCACGGAGGCTGGTACATATTTCATTACATTACCATTTAAGAGCCAACCATAAATAAATAAATAAACATCTACTCCATCAGCGACCTGGTGACGAGCAACAAAGCACTTAACAACTGGGTAGCAACAGAAACAGTCACTGCACACTATTTTGTGGTGGAAGAAAATTCAAACTAGCTGACTTCTAACATGTTTTGCAGTAAAACACTAGCCATAAGTAACGAATCGGGCAGCTGTTACTAGCGTAAACTCCACTATTTCAAATAGCTAAGCAACAGAATCTCAAATCTCAAACTTCGTTTACCAGGTGCCGGTAACAACTATAGTGGAAACGTACATTCGTATTTTAGCAGAATTTACCATAGGAAATCCCAGGACGGATCAACTGACAACCCCACAAAAAGGTTTCACAAATACTTAACCAAAATGATTGCACTGAAAATTAAATTAAACTCATCCCACGAAATGTTTTACAAATGCTTTACTATAATGATTACAGTGAAAGACACTGTGATTAAGTTACACTTCTGTGTATTTAAAAGGAAGAACAACAGACAGTTCACCCTCAACAAGATCCACTGTAATCCACTCCAATATGACAAATTTAAACAGGCAGTTCTGATTAATGAAACTCCACTAGCTCTGTAACACGGTCCATGCAACTTTCACATGCAACAGTTGCGACTAACGTCTGTGATGAAAGAGAGTTGCTTCCATTAAGGTAAACTTCAGTTCTTTCGGAGCGAAGCCCCATAATCAGCCGACTAGTCGCAGCACTACGACTGTAACAAAACAAAATGCAGAAGCCACAGAAAAAGTTTCACCAACATATTTGATGAATCGGTAGCGAAGTGACACTCAAAATCTACACACGCTCGCCACAGGCAAATTTCAAGAGTCCCATCGCCACCACAGCCAACCAAAACCACCGTCTTTGCAGCATGTGGTCAGTTCTCTGCAAAATCAGTTTAGTACCAGCTCCAAGACAGCGGAGGGAAACCGGCCTCGCGTCCCGCAAGTGCTGCCTCCTATTCGGCCCGCCGATTCTGTCAACCTTCGTGCCGGTCAAAACTCCTTCCGCGGATATCGTGCCCCACTACCGCGATCTAGCGGTCTGTTGATTGATGCGAGATGGTACTGCTCAAGCTGCAAGTGCTACTCTGAGATGAAAAGGTTGGCACACGACAGACTTTTGACTCGAAGAAAACAAAGTCACTTTATAAACTAAGTTTTGGCCTCATACCGGATTTTTTTTGCGCAAGTAGGGTAAATCCGAATCTCTGTACCTCGGAAATGGATAGAGTTGACGAAAATTTTCAAGGCTGTTCGAGATCGGCAGCTTAGGTAGCCATCATAAAATTTACAGCCATTTGCGGCGCATAAGCGTCACTGAATCCACAGCTGGAATTTGGTACACAAGAAACATGTTTTTAGGTAATTTCTCGATAACGGATAAAGATTTTTGAAACGGAAAGACAGCTATTCTAAAGAAACGTTTAGAGATTATACTGTCAAATTTTTAGCACGTTGGTGCGCTTATTTGTCATTTAGATTTCGCTTAATACGGGAATTTTACGTTTAGAAGTAGGATAATTTTCAATCTCTCTATCTCGGAAACGAATAAATATATAAAGAAAATTTTCAAGATAATGCGAGGTCGGGATATTAGGAACATAACGTAAAAATTTAGCCCATTTGTTGTGAAAAGCCGTCTTTTCAGCTACGTTTCGGTCCACTGGCGACGGCGAAAATATATTTATAATCGTTTTCGAGGAACCGTCGATGAAGTAATGGTGCCCATACAAGTTCAATCAAGCCCACTTTAGGCGACATCAAATTCAAAAGGAAACGACCAATTTGCTCTATTTGCCATAACAGGAGGAAGTGTTTAATATTCATATTTTGACCCGGTATTGTAGGGCAGTGACGATCCTTCTGATGAGCATACAAAATGTCCCTAGCCCAAAGGCTATCCAAGACACTGGACCCCTAGCATATCATCACCAATAGAACCCGAGGTCTTAGCAATGGAAAATCCCATTTTTATGCGTGGCGTTTCGGAACGTATTAGGTACGCATACCGTCGGTTGCATACCGATACAGCTGCCATCGGCCTGCGTCTCTCCGAGTTTCGAGCAGCCGCTCGCCTGGATGATGGCGTATCCGAACACCAGCACTGAGCTGGTGTAACAAGAAACGTGGTTCATCCGACCATGTGACATGTTTCCCTTTATCCACGTCCAATCTCGATGATCTTGTGTACGCTGGATTTGTAACTTACAGTGTATTTGAATAAACGTGGAAAAGGTAGGATTGTCTGCTGCAGAGCCGTATATTCACTGGTGTGCTCCAAAACACTTGTACCTCTCTACCAGCGTCCTCAAATCTGACACAGATCGCCACATATCATGCTTTATAGAGCGGGCAAGCTTCTGAACGAGTTCTGCGACGAGGTGTGGCCGTCCGACACATTGTCGCCTATTTGTGGGTTCATCATCCTTCAGCCACTTTCCCCGTGCCCACGACAGTCGCAACCCAACAACCGGCCAACTTGACCGTTTCAAAGATGTTCTTTTCAGGCTCCGAGGCATCGTTTGCGACCCGTATCGTTGCTGGAATTATTTCCTATTTGTCTGTGGTCCGCTTATACAGGGTGGTCCATTGACTGTGACCGGGCTAAATATCTCACGAAATAAGCGCCAAACGAAAAAACTACTAAGAACGAAACTCGTCTAGGTTGAAGGGGAAACCAGATGGCGTTATGGTTGGCCCGCTAGATGGCGCTGCCGTAGGGTCAAACGAATATCATCAACGTTTTTTTTAAATATGAACCCCCATTTTTATGACATATTCGTGTAGTACGTAAAGAAATATGAATGTTTTAGTTGGACCACTTTTTTCGCTTTGTGATGGATGGCGCTGTAATAGTCACAAACATATAGCTCACAATTTTAGACGAAAAGTTGGTAATAGGTAGGTTTTTTAAATTAAAATACAGAACGTAGGTACGTTTGAACATTTTATTTCGGTTGTTCCAATGTGATACATGTACCTTTGTGAACTTATCATTTCTGGGAACGCATGGCGTTACGGCGTGATTACCTGTAAATACCACATTAATGCAATAAATGTTCAAAATGATGTCCGTCAACCTCAATGCATTTGGCAATACGTGTAACGACATTCCTCTCAACAGCTAGTAGTTCGCCTTCCGTAATGTTCGCACATGCATTCACAATGCGCTGACGCAAATTGTCAGGCGTTGTCGGTGTATCACGATAGCAAATATTCTTCAACTTTCCCCACAGAAATAAACCCGGGGACGTCAGATCCGGTGAACGTGCGGGCCATGGTATGGTGCTTCGACGACCAATCTACCTGTCATGAAATATGCTATTCAATACCGCTTTAACCGCACGCGAGCTATGTGCCGGACATCCATCATGTTTGAAGTACATCGCCATTCTGTCATGCAGTGAAACATCTTGAAGTAACATCGGTAGAACATTACGTAGGAAATCAACATACATTGCACCATTTAGATTGCCATCGATAAAATGGGGACCAATTATCCTTCATCCCATAATGCCGCACCATACATTAACCCGTCAAGGTCGCTGATGTTTCACTTTTCGCAGCCATCGTGGATTTTCCGTTGCCCAGTGGTGCATATTATGCCGGTTTACGTTACAGCTGTTGGTGAATGACGCTTCGTCGCTCAATAGAACGCGTGCAAAAATCTGTTATCGTCGTGTAATTTCTCTTGTGCCCAGTGGCAGAACTGTACACGACGTTCAAAGTCGTTGCCATGCGATTCCTGGTGCATAGAAATATGGTACGGGTGCAATCGATGTTCACGTAGCATTCTCAACACCGACGTTTCTGAGATTCCCTGTTCTCGTGCAATTTGTCTCCTACTGATGTGCGCATTAGCCGCGACAGCAGCTAAAACACCTACCTGGGCATCATCATTTGTTGCAGGTCGTGGTTGACGTTTCACATGTGGCTGAACACTTCCTGTTGCCTAAATAACGTAACTATCCGGCGAACGGTCCGGATACTTGGATGATGTCGTTCAGGATACCGAGCAGCATACATAGCACACGCCCGTTGGGCATTTTGATCACAATAGCCATACATCAACACGATATCGACCTTTTCCGCAATTGGTAAACGGTCCATTTTAACACGAGCAATGTATCATGAAGCAAATACCGTCCGCACTGGCGGAATGTTACCTGATACAACGTACTTATACGTTTGTGACTATTACAGCGCTATCTATCACAAAGCGAAAAAAGTGGTCCAACTAAAACATTCATATTTCTTCACCTACTACACGAATATGTAATAAAAAATGGGGGTTCTTATTTTAAAAAAAACGCAGCTGATATCCGTTTGACCTATGACAGCGCCATTTAGTGGGTCAACCATAGCGCCATCTGGTTTCCTCCTTCAAGCTAGACGAGTATCGTTCTTTGTAGTTTTTTCGTTTGATGCTTATTTCTTGAGATATTTGGCCCGGTCACTATCAATGGACCGCCCTGTATCCTTTCCTTACCGCCCACAATACCACCAGGGTGCAATAATCGCCATGGGTAGTAGTTATAATGTTTTTGCTCATAAGTGTTGAGTACGCATAATGAGGAGATTCAAAGATTCGTATGTATCGAAATAGGAAAGCGCGATACATTATGTACGAATTAGTATTGGTACTGTGTCGTTATGACAGCCGCATATTGTCTCCACAGAACAGCTCTAATGTTTGGTGAGATGAACACTATGCCGTGTAGGATATGTCATCCATCCCGATCCCAGGAATACAATGCTTGTGCACAAACTTCTTACACTACACAGCGCCCCATAAAACATGCTCGTCACCAGCACATCGTCAGATGTGTTGTCAGTCGAGAATGTGTGGAACATGATTCGGAGCCTAATACAATGTACCCATTCGATAACATTATTTGACCAGATGCCTCAAAGTGAGGGAGTTGATTGTTAAGTAGAAAATTTTATGCTATAGGCAGGAATCACTGTTTGTGACAGCTTGCCCATAGCAGACGGAAAGGAAGATTAGTGTTTAACCTGCAGTCGACAACGAGGTCATTATAGACGGAGCACAGCCTCGGAT
Organism: Schistocerca cancellata; assembly: GCF_023864275.1. Taxonomy (NCBI): domain Eukaryota; kingdom Metazoa; phylum Arthropoda; class Insecta; order Orthoptera; family Acrididae; genus Schistocerca; species Schistocerca cancellata. Next base: position 249,802,931 of record NC_064626.1, read on the forward strand.
TATGGAAAGATGGGGAAGGAAATTGGTCGTGCACTTTTAAAGGAACAATCCCGGCATTCGTCTTCATCGATTTAGGAAAATCACGGATAACTTTAACGTGGATGGCCAGACGGAGACTTGAAAAAATGGTTCAAATGGCTCTGAGCACTATGGGACTCAACATCTTAGGTCATAAGTCCCCTAGAACTTAGAACTACTTAAACCTAACTAACCTAAGGACACCACACACACACACCCATGCCCGAGGCAGGATTCGAACCTGCGACCGTAGCAGTCCCGCGGTTCCGGACTGCAGCGCCAGAACCGCTAGACCACCGCGGCCGGCACGGAGACTTGAACCATCGTCCTCGCGATTGCGAGAACCGTGTTCTAACCATTGTGCCGCCTCAGTCGGTTACGGTAGAGGCCTCTGTCATCATGTGTACACACATTTTACGACACATATTATATGTAATTACTATTTTTAAAAAGAAAGTCGTATTTAATAATCGCCATGAGCTGCGGACATAATAAAACTTAACCTGCCAGGAAGTTTCATATCAGCGCACGTTATGCTAAACTCGTGATCCCTTGATATCTCAGAATGTCTTATCAGTCGATCGCTTCTACTAGTCAGGTTGTGCCACAAATTTCTTCCGCGCGGAGTGACCGCGCGGTTAGAGGCGCCATGTCACTGACTGCACGACCCCTCCCGCCGGAGGTTCGAGTCCTCCCTCGGGCATGGGAGTGTGTGTTGTTCTTAGCATACGTTAGTTTAAGATAGCTTAAGTAATGTGTATGTCTAGGTACCAATGACCTAAGCAGTTTGGTCCCTTATAAATTCACACACACACACACACACACACACACACACACACAAATTTCTTTTCTCAGTAATTCTATTCAGTAATTCCTCATTAGATATGCGATCTACCCATCTAACCTTCCGCATTCTTCTGTAGTATCACATTTCAAAAGCTTCTATCGTCTTCTTGTCTAAACTTTTTATCGTCCACGTTTCACTTCCATTTAGGGTTATAACACAGACAAATACCTTCAGAAAAGTCTTCTTAACATTAAAATCTATATTCGATGTTAACAAGTTTCTCTTCTCCAGAAAAGCTTTTCTTGCCGTTCCAGTCCACGTTTTATAATCTGTCTACTTTGCCCACCGTAAGTTATTTTCCTGTCCATATAGCAAAACTCCTACTTTCCGTGTCTCATTTCCTAATGTAGTTCAATCATCATCACTTGATTTCATTGGACTACATTGCATTATTCTTGTTTTGCTCTTATTGATGTTTATCTTATATACTCCTTCCGAGACACAGTCAATTCCTTTCAACTGCTCTTTCAAGTCTTTTCCTGTCTGACTGAATCAAGATGTCATCGGCAAACCTCCACGTTTTTATTTCTTCTTCCTGATCTTTAATTCCTACTTCAATTTTTTCTCCAGTAACCCTTGCTGCTTGATCAACGTACAGATGGCATAACATTGGAGATACGCTACAACCCTGCCTCACTCCCTTTTCAACCACCGCTTCCCTTTCATGCCCCTCGAATCTTATAACTACTGCCTGGCTCCTGTACAAGCTGTAAATAGCCTTTTGTTCCCTGTATGTTATCCCTGCCAACTTTAGAATTTAAAATGGAGTGTTCCAGTCAACATTTTCAAAAGCTTTCTCTAAGTCTACAAATACTATAAACGTAGACTTGCCTTTCCTTAACCCATCCTCTAAGGTAAACGTAAAGTCAGTATCGCCTCGCGTGTTCCTAAATTTCTCCAAAACTGAAACAGATCTATCTCGAGGTCGGCTTCTACCAATTTTTCCACTCTTCTTCTTTAAAGAACTCGTGTTAGTATTTTGCAACCATGGCTTATTATTACATCTGGTGTACAAGATGTATGAGACAGCCCAAATACCCGTTGGCTTTAAGAACAATGTAACAATTGCATTCCATAGAAAGCAGGTGCTGACAGTCGTGAAGATTAGCAAACGATCAGTTTAATAATTCAAGACGTATAAGGCAGTAATTTTGCAGTAACAAGTGTTTCTCATCACGTTCAAGCATTAGGACTGCAGACCTGCCGCGATCTTCGAACTTGCTTTTTCCAACTTCTTTTAGATCTTTCCACTCTGCAGAAACCTATCACATTATTTCTCAAGTCAACATACCTTTTTCTCAACGGATGCTAGTCGTAAAGGGATGAATGACGTATCGTTAGAAAGTTGTTTCAACCAGCTTCTGACATTGTATACCGTTTTTGCGCTAAAACTTACTATTTATGGAAATTTTTTACGTAAAAGAGGATTTTAGCTATCATAAGCGAAAAGGCATCATGGATGCATAGCTTCACTTATATTTTATGAAGATGACTTATTAATTACATTTTAAACACCCCTTTTATGCTGTCTTATTACAAATACGATTTGGTTGTTTTAAAGTACTTATTAACTGAATAATACGTATCAATACTGTCGTAGGTAATAAATGTGATCACTGCGGTAGTTCAGTATCTCTGCCTGTGGTGCAAGTTAACTTTTCTATACGAATATACTTTCCAACACGACAAATATATTTGTCACTGTCACTTTAACTGTGATTTATCTATTGATAGAGCGCCCTAACGCGCTCACATAAAGTACGAAGCTCAATTAAGATCTCAAAATGCATTTAGAACTTATTGTGGCTCTGGTGATATACCAGGTAAGAAGTGAACACTACGTTATAGCCTATATATTTCGATTTTATTTACTTCTTTGTATTTTATATACGTACTTATCACTACATTTCTCCTAAAGAACAGGTAAAAGTAAATATTACGGTCGAGAGTTACATTTTACAAGTAATACCAGCATCTCATTATTTAAAAATATAAAAGTGCGGAACTTTCGTATGGGTCACAGGGTAGGGTTACATTTGCAGATCGATTGTTGTAGACGTTCATCGCTCCTCCTCTCTTTAAGGGATCTCTAATGGTGACGATATTCTAAGATTCTGTCTCTTAAACTGTAAATGTTTCTTTTTGCTGTATGTCGTTCCTTCTAACCTCCTTTATCACTTCCGTAACTCTTCAAAAAAATCGGGTTTCGGACGCTTGGTTTCTAATTTCGCCTTTGTTAATGAAGACCTACGCTTCCGTCCCACATAATCCTTCTGACACCACCATAATACTGATCAACTTCAGCGTTGCTGTTTTTATGTAGTTTTTAGTAGCCTGTTTACCAAAAACTTTTTTAAAATTTCAGGTTTCTCACCAATAATGAGTTCTTCGAAGGGAAAGTAAATTGGCTAATCAGTTTAATGGAGTTGTTATTAATAACCATCTTGCGATGGACGAGATGCACTAAAAATGCCTTAGATACAATATTACGCAGAGAAATTTCAAAATTTGACAGATCCGTTACGTTACTCAATTCAAAAGGAGTGTGATGTAGTAAATCTTCAGAAAATGGAAGAATTGCCTGATTGTCGGCAAAAAATAGGATCTGAGTTCGAATACGTCAAATTTCCTTGAGACCGAAAAGCTTACGTCCACGGTTCAGCACGGTTTTAGAAGCATTGGCTCGTGCGAAATTCAGCTTGTCCTTTTCTCACATGGTATTCTGCGAACTGTGCATGAAGGGAAACAGGCAGTTTCCATATTTCTAAACCTCGGAAAATCATTTGTTAACGAAGGTACGAGCGTACGGAATAGGCGACTGGCCCGAAGACTTCGTAAGTAATACACCGCAGTACGTTGTCGAGGTCAGGTGCTCATCAGAGACAGGGGTGTCGCCGGAGGGCTCCTGTGAAGTGTTGCAGGATCGCTGTTCTTTTCTGTGTACATAACTGGTATGATGGACGGGGTGAGCAGTAATCTTGCGTTATTTGCTGATGATACCGTAATGTACGGGAAGGTGTGCCTATGGGAGGGTACAAGATGACTCATACAGCATTTGAAGCTGACTGTAGAACTGTTATACGCCACCAACAACCATTTCGCGTAAAGATCACGAAGATTAGTTACGAGAAATTGGGGCTCATGCGGAGGTATACAGTCGCACTATCTGCGATTGGAACACGAAGGGAAATGCATAGTAATGGCACAAGGTACCCTGTGCCGTGCACCGTATGGTAGCTTGCGGAATATGTATGTAGTCACCGATGTAGGATTCCTTTTCCATTCTGGAACGGTCTCCTCAGTATATAAGCTAATTAAAATTGGCGACAAAGAGCAGCCTTTTTGTATGCCCCAGTTAATGTATGATGAAATATTTTTATTTCTTGAAATAATACTGAGGAAGAGTTAAACTGTTATTGATCTGAAATACAAGAACAGACTACATGAAATTTAAAAACTGACGAAGTGTAAATAAATGATAATGATTCGAAATTATGTGTATTACAAGGGGCAATACTCGTTAAAACACCTTTTATTTTCCGTTTCCTTTATTTCACAAGCCAAATGAAAGACATTTCAATTTGCTCATGGAACAACGTTTGCTATTTGGGGAGCAAAATAACTGATGATGGTCGAAGTAGAGAGGATATAAAATGTAGACTGGCAATGGCAAGGAAAGCGTTTCTGAAGAAGAGAAATTTGTTAACATCGGGTATAGATTTAAGTGTCAGGAAGTCGTTTCTGAAAGTATTTGTATGGAGTGTAGCCGTGTATGGAAGTGAAACATGGACGGTAAATAGTTTGGATAAGAAGAGAATAGAAGCTTTCGAAATGTGGTGCTACAGAAGAATGCTGAAGATTAGATGGTTAGATCACATAACTAATGAGGAAGTATTGAATAGGATTGGGGAGAAGAGAAGTTTGTGGCACAACTTGACCAGAAGAAGGGATCGGTTGGTAGGACATTTTCTGAGGCATCAAGGGATCACCAATCTAGTATTGGAGGGCAGCGTGGAGGGTAAAAATCGTAGGGGGAGACCAAGAGATGAATACACTAAGCAGATTCAGAAGGATGTAGGTTGCAGTAGGTACTGGGAGATGAAGAAGCTTGCACAGGATAGAGTAGCATGGAGAGCTGCATCAAACCAGTCTCAGGACTGAAGACCATAACAACAACAACAATGGAACAACGAAAGAATTCTTTGGAAACTTGGTCTAAACTTGTTCCTGTTCTGATCTCCATGAGCTGATAACTGCACACATATTTCAATGCACAGCTTGCGGATCTGAAAATCAAGCTTAAGAGCCAAAGAAACTGGTATACCTGCCTAAAATCGTGGAGGGCCCCCGCGAGCACGCTGAAGTGCCGCAACACGACTTGGCAAGGCTCTGAGCACTATGCGACTTAACTTCTGAGGTCATCAGTCGCCTAGAACTTAAAAATAATTAAACCTAACTAACCTAAGAACATCACACACATCAATGCCCGAGGTAGGATTCGAACCTGCGACCGTAGTGGTCGCTCGGTTCCAGACTGTAGCGCCTAGAACCGCACGGCCACTCCGGCCGGCGACTTGGCACGGACTCGACTAATGTCTGAGGTAGTGTTGGAGACAACTGGCACCATGAATCCTGTAGGGCTGTCCATAACTCCGAAAGAGTACGAGGGGCTGGTGATCTCTTCTGAACAGCACGTTGCAAGGCAGAAATGCTCAATAATGTACAAGTCTGTTGAGTGTGGTGGCCAGCGGAAGTGTTTAAACTCAGTAGAATGTTCCTGGAGCCTCTCTGTACCAATTCTGGACGTGTGGGGTGCCGCATTGTCGTGCTGGATTATCCCAAGTCCGTCGGAATGCACAATGGACATGAATGCATGAAGGATGTCACACAGGATGCTTAGGTACGTGTCACCTGTCAAGATGTATCAGGGGTTCCAATCACTACATCTACACACGCCCCTCACCATTACAGCGCCTCCACCAGTTTGAATAGTCCCTTCCTGACATGCAGGGTACATGCATTCAAATGTGTATGAATTCCTATGGTACCAAACTGCTGAGGTTATCGGTCCATAGACTTTCACACTTCTTAAACTAACTTATGCTTAGAATAACACACACACCCATCCCCGATGGAGGACTCGAACCTCCGGCGGGAGGGACCTCATAATCAGTGTCATGGTACCTCTAACCGCGCGGCCACTCGCGCGGCTTCATGCATTCATGAGGTTGTCTCCATACCCGTACACGTCCATCCGCTCGATGCAATTTTAAACGAGACTAGTCCGACCAGCAACATATTTCCAGTCATCAGTAGTCCAATGTTGGTGTGCTGACGGGACCAGGTGAGGCGTATAGCTTTGTGTCGTGCAGTCATTAAGAGCAGCGAGTGGGCCTTCGGCTCCGAAAGCCCATGTCGATGATGTTTCGTTGAATGGTTCGCAGGCTGACACTTGTTGATGGTCCGGCATTGAAATCTGCAGCAATTGGCGGAACGGTTGCTCTTCTATCACGTTGAACGATTCTTTTCTGTCGTCGTTGGTCCCGTTTTTCCAGCCGCAAAGATGTCAGAGATATGATGCTTTACCGGATTCCTGATAGTCACGGTAACCCGTGAAATGGTCATAAAGGAAAATCCCTACTTCATCGCTACCCCGGAGATGCTGTGTCCCATCGCTTGTGCGCCGACTATAACACCACGTTCAGACTCACTTAAATTTTAATCATATGCCATTGTAGCAGCAGTAACCGATCTAACAACTGCGCCAGACACTTGTCTTAGATTGGCGTTGCCGACCGCAGCGCCGTAATCTGCCTGCTTATATATTTCGGCATTTGAATACACATGACCAGTATCTTTGGCGCTTCAGTGTAGTTTTGATGATCCAGTGTTTGCTATACAAAGGATGTTTCTGGAAATACTGTTCACGTAAAACAATATTCTGTAACAAGGAGCCGGCCGCTGTGACCGAGCGCCTCTAGGCGCCTCTGTCCGGAACCGCGCTGCTGATACGTTCGCAGGTTCGAATCCTGCCTCTGGCGTGGATGTGTGTGATGTCCTTAGGTTATTTAGGATTAAGTAGTTCTAAGTCTAGGGGACTGATGACCTCAACATAAGTCCCATAGTGCTTATAGCCATTTGCAACAAGGGATTACCAGCTTTCAACGGAAGGCAAAAGCTTGTTGCTCCACCGTTTGTCACCTTGAATGATAAGTCAATGTTGAATTTACAAAACTCTGTTCGGTTTTATTTCTTGTACAGTCAGTTTTTTACATGTTATGCATCCACGTGTAGTAGCAATGACAGACGTATTTGGCATGTTTCGTTTTATACGGAAGAGGATGTATATTTTTAACATCAGGGGGAGCAGTCTTAAGCCTTTAATCATCACCATGAAAAAATAAAGTACGTGATTAATTTTTCGTCTGTCTGCAGGCACGTGTCTGCAATCCTGTTACACAATGAAATCCCTGAGCCACAGTACCGAGCACGCCGCTAGAGGAGCAAAAAAAATTGGCGTAGTCCGTTAATGAAGGAGATTATCTTGCGTCATTTCATTGCATGCTTTTGAATGGGGAAACTGCTGAGCTGGTGGAAATGGAAGTAGCCTGCGCCGATGCTCACGCTGTGATGAAACTAGTATAGCTACAGTACTTAACTAGAATTTATAGAAACTTTCTTGATTACACAATAATAGATTAGTTCAAATGGTTCAAATGGCTCTGAGCACTATGGGACTTAACATCTGAGGTCATCAGTCCCCTAAAAGTTAGAACTACTTAAACCTAACTAATCTAAGGACATCACACACATCCACGCCCGAGGCAGGATTCGAACCTGCGACCGTAGCAGTCGCGAGGTTCCGGACTGAAGCGCCTAGAACTGCTCGGCCACGGCGGCCGGCTAGTAATAGATTAAATTACTTTACGTACAAAAGTTTTGTTGCAGCGTTTGTAGCTATACTCAGTTTCCAAGTTCGTGGTAGCCACTGGACTTTTCTTTTGCCACTGTTAGTGCTATACCGTTAGTGGCTCTAGCACGAGACTGCAGCTGGAAGTAAAGCCAACCGTCTTCTACACCAAACTGACGACGACAGCTGTTGACGTCGTCTATTATGGATTCTATATAGCGGACAGGCAGACCACAGCGCAGTAGTCACTCTCCTATTCAGTGCTGGATAGCAAAAACAGGTGAGCGGCCATTTCACCCAGAGCCGCCACCTCATCACAGGTGTATGTCACAATCCCACACAAGTTCCTCTATTCCTTGCCAGTCAGAAGTAAAGTGCGCGTAAAGTAACATGGCCCAAATCTGTGCAGATGGCGTGGTAGTGAAGGGAACTGTGTCAATTATGGGGATTCCATTTCGTAGTAGGGGAGCGGTAGTTCCACAGCTAAAGCATACATACAAACAGTATTTCAAGCTACAGCTAGAGAGTGTGCAACCGATTGTATTTACATATTTTGCCTATACGGACAATAATTGCACTAATCAGTGGTCTTCAATAGAATGTAGTCGAATTAAATCTGGTAATACTGAGGGAATTAAATTGGGAAACGAAACACTAAAAGTAGCAGATGATTTTCGCTGTTTGGACAGAAAAATAACTGAGGATGACCGAAGTTGAGAAGATATAAAATTTAGACTGGTAATGGTAAAAAAAGCGTCCCTGAGGAAGAGAAAATTGTTAACATCGAATATAGATGTAGGTGTTAGAAATAGTCTTCTGAAGGCATTCTAGTGGAGTGTAGCCATGTATTGAAGTGAAACATGGATGATAAACAGTTTATACATGAAGAGAACACAAGCTTCTGAAATGCTGAAGATTAGGTAGATAGATCGCGTAACTAATGAGGAGGTACTGAATAGAACTGGGAAGAAATTTGTGACATAAGTTCCCTAAAAGAATGAACCGATTGATAGGACACCTTATGGAATATCAAGGGATCACTAATTTCCTACTGTAGGGAAGTGTAGGGGGGGGGGTGAAAATTGTAGAGGGCGAAGGGTGACCAATAACTGAATACAACAACCAGATTCAGAAGGGTGTAAGTAATAGTTATTCGGAAATGCAAAGGCTTGCACACGACAGAGTAGTGTGAAGAGCGGCATAAAAGCAGTCTTCGGAAAGAACACCACAACAACATCACTAGTCTCTGACGAGACTATTGAATAATTCGGTCCATAGACCATTGAGACCACCACTCAAAAGTTTAAAGCGCATATATCAGTGGCCGACAGCAAATTAGAGCGGTCATTCCTTCAGAACAAATGGATGAACTCGCCCAGAACTGAGAACGAGAGCACGATTCTGACCAGCGCGTTCCATCGGCTCTGGCCGTCGTATCTTCTTTGCTTGGCTACGTTTTCCCTCTGGGGCTGTGTGGTAGTGAGTGGTGTGTGGAACACGGAGGTGCACAGATGTGCCTGAGTACTTGGCGTGCTGGCGATTGCAGCGAGATGAAACCCTTGTCCCTTGGGCTATGGGGGCCCGCGTTTTCTTCCAGCATTGATCGTTGCTATCGGCGAATTTAGCGGGAAAGGAGACGCTCTCGTCGCATGCGCCCTAGTTACGAAGTGCATCCGTCAATTGTGGTGTGCTAAATACGCCGAGATGTACTGGACAACTTGTTACGAGCTACGACCAGGAGGGCAGAGTCCTGAAGCTGTTGGCCTCCTTGGCATTTATTTGAAATTATGTATGAAGACTTTTCAGTAAGTACTGTACATAACGAATGTTAATTCTGGCCCGGTGTGAGTTGGCCAGCAATCTGTTTCCTTTACGCCTTTCAGCGACCACTTTTGGGGCTGTGTGTGTCAGTCTGGAGGTTTCTGTAAGCGCTAAGCTTGTATTTTGCAATTTTAATCTGTTACTTGAAACCATTGTTATCACTGAGTATTTGATATTACTGATGGTAATTTCTGTTTGTTGTGGACCTTATGGCCCTTCCTGAGTTATCGGATTTGGCCCCTGTAAATAAAGTTGTGTGTGCTCAGCCTCAAGGTACACACGCGTGGGTCTTGTGTGTATGTGAGTGTTCGCATTAGCTCACTCTTTTACTCGGTGTTGAGGACCTCTTCACCGAGCAGCGTAGCGCAGTGGTTAGCACACTGGACTCGCATTCGGGAGGACAATGGTTCAAACCCGCGTTCGACCATCCTGATTTAAGTTTTCCGTGATTTCACTAAATCACTTAGGGCAAATCCCGGGATGGTTGCTTCGAAAGGGCACGGCCGCTTTCCTTCCCCATCCTTCCCTTATCCGAGCTTGTGCTCCGTCTCCAATGACCGCGTTGTCGATGGGACGTTAAACACTAACCTCCTGCTCCAGGAGCCCTTGGGGTTATAGGTGTACATTTTAATCGATCATCTGCCTTTTAGTGCATATCCAAATCACTGTCTATAAGTACCTAACAGGCTCCGTAGAGGTATACCTTGATTCATTTAATCTGTTTGAGTTACTGTGTAACTATTTTTTGTAAATGACTTTGCGCATTGCTTCTTGTTATTGCTAGTGAGGTTAACTTGCAATGTTCATGAGCGGAGCGGTCTTATGCTGAAGTTTTAATAGCTGTTTTTCCTAGAAAATAATCTTTAATTGCCCGTTTATGTATTGCACCGCATGTTAATTTCTATCAAAGTTGTTTGCTATTTGTTATAGTGAGTTTTGTATCGGCAGCGGTTAACGCGTTGCAGTTCTGCTGGTGCGGGGCAGAGACGCGTTTTCCTTCTGCTTCGGCGGTTTTCAGGTCATTGCATGAGGCGTAGGTGCTGGCGGGTCACATGGTCTTCTGCGGATCTCCAGTTCCAGCCTTAAGTTGAGTAGTCTATTGTCATTCTTTTTGTATCGTGCCGAGGCGGGGATGTCGCCAGATTACGAAGTAATTTACTCAGTGTTCCTATTTGTGGGCGTGTGGTGAAAGCCTTTGGCCAAACTGAGCACTGACTTTCTTCATTTCTTAAAAGCAATCTTTTAATTGTAATTATCATTTTAAGTGTTTTAGGAGCCCTGTAGTTTAAGTACTTAACTTGATTCATGGGTAACAGGCCTGTGGCCAATCAGTGAAGTATTACTGTTTACTTCGGTTTTTACGGCTGGGTAGCGTTTGGCTTGCTTGGCCGTATCTTGTCTATATTCGGACAGAATAACCAGTAGAGTTGATGCATTTTAATGTCTTTTATTTAACGTTTGATGAACTTATAATCAAGTCCCGTTCTGGAATTAGCCCACAGTTGTGATGCTAGTCGCGCGGACAGAGTGCCACCCCTGGTTTATTTAATCAATTAACTGTTTATAATCGGGTCACCGTTGTATTGCACAGTTGACATGTTCTTCGAGCACCACTTATAATTTTATGCCTAGTGCAAATGTCATTATGCATTGTGATGTTAATTAAAAACCTTTAAATACACTCCTGGAAATGGAAAACAGAACACATTGACACCGGTGTGTCAGACCCACCATACTTGCTCCGGACACTGCGAGAGGGCTGTACAAGCAATGATCACACGCACGGCACAGCGGACACACCAGGAACCGCGGTGTTGGCCGTCGAATGGCGCTAGCTGCGCAGCATTTGTGCACCGCCGCCGTCAGTGTCAGCCAGTTTGCCGTGGCATACGGAGCTCCATCGCAGTCTTTAACACTGGTAGCATGCCGCGACAGCGTGGACGTGAACCGTATGTGCAGTTGACGGACTTTGAGCGAGGGCGTATAGTGGGCATGCGGGAGGCCGGGTGGACGTACCGCCGAATTGCTCAACACGTGGGGCGTGAGGTCTCCACAGTACATCGATGTTGTCGCCAGTGGTCGGCGGAAGGTGCACGTGCCCGTCGACCTGGGACCGGACCGCAGCGACGCACGGATGCACGCCAAGACCGTAGGATCCTACGCAGTGCCGTAGGGGACCGCACCGCCACTTCCCAGCAAATTAGGGACACTGTTGCTCCTGGGGTATCGGCGAGGACCATTCGCAACCGTCTCCATGAAGCTGGGCTACGGTCCCGCACACCGTTAGGCCGTCTTCCGCTCACGCCCCAACATCGTGCAGCCCGCCTCCAGTGGTGTCGCGACAGGCGTGAATGGAGGGACGAATGGAGACGTGTCGTCTTCAGCGATGAGAGTCGCTTCTGCCTTGGTGCCAATGATGGTCGTATGCGTGTTTGGCGCCGTGCAGGTGAGCGCCACAATCAGGACTGCATACGACCGAGGCACACAGGGCCAACACCCGGCATCATGGTGTGGGGAGCGATCTCCTACACTGGCCGTACACCACTGGTGATCGTCGAGGGGACACTGAATAGTGCACGGTACATCCAAACCGTCATCGAACCCATCGTTCTACCATTCCTAGACCGGAAAGGGAACTTGCTGTTCCAACAGGACAGTGCACGTCCGCATGTATCCCGTGCCACCCAACGTGCTCTAGAAGGTGTAAGTCAACTACCCTGGCCAGCAAGATCTCCGGATCTGTCCCCCATTGAGCATGTTTGGGACTGGATGAAGCGTCGTCTCACGCGGTCTGCACGTCCAGCACGAACGCTGGTCCAACTGAGGCGCCAGGTGGAAATGGCATGGCAAGCCGTTCCACAGGACTACATCCAGCATCTCTACGATCGTCTCCATGGGAGAATAGCAGCCTGCATTGCTGCGAAAGGTGGATATACACTGTACTAGTGCCGACATCGTGCATGCTCTGTTGCCTGTGTCTATGTGCCTGTGGTTCTGTCAGTGTGATCATGTGATGTATCTGACCCCATGAATGTGTCAATAAAGTTTCCCCTTCCTGGGACAATGAATTCACGGTGTTCTTATTTCAATTTCCAGGAATGTATTTGTTAGCGTTTGGCAGGAATCTTCGTAACTGTTAATTGGCTTATGATAGATCTGTTATTAAATAAAAGTATTTGTTTGGCAACGATAAATCACGCATCAAGTTGGGCCACCCTCCTATGTACTTTCCTTAAAGTAATCGCGATCCTTGTCATGGGTCTCACTATGCAAGTAGATGCATTTCTGAGTTGCTCCAGAACGTATATTTTACCCTCAGTATTAAGAATATAAAGACAGCGGATCAATAAGTAGAGGCAAATTTTTGTGTTCCATGAATTGTCAACTGTAACTGAACAACCAGTGTGAATTCCTTGCGATTTAGTAGTGTTGGTTCACTTAACAGATCCTTTTATTATGATTTACACGTTTCCCATATGCACCGAGGAGGAAAAAACAGGACTCGTTTGCTTTCTGTACTGTGAAGGGTTTGAAGTTCCGAAATCCAACTGTCCAAGTTGACTAAATATTTACTACTATATAAATCGTTGCAATTGTGATCGTGTAAATGCCTGCGTTGAAGAATTTCCTTGTAGGTAAGTTGATGGTGACAGTGTTTCGGTATATGAAAGGTCCACTGCTGATTCAGTACACTCCTAGAGCTCAAAAAATGTATAGTTACAGCTATTGTGAGTTAATGCGAGATTTTAGACTCAAAACGAAGAGAGAAGGAAAGCTTCGATGAAATATGATTTTGCTTCCACATAGTTTTCATCCTCATAGAGCCGGGAAGACAATCCAGTGCAATCTAAATGTAGGTTCTGTTCTGCGGGAGCATCCACGTGCAGTCCCGACCCCCGACCTCGCTCAGCCTAAGTTTTTTTGGTCCGGTGAAGGAGCACCGCCGTTATGGAGGCAATGCCGGAGAAGAAGTACTTGAAACTACATAGTCTCTTCCAGGACTGAAGAAATGGGTAAAGTGCGTATAGGTTGAGGGAAATTACGTAGAGAAATTGTGTTACTTCCTGCGTTGTCCTCCCAATAAAAAAGTTTATTCGTAAGTTTTCCAGTTTATTTTTGATTTTCAAGAAAAGTGATACAAGCTCTATTTTCATTCGATGTGTCATATTACGCATGTGGATACTGGATATTTTTCAAACAGTAGTTTTCGATAGTCGATGTGTTATGTCACGGAGGTTCTGAGTATAAGCAGTGTGATCTTTCGCTGTTAGTAGTATTGTCGTTGCAAAAGGCATTCTGAGAGCAACTAGTGAGACAGGGGTGTTGTCTGTGCGGCTGAGCGGACACAGAGAAGGATGAATTGTTAATTACGATTTTCAGTATTTTAAACATAGCTGCACAACAGCAACGGTTCCACGTAATAAAATTATAAACAGCCGACCAGTTGCAATGGATAAAGAATTCTTTACCTAGGTTTCAACAAATTTAAATTTGTCTTCTTCAGAAGGTGGCAATTTTACATTAGTAAGGACTAATGCACCATCGCCGTTTTTACAAGTGTCGGCGTAGATCCATTTGTCAAAATTAAAATATAGCCCTATAAATAGGGTTTGTCACGTAAATATAAAATAGTACATGGATATTTACGTGACAAACCCTATTTTCAGAAAGAAGAGTCCTGGCGCGAGTGCAATGCAAGAAAGTGCAGCTATTCTTAGCAGATCATCTTTGTTTTTACTTTGTGCATCCGTGTTCCGCTTCGTGCAGTGCGGGGACACACACAATCAGAAAATAAAATTCTGTTCTGAGGAGACAGTGCTGGAATTTGAACTTGGTAAATGACTGAAGGAAAATCGAGCTATGTGAAACTATATTGCAATAACAAACACATTCTCTGACTATAACAACCATCTTTACAAAATTTATCCTTTATAACAATTTGTACTGATCCAAAATAGTTTACTGAAATGGTAAAGGAGCGTTAAAATCTACTACTTCTGATTGCAAGCCATGTGAATAGAAACCTGGACAACAAAACCAACTACCCTGAACCACCTTCCGTTATCCTTACACATCCTAAGCGTGAGCAAGCAGTGCAGTAAGACTTTACCTCAAAAACCTTCAAGTGTCCCATTAATCTTTACAAAATCGTAATTAAAATTATAAACAGCCGACCAGTTGCAATGGATAAAGAATTCTTTACCTAGGTTTCAACAAATTGGATATTTTATGTACAGAGTTTCCGTTGACACGCGTAAGCAGCATGAAAATTTGTTAGGGCCAGTTACATTACAGTCAAGCAGAAAATCATTTGTAGTTAGGTTTGCTTTCTCAGAATTCATTATCAGAGTCGGTTTAGTTGAAGTTTATTTCAGTTTCCATTTCATATGCTACCAGTTTTATTTTCAATGTGCAGGATTACATTTGCGTGTGCATTATTCAGTTTTCACAAATTTATCAGTCGGATTGTATACGTAAACTCACACGGCTTTTCTACAGAAACGTTTTGGTGATTCATTATTCCAAAATTTGCAGCTTCGAATCCTGCCTCAGGCATGGATGTGTGTGATGTCCTTAGGTTAGTTAGGTTTAAGTATTTCTAAGTCTAGGGGACTGATGACCTCCGATGTTGAGTCCCATAGTGCTCAGAGCCATTTGAACCATTTTTTTATTCCAAAATTCAGTTAGTAATTATATGTAGCATTTTCATTGTGTTAGCTTTGTTAGCTTTGTGACATTACGAATTGTAGCACTGCTCATTCTTGCAAAATAAGGTGTTTCGTAGGACAGCTTACTTAGTTTACAGTTTTGGTTTTCTAATTACTTCCTTAATTAAAATTACAGTTATATAATTTCAGTTTTGGCGACTCTTCTGTCAGACAGCTTTCCGTAATTACACCAGTTGTATTGTTCAGCATTACAACACAGACACGCACAAATATAAAGAATAGCAGTTCAGTTTCCTCCAGTTCATAGTTCATAAAAATAAACAAATAAGCAAGCTACATATTTAAATACAATTGCCCTTACTTCCAGACTTGCGCCCTTAATCAATGTGAAATGTAGTCATTTCTCTTTTCTAAGCATTTAGCATCTAAAATGGTTCAAATGGCTCTGAGAACTACGGGACTTAACATTTGAGGTCATCAGTCCTCTAGAACTTAGAACTACTTAAAACTAACTAACCTAAGGACATCACACACATCCATGCCCAAGGCAGGATTCGAACCTGCGACCGTAGCGGTCGCGCCGCTCTGTCACACCGGCCGGCTCATTTAACATCCCAGTAGCTCATAGATCACTAGGAAATATGCGAACATACAATCCTGGAATCCTCTGAGTGGCCGGCCGGGGTGGCCGAGCGGTTCTAGGCGCTACAGTCTGGAACCGCGCGACCGCTACAGTCAGAGGTTCGAATCCTGCCTCAGGCATGGATATGTGCGATGTCCTTAGGTTAGTTAGGTTTAAGTAGTTCTATGTTGTAGGGGACTGATGGCTCAGAAGTTAAGTCCCGTAGTGCTCAGAGCCATTTGAACCATCCTCTGAGTGATTAAAATGCGCTCCCTTTAGAAGGCACATGACGCGATCTAACCATGTGGAAAACACTATCTTCAGCGTAAACGTTTATGGCTGCAGTGATATTTCAGCTTCCGTGCACAAAAATACGAGTCTTTTGTCTTAACTACTACAACGGTTTAGACAAGCGATTTTTTTTTCACTCTTGTACATCTGGATTTGCTAACAACACTTGCGCTAGGATGAGCTTCATAATCTTTTTGTTTGTTCTTCGGCATAGCACTTCCACCAGTATTATCAGAGAATAAGGTGCCATTTATTTCCCTGGCTTGTTCTATTAGTTGCACCTGTAACATACCGCAGCAGCAGCGCAATATCTGTCTGACTGTGAGGCAGTAAGTTCAGACAGCTTACGAGATACAGGCTGTGGTAGAGCACGCACTGCCCTTACCCAAGATCTTCACCGCTGTAAGCTTTGCTGTAGACGAGGCATCGCGGTGGACCACCCGTGTCATTAAAATCTCCTACCCGCCTTTCCCCACATCCTGTAATGCAAACGAAAACAGACACCAATCAAAGGACTGTGCGGCTGGTCCCGGCGGAGGTTCGAGTCCTCCCTCGGGCATGGGTGTGTGTGTTTGTCATTAGGATAATTTAGGTTAAGTAGTGTGTCAGCATAGGGACTGATGACCTTAGCAGTTAAGTCACATAAGATTTCATATACATTTGGACAACCAATCAAAGACACACACACACACACACACACACACACACACACACACACAACACACACACACACACACACACATACCTACACACAATGTTGCTTGCAGAGGAATGATTAGTTTCAAATATGCATAAATGCCCCCTTTTTAACCATTCTATTCACATTTTGTGTTCCCATGTAACAGGCTGCTGTAGTGCAATTGTTGTTTAACTTGATCACGCTTAAGAGAGTATGAGCGAGCCATCCTAGAAAACTGTAACCAATCACTAGAAAACCAAGAAACAACAATATGGTGATAGAGCGTCCCCACTTAAAATTAAGATAAATACTTGGCACCTTGAAGAACGTGTTTTCAAAGTGTTCAGTGATCAGGAGACACAGTGTCTGTAAAGTTTCTTCGTCATCAACGAGCTCCTTTTATTTTTCTGCTTCCATGATAATTCGCACAGTTTCGAAATTGTGGTCATTACTTTCAAAATGTTTAAACATAATCTATACTTTAATAGTGGCTCATATTGTTGTTCGTATAGCGATCCGTCATCTGTAGTACAGCTGACACTTATCTACAGTTTGTCATCTGCAACTGAAGAGGATGTCTCTACAGTACATTACTTATTTGGAACGAAACAATTAGACTTAGGTGGAACTACTGATGTTTGGGTTGCTTTCCCACCTTCTTAAGTTTATGCATCCTATTTCTAAAATTTATTTGTTACTTTCTGTTGTCAGAACTGCTGTTATTGTTGGTGTTTAGAGAACATGTTACTTGTGATGAGCTTATCGCGAGTATCGAAGGTGTCTGTAAATCGCTTTAACTGACTTTTTGTGGTTTCCTCGTTAGCGAGACTCTCTTATCTGCGTTCAAAAACTCTTCTTGAACACAATCGTTGTGCCATCGTTTTCTATTTACCCTCGAGGATGTCTCTCATTTGTGTGTGTGAGTGTGTGTGTGTGTGTGTGTGTGTGTGTGTGTATGTGTGTGTGTGTGTGTGTATGTCGTCTTTCTCTCTCTTTTTCTATCCCAGGCTCCTTTGCAGAGGGTTGTGTATTCCATTACTACTTCTTTTCCTTGTATTAACTTTGTACTTTGTACGAGGTATATTTCTTCAGATCTATATTTCCGTGGCAGGCTGTTATTGCATTTAAGAATTTTTGGGTCACTGTTGTCGTCCGTTGCCCTGTGGTCCATATTCAAAAGATGCCCTCAAATGTGAATTTACAACTGTTTCTCTTAATATCCTCATGTGTTCTCTGTGTCTGGTATTGGAATTTCCATATATCTGTCCGATGTGAATGGACTCGAAGTTTTGACATGTGAGTTGATGTCTGATGTATTATGTTTGTTGCGTTCATGTTAGTTATCCTCGGTTTTTTTCTTGTTGAGTTCTCTCTTTTGTAGGATATTTTCCATCTTTGTTTTCTGAGTATGTTATATAACTGTGATTATGTTGACAAGTAAGCTATTATGTAGCTTTCCTAATATCCCTGACTATGCATTGTAATTGTAATTGGGATTGTAGCTAAATATCCGGCATACTTGTAATCCAAGCTAATTTCACTTGATGCAACTGATAAGACGCCTTTGTCTACTGTGACATAATTGTAATACATGTTGGACAATGTGTGAGATATTACAAGAATAGCAAGTAGGCCTTCCAAGTAGATTTCCTTATAGATACCTGCTGCCGTTTTTGTAGTATACAAACATTTACTACAGTCGGTCTACTAAAAATATTTAGACGAATTACTTTTAGTGTGCTTATTAGTGTGTATAACTAAACATAAAAATGTAAGACAACATAATACAGATTGGTTCATTTAGCTTAAGACAGAAATAGGTATTGTATGAAAACGTTGCCAAGATAAGCAGTAATATAAACTTCTATTTCACTTTTGTAAGGGAGCATTCCTGTTTTACAGCACAAAATTCTTATTCTACTTGCTGAACGTAATTCTTGTCCGATTTTTTTTTTTTTCGACTCGTAATAAATGCCATCGTCTGGGGAGAACTGGGCTTACTTAGGTTTGTTCAATTTGCAACCGCCACGTTACAATTTCAGTTTCATTACCTCGCTGAAAAATTTTTCAACCTGTGGTAGAGATAATTCGGATTAATTCATTCCTAAAGTATCGTAAGACTAACATGAAGCAAATACCTTCTGACTAACCCAGGAACAACACGTGTACGTAAAAGCTTCCTGTTCAGTTCGAATTTCTTCTTACAAACCTCAGTACATTTAAGGATACTACGTTAAATGGTTGCTCCGAATAACAGTTGCCAGCCGTAAACACTAATGCAAACATTTTAATGTTTTCCAAGCATTTCCTACAGTTTTTGTAACTTCAATGTAAACTGTATCCTACGTAAGCCACCAAATTAAACAAAAATACCAAAATAATGGCGGTCTGAATCTAAAGTTCTTAGTGTTAGCAACAGGACAGAAAAAACGGGAAGAGGTTTTTATCGTTTGCAATTACAACTTATTTCAAAAAGTGTTTCGCACAAAGTAAGCATTTTTTCTCGAATAATCCGAAACTATGACGAAGGGTTGGTGTTGTTTTCACTTAAATAAGCGCCAACTAGTAAGAAACTTATATTGCAGTATTATGCCCGTTTTTGATACGAACAACATTTCTCTATGGGGAACCTTTCTTTGTGGTACATATGTCTTGAGATTTTTCGATGTCCCAAGCTATATGCACAGCACAAGTGTTACAGACGCTATATTTACTGTCCGTCACTTACCTGCTTCAGTCCATATAACTGAGAAAATGCTGTTTCTCAATTTAGCGGGTACTTCACATCGTTACTGAAATGTTTATTCGCGTGGGAATCATTCAGAAGTATGTTTGAGAAAGCCTGTCTCCATGCAAGGTACTTTCGGGAGGCAGGGAATGGTGCATGCTACTTCTTTCCGAGACATTGTGCTTCCTCCTGTTTCCGCCTGTTACATTTTACGAGGGTATTAGGAGGCGCAAGAAGGCCCATGCGAACCTCGGCGTATTTTCCCTTCGCCTGAAGTTCTCAAGGAATCTCGTTAAAGGCCTAACGATTTAGGAGGTACGCTTCGTTACCCCCCGCATAGCTCTCAATGGTGTTGTAGGAGAGCTGTTCTCCGAAAGTGGCGTTTCAGGGCCCGTTGCTGCCGCATTCGGTTTCTACCGAAACGGATCCTAATCCTAATCATTTAAGAGATGACATCTAAGTCACAAGTTTTCATTATCTACGAGTATATACTTCAATGTAACTTTCGATATCTGACTTACGAAGGAGAACCTAGCATACACCCTCACTGTAAAATATAAGAATAGTAGTACTTCGCAGATTTCCTTAGTAGAGATTAGTCGCCAAGGCTGAAAGCGACAAAAATATCGCTGAATACAGTGAATGTAAGCCTTCAGCAATCGATTGGGGGATTTCAGAGTTTCAACTAAACTGGTTACTTAGAATGTATAAGTGCATCAACAAGATTTACCAAATTTGATACTTCAAACTGTACACTGAAAAGTAGGTAACAGACTCAGTCACATTAAGCGATGCGTAAAGAATGCTGAGTGTGATATACAGGTCATAAAGGTAGTCGTGGAATATCATTTACATTTCTGAGCATGGTTTCCTACCAGAACGACCAAAGAACCCAAAACCACAACGAATACGAATGCAAAGTGTTCTGCGGTAAAGTCAAGCGACGGTACGCAGGTCGGGAAAGTTAGAGCAGCGAGGGCTGTGAAGAAGACGTCAGCCAATTGCACGCGGACGTCCTCTCTCCAGGACAACAGCGCGATGGCAGCGCCCTCTGTGCAAAAAGAACATAAGCACTGCACCCGACTGGCCGCAGCCCAGTTCAGCGAGTTCAAGAATAGCATCTACACTAGTCATTTCGCTTCTACTATGTAGCATTGTCTATGCTGAAGAGATCTTTTATTTTGTTTGTCGCCCTTTGCTTGAGACACATCTGTCTAACACAGACTTAAGTAGTGTAATAATTTCCTTTTGTGGTACAATTCATTAATACGATTTGCTTCAATTCCTGTCTAGCGATCCGAGAAAGCAGGTTTCCTAGGCACCCCATACCAGAGGTAGATGAATACGCAGGATACAACACAAAGTATTGCGATTAGTTATACATTGTGAAACAATAATTGCCAAAAAATGTTATTAAAAAGAAATGAGATAAAGAAATGTCCAACGGATAGTAACGTGAAACACTGATGAAATATGAAATCGTCAGTTGACAAAATAGTAAACAAACAACATCTGGAAAAAAAGATGTGCTTCGACAAAAAAATGTGTAGTACGATTCACAATACAATTTTTCAATTTTGTGAATGTATTTAGCAAATTTTATTTGCAGAAATATCTTTGCAGAGTACCTCAGCTGCTGCATACTCGAGTTGGGTCCGCAGCGAAAACGATAAACATGCCTCCAGTTATTTGCTTTTGTATCTTCAGAAAATTTACCTTCCCAAAATTTACATTCAACATCATAGTCTTACTGAGAGTATGACGTCTATTTCAGACGATAAGCATAAAGAAAGATTCAAAATCACCGCATGAGTCAATGTTCGAAGTAAATTTTATTGTATTGAAGGGTTACAGAGCCTTCCGGTTTATACTTCGCCCTTAGAAACTGGTTGACTTTGAGCTTCCATTAGCTCTTAGTTGATCTCTAACTGAGTTTTGTATGGAACATAGGTTAATATAGATGATTTCCCAGTTTATCTACTGCTATTGTAATTATTCTTTTTCTTTGATGGTGATAGTTCCAATTAGATGACGGTCAGTTTGTCTTTAGGAAAGGTAAAGGCGCCAGAGAAGAAACTTTGACTTTGCGGTCGATAATGGAAACAAAGGTAAAGAAAAACCAAGACACGTTCATAGGATTCGTTGACCTAAAAAAAAGCGTTCAGCGGTGTCAAATGATGCAAGATGTTCGAAATTCTGAGAAAAATGGGTGTAAGCTATAGGGAGAGACGGGTAATATACAGTATGTACAAGAGCCAAGAGGTAATAATAAGAGTGGACGACAAAGAACGCAATGCTCGGATAAAAAAAGGGAGTAAGACAAGGATGTAGTCTTTCGTCCCTACTATTCGATCTGTACATCGAAGAAGCAATGATGGACGTAAAAGGTTAAGGAGTGGAATTAAAATTCAAGGTGAAAGGATATAAATCATAAGATTTGCTGAGGACATTGCTATCCTGAGTGAAAGTGAAGAAGAATTACACGAGCTGCCGAGTTGAATGAACAACCTAATGAGCACAGAATATGGATCGAGAGTAAATCGAAGAAAGAAGAAAGTAATGAGAAGTAGCAGAAATGAGAACAGCGAGAAACTTAACATCAGGATTGATGGTCACGAAGTAAATGAATTAAAGGAATTCTCCCACCTAGGCAGCAAAATAATCAGTGACGGACGGAGCAAGGACTACATCAAAAGCAGACTAGCCCTGGGAAAAAGTGCATTCCTGGCCAAGAGAAGTCTGCTAGTATCAAACTTAATCCGAGGAAGAAATTTCTGAGAATGTACGTTTGGGGCACAGAATTTGTATGGATTTGAAACATAGACTGTGGCCAAACCAAAACAAAAGGGAATCGAAGCATTTGACTTGTGGTGCTATAGACGAATGTTAAAAATTAGGTGGACTGATAGGGTAAGCTATGAGAAGGTTCGGTGCAGAATCGAAAGGAATATATGGAAAACACTGGCAAGGAGAAGGGCTAGGATGATAGGACATCGGTTATTAAGACAAAAAATGTCTTCCATGGTGCTAGAGGGAACTGTAGAAGGCACAAACAGTTGAGGGCGTAGGTTGTAAGTGCTATTCTGAGATGAAGAGGTTGTCATAGACGAGGAATTCATGGAGGGCCGCATCAAAGCAGTCAGAAGGCCGATGACTAAAAAAAAAAGAATTCCATAGGTAGTGCCAAAGTTTTCGATGGACAGAGAATGTGGTTTATAAGAGCACTAATAAGAGCAATAAACAGTTGCTAATAGAACTCTTAGATGTTCCTTAAAACTTGATATACCATTCCAGAAAAATATTCCATCATTAAAGAAAAATTCGTCAGCTACAACAGGCCACCACATGATAAATTGATAATTTTTTAATGTACATCACACGTAAGCTTAATGTCTTGCAACACAAACACAAATTTTTGAAAATTTACCTGCAGAAATTTCACAAAACTCATTCTTGAACAACGAACAAAGCAATACTGGCAAGCGCTGAATATGCACTGCAAAACACCATGGGAGTCTTCAGAAGTACTGTATAATACTGTCACCAAACAGCAGCACGGATGAGAGGTATTTCATTTCACAGAATTATTTTCCGTAATACCCGAATCTCCTGTATAGTAAAATATAGTCGTATTTGTTGCAAATACTAGGAATTTAATCGTTCGTGACATTTCGAGGCGAAAGCTCACAGTGTCATTTCGCTGTATCTCTATTTTTAATTTTGTGTATGTACGATCTAAGTTATAAAAAGGAAAAAAGGAAATAACCGTCGCACCACGAAGTAATTACCCAGACGGGACGGAAATCGGTACATGTTATGTCCATGTACAGACAAACAAATGATTACAATATCAAAAAAACTGGATTACTTATTCAAGAGAAAGAGCTGCGCAAACTGAACAAGTCAAAATGGCGATGGTCTCCCACCACCACCTGGAGCATATCCAGACACATCTGTGCTGGTCATTGGAGCTAATTTCGAAACGTGACTCTTCACTGAA
Organism: Schistocerca cancellata; assembly: GCF_023864275.1. Lineage (NCBI taxonomy): Eukaryota > Metazoa > Arthropoda > Insecta > Orthoptera > Acrididae > Schistocerca > Schistocerca cancellata. The sequence goes on from NC_064626.1 coordinate 249,826,516, forward strand.
GGTAATTCTATTCAAGTCAATGTGATTCTAGGCCGGAAACGCGTCTGGATACGCACAGGACAGCGGTTGAATACCAACCTGACTGTCGCTCCCTATACGGCCCGACAACGATGATTGATGATCTGATCTGCCATTCCTATTCATAGCAAGATCCCCGTGTCATCCGCGGCATCCTTACAGCAGAGCGATACGTCGACGACATTTTACGCCCCGTTTTGTTGCGCTTCGTGGCAAACCATCCTGGGATTAAATTTCTGCATCGTCACCTGATGCAATCGTCTTTATCAGTTTTCTTGAATCGTAGCGCTACTGTAAATAAGTTACTGAATGTCATTCGCTACCGTCAGTAGAACGTCAGTGTTTTCATATTTAGGTACGAGGTTCTCTCTCTGCAAATTTTCACAAACATAAAACTTTTGAATACGTATAAATGGTGCCGTTCACGAACTAACTCCCAAAGAACAAACACAGATGCAGAAACAATCTCACACAAAGATTTTTGTGGTTCTTTTTTCAAAGCCGCGATCCTGACGTGCTTATTGTTTGAGCCTTTCATGAAACGGAAATGTAGTACAGTGGCTGTCTGGTCCCGTAGTATGATATCTGTGAATTCACTGACTGAATGACGTGGACCATCAAAGGTTTTATCTGGTCAGATGGTCGTCATAAGAGTCCGATTATCATTCTAAAGTGAGCGAACCAGCTGCACCCAATGTAGCCTACATAGGACACATTATTTCTATTTGTCGCTCTTCACCAGTGAAGTTCACAACGTTCTTGTGCCGGCTTAGCTTCTCTCATAAGACAAAATATAGGTATTCGCAGTTTGCTTCTTGACAACTTCCATCGTGCACAGTATATTGAGAATTCATTAACAATTTATAGTTTTCACTCCGTTGCAATTTACATTTATCAAATATATGTTAGCTTAACAAAGTCGGTATACAGCAGAAAATTATGTCATTTAACTAAATTCTCCGTAAAAGCCCATTGCACGTCAGTACCTGAAATGGTCGGTATCATGGAAAGGGTATAGTGTTCATTCTTTTCTATAAAACCCATTGCACGCCAGTACCTGACGTAGTGGGTGTCATGGTGCGTGAAACATCAAGACTTTGTTGTAAGCGACTGGAGCTGTGACGGTGCGCAAGAAGACCGGAAGAAGAATCGTGTCCTCCTTCCCGACAACATACGTGCTATAATTGTAGGTCCATCCAACTGAAGCAAGATAAATGTTCTCATGTCACTGCTAACACATCTGGATGGAGTCCGCTTTGAGCATGTATGTGTATTTTCCAAAAACACTGTTTCAGCCCAAATACAAAGGACGTCCAAAAAGTTTTGTTCAGTGGTCTCTAATTTTTTTATTTCTTTCAGGAGGAGAATGAATTTTTTTTGTGAACATACTTGGAACATTTAGCTATAAAATGGTATATAAAAGTATTTTCTTTTATTTATAGGTGAGCCATAATGGACCGTGAGGTAGATGTCAGGTTGCAACAACGGTCGGTGATGCAGTTTCTCTTCAAGACCGGTGATGACTCTGTCACATCGATTCACAGGAAGTTGCTCCCTGTTTATGGGGAGGACACAGTGGATGCCAGTAGTATCCAGTGGTAGTTGCAGAGGTTTAAAGAAGGTGATTTCTCTCTACTGGACAATCCATGATGCGGTAGACCATCGACGGCAGTGACTGATGTGAATAAGGAGACTATTGATCAAATCATCCAAAATGACATATGTGTGACGACACGGCAGCTTGCTGAAATTACTGGTTTGTAATTAGGTAGTGTGATATCACTGTACACTCACTAGGATACAGAAAAATTTGTACACGTTGGGTGCCCAGATAATTGACAAGAGAAATGAAAACGATGAGGATGAATGTGTGCGAGGGTCTCATGAAGACCTTTACTGAAGAATGGAAACAGTGTTTTGACGGCGTCATTACCCAGGATGAAACATGGTTGGTTTTGTCCGAACGTGAGAGCAAAACCCAATCCATGGAGTGGCGTCATCCGGGTTCCCCTAGGAAGAATAAACCAACACTTTCACGAACATCAGGCCGAAAGGTGATGGCCTCCTTCTCCTGGGATCAGAGTGGTGTCATTTTCATCGACTTTTTGGAACCTGGATCCACAATTAACCGGGACCGTTACTGTTTGTCACTGGACAAGCTGCGACGTACCAAGACCCACAGACCACAGCTTTAGGGTCAACTCATCAGACTACACCATGACAATGCCAAACCCCATACAGCCCCTATGATTCAGGAGAAAATCAGGAAAATGGGTTGGAAAATTGTTCTTCATCGTCCCTACAGCCCAGATTTGGCTCAATCTGATTTTTACCTCTTTGGTCGTCTGAAGGCCCACCTGCGCGGTAAGACATTTGATAGTAAGGAGGACCTTATTTCCTTTGTCAAGCGATGGTGTAAAAGTCAATCCCCAGAATTTTACCAAAGTGCATTTATATCATGGTAAGAACGTTGCGCCAGATGCGTCACAGCTGATGGAGGCTTCCTTGAGTAGGCTCAATGTATAGCTATAAATGTTCCAAGTATGTTCACAATAAATTTCATTGTCCTCCTGCAAAAAATTAAGAAAATTAAATACGACTGTGCAAAACTTTTTCAACGCCTTTGTACCAACTATTACAGGAGATTTGCAGGACGTAGATGGTGTGACATACACGACATTCTGTGAGAGTAGTGATATCCCTTCACCGGAGAAAGTAAATCTAAACACAGTGTTCATATTTGATGATATTGCTGTGGAAAACCAAGATCAAATTAGGCGTGATTTCTGTTTCGGTCGCCATATAGCTGTTGATGTATTTTATTTGAGTCAGACATATTCCAGAATCCCAAAACAGATGGTGTGGGATAAAAAAAATGGCTCTGAGCACTATGGGCCTTAACATCTGTGGTCATCAGTCCCCTAGAACTTAGAACAACTTAAACCTAACTAACCTGACTACATCACATACATCCATGCCCGAGGCAGGATTCGAACCTGCGACCGTAGCGGTCGCGCGGTTTCAGACTGAAGTGCCTAGAACCGCTCGGTCACAACGGCCGGCGGTGTGAAATAATGCGAACCTAATTATTGCATTCAAAATGGACAATCAATTTAAACACATTTACCAGGCTCATGTAGGAACCGACATGTTGTTCAATGATTTTGTGAAGATACGTGCAGATTGCTGGAATCAGTCTCAGTGTGGGTTTCTCGTTACTGATGAAAGAAGAAATCTGAATGAGGGCAGGTACAGACGGAACTTCCAGGAGTTCCTATAGATATAGCCATGCAAAGAGGTGAGTACATCAGTATACGCATCACCATGGATAAATTCGCACGCATGCCGGGAGTTCAGTTTGATGGGATGAGCGTACATAGACTAAAACATTCGCTTGTACGTGGACGCGAAAATTCAAACTCTCGAACATAAAGTTGTGGGTGTACGCAAGGAACTAGAGACGTATTGTCAAACCCTTCTGAGACTGAACAATACCCTGAATGATCAGGTTAATGCAATCGAGAAGAAAGTAAACGGTTTATGTGAAGGGGGGACAGCTGTTATTGAGAACGGGACATTGTACGAACAGGTTAACGCAATTGAAAAGAAAATTAGTAACGTAACTAAAAGGAAAATAGCTGTTACCGAGAAGGGGGAGCAGAATAAGAAGAAGAAGAGCGGGTACATAAAACCTCACGCTGCACAGGAGATTAGTATACACCGAGATGTCGACTAAGCATAAAGTCGTCGAGGCACGGAAGGCCGTTCACGAGAAGTTACGGTTGCTGAGGTTAGGGCACTTGAAGCGGGAGCAGACACTGCGAGAAACCTTCAGTCCAGTTACTGAATCTCTCGATGAACTCTCAGCGAAATTCCGCAACGACGACGATGACACTATTGCTGATTTCATTAACCGTCACAGCGACGCTAGGATAGACAAAACATTTGGTGTTAGTGGTGAGAAACCATACATGTTGGGCACACAGCCTATAACTTTAAATGAAAAAACGATACAGATCAGCAATAAACAATTACAAAGAACACACGGTCTACTGAACCTCATTTTACTAAGACCCACAAGAACTGTAAATTATTGCCTAATGATCTGGAAATGTGTCGTGAAATATTGTTTTTAACTTATCTGCATAAGAATGCAAAAAGTCGAAGCAATGTGAAATACAAATCCATTATTAAATCTATTTTGGATGGTGGAAAAAACAGCAGTGGTGATGCTATTGACATTCAGCATAAAAGAGTGAGTAAACGCCTCATGCAGTATATATACGTATTACGACGACGCTAATGAGTTAATAGACCGGCTACAACTGCTCATGGCATCAGCTGCCGCTGGTAGGACAGCTCATTCGAATGAAGTTGTTTCAATAATTTCTGAGTTTAGAGAGAGAGGCATCGTCGAATAAGTATAGAGATGTAGTTCGAGAACTGCACAAACCTGCACGCAAAACGTACCCTCGAAGATATGTTATGATTAAAGGTTGGGACGCCTTGTGGCAGGCGGATCTTGTCGACATGAGAGAATATTTATGTGTGAATAACGGATTCAAATATATTTTAATGGTCGTTGATACTTATTCTATATATGTCTGGGTATTACCTGTGAAAACGAGAACAGGGAAGGAAGTCACGCATATGTCTGATGGGTTGCTGCAGAGGGTGACTAATCGAAGCCCAGACAACCTTCAGGCAGATTATGACGGCGAGTTTTACAATAAATATGGAGCGGTATGAAATACATCACTACTCGAAGTTCACCCATCTGAAGGTGAATGTCGTGTAACGTCTGAACAGAACAGTGAAAACCCAGATATGGATGGCTCATACAGATGGATCGAATACCTCCCGCATATAATTGCACATTATAATCGAACCAAACATTGCACAATTAAAATGAGACCAATCGATGTTCGTGACAATAAACTACAGTATAAAATCGTATTACATTGGTAGATCCGAGCAAACAGCAATTTAATGGAGGTGATTTAGTACGTATTTCAAAACACAAGACAACGTTTGAAAAATCATATATGCCAAACTGGTCAACCGAGATATTCACAGTTTCCAAAATGCGGAGAACTAATCCTAGAATCTACCTCTTAAAGGACAGCGGTGGTACTGAAACTGCAGGATGCCTTTATACACAATAGTTACAGAAGAGCTCGAAACCAGATGTGTATCTCATAGAGAGGATCATACGGTGTCAAGGGAACAGAGCGTTGGTTAAATGGCTTGGTTTTCCCGCACCATATAACAGCTGGATCCACGCTGACGATTTTTTATATAACAGGGAGCGCAGACCACAAGCGCCTCAGTAGCATAACATGTAGATGCTTTAGAAGAAGAAGCGGTATTCTCGACAAACTACCAGTCGAGTTGCATATTCCTGGATATAACTACTGCGGACCTGTAACAAAACTTCGCTTACGCAACAAATAAAGATCGTAACACGACCGATCGAATTTTAGCTGATAAAGCTAAAGCAATAAGAGCGAGAAAGGGTACTGGTATAGGTCAACGCACTGAAGCATTTGCAGTTGAAAAAGCTATGCGTGGTAAATTTAAGTTGGATGTGGGTGTGAAGAAGTTCAGCCAAGTCACGAGCGCTGCACGTAGGGCGCTATGGAAGAAGATGAAAACCAAAGGATGCATGAAAAACTGTATCCTGACAGCGTTCTGTGCAGCTAAAAGCGCCCTGAAGCAGAAAGGAGTGAGGAAAAAAGATCGATTAAACCACCTAGGGTTCTACCAATACCCAAGACGTCGGGCCTTAGCCGGTCTCTTAGCGGTGGGTCCACTGGCTGGGGGTGCTGCGGCAGTTGCCACGACAGTCAAAAATGCACAAAGCTCTCAGGAGCAACTGTAGGAGGCAAGAAGACATAACCGCATGATGGTAGCAACAGTAATCGGAAAAAGACTATACTTGAAACCTTACAAGAAAGGACTATGTCCCTTCATAAACAAAAAAAAGACCCCTAGCAGTTGCTTCGATTGACTTTAAGCAGAAAGGTTCAATAGGTAAACTACTGAGTTTCACAAAGGGACAGGCTTTGAAGACGGATCCCAATAAATTTTACATATCTGATCAGTACAATCCGTGTTGAGTGTAACACTGCAACGAAGTCATATCTCAACGATAGATTGGTTCATTCAATTTACGGATTCTTCCCATCAGTTGGAACAGGGTATAAGAGTGTTGAGACTCCTACCACCGCTATATACCTTCCAGTGACAGTTCAGACATTGGACTACCTGGAGCTGCGTATTGTGGATCAGAATAACAAACTTGTTGACTTTCGTGCTCAGGAAATCATTGTACGGCTACATCTACGACAAGATGGGGGTAAGGTATAAAACCAGCGCAAGCACCGCACAGCATAGCACTTCGCAGCAGAACCGCAAGGTGATAACATGTGCGAACTACAAGTTTCTTAAATCAGTAGGCTTGAAACCTCGCAATGATGTTGTCGCTCAATGTACCCCACCCAGTGGAATATGATGAGCGAATCATACGCCAGGACTATTTCTCACATAAACCTTATGCTTGAACAACATTTAACAAGAACGATGAAATTAGGATTGTAATCCAGCATCAAGACGCTTTAACTCTTCCATGAAAAAGTTTCATATATTTGGATGGATCCTTTAAGAAAAAGGATGGTAGTCACACAGTAGGATCAAGGCTTATACGTAATGCTTTGGCATTCCTGTTCCTGGAAATACATTATGAACTTAATGGGGTAGAGATTTATCATACACGTAATGTCAGCATAGCATCAACCCTTAGAACATATGTCTCGTCATCACCGTCGGACTTGATTTGCTTAGAAAATACAGGATGGTTCAGAGACAAGACTGTAAGCAGAACAGCAGAAGGGTACCGCCGATTTATTGCATGCATACCTCTAAATATGCTTATGGGCTACTTTGAGGATATGCAGCGAATTATTATGAATGCTAAACATTAGCTTATTCTGGTACGGAGCGCAACAGATGGCAGCTCATACATTCAAGGAGCTCAAGAGGAGAATCAGATCATCATCCATGAAATTATATGGAAAATGCCAAACATCACTATGGCAGACGAAGGGCGCTTAAAGCTTTTAAAACTTCTGAAAACCGGTACATATCTGCCATTAACTTTATGCACATGGGAGGTTTTTGAGTACCCAGTGCTATCGACAGCGAGCAGACAAACATGGGCTATTAAAACCTCAGAGCAGCTGGAAACACCAAGATTCATCATACTTGCATTCCAGACCAATAGAAGGGGTAATTTGGCAAATGATTCCACCGTATTTGACAACTGTAATTTAGCTAACGCTTGAATTCCGAATTCTGTCCATATGACAGTTTACTGCTACAGTGCGATCGGAATGTATATAGTCTAGCATTTGATATGTATGCAAGGTTCCGTGCTTCTTACTATGAAAGAGTTGAGGAGGAAGGATGCCTACTCAGTCCACGGAAATTCAAGAAGCTGGCATCAATCATCGTGATGGACTGTTCTAAGCAGAATGAGATATTTAAATCAGGACCATTAGATGTACGAATCGAATTTGAATCTTCATCGAATTTCCCAGAACACACTGCAGCTATGCTCTAGTTCTACCTGACCGTGTGATTAACTATTCTCCACTTACTGGTGTTGTACAGCGTGCTGTATAAATGACCAAGTGCTGTAGCGCACCCAGCGCATTTCAAAATGACAGCTTGCAGTGTGAACGTCGTTGCCGACATTCAAAGTTTCTATGATGATGAGTGTAGACAATTCGTATTTAAAGATGTTGCACTCATAGCATTCACAGAAGATGCTGGTATAGCAGAGACATTCTTGGCAGGAACTGCATCACCGAGGCCTTTCAAAGATGTGAACTGTGCTAAAACACGGAGGAGTGTAAAGTGGTTAACGAATATTCGATCATCCTGAGGCCATCATCTACGTCAAAGGCGAGGAGAAGATAGCACGAACGCAGCGAATCGTCAAGTTTGCATCTATTCAATAGCGGGAATTCTACGGCTGCCCTGCTATCCATAAGCTCAAGAAGAAGAAGATGTATGAAAGTAGTGTTGTGTCTGCTTATGAAAATGTAAAATGACTTTTATGTTCGATTAATGAAAATAAATGAATTTTTTACCTCACATTCTGTGTTTTTCTTTCTTTCTACCTAGCTCCTACTTAGATAGTACGTAGCTTTGCCCAGATTCTAAGTCTGTGGCTTTTTTCACCCATGATGATTGGTGTATGTCTTTGATAGCAGACACGATCGCGCGCCACCTGTTCCCAAAAACAAATACGTGCAGCAAGATAGGCGAAATCCCATGCAATCATTACATTTATTTTATTTTCCTCCACCTTAAACTTCACCTCACTCGTGCTTTAAACTAATATCTTATGCATCTTGCACGGCCTTTATATACATTTGTGAGGGTAGGCATTTGTGAAATAATAATAAAGACTTATGGTAACGAACAACAATTTATTATTCAGCCATTAGTACTAAGAGTAGTAATACAGCTTTACTTCTACAAATCATGTTGTTTTTGCAATACACGAAGTAATACTGCTTTTAAATTCACAGTTCTTGTTGCTAGTTGAAATTTTTTATTTACTGTTCTTGGTTTTTAAAAATGATAGTACTGATTGAAGAATTTTTGTTCTACTTTACATTGCAGTACTATTTACAGCTATTGCAGAAGTATAGTTTCTCTTACACTAATACTATTACAAGTGAAATTCCACCCAAACAGAAGACTTTATATATACACTCCCGGAAATGGAAAAAAGAACACATTGACACCGGTGTGTCAGACCCACCATACTTGCTCCGGACACTGCGAGAGGGCTGTACAGGCATTGATCACACGCACGGCACAGCGGACACACCAGGAACCGCGGTGTTGGCCGTCGAATGGCGCTAGCTGCGCAGCATTTGTGCACCGCCGCCGTCAGTGTCAGCCAGTTTGCCGTGGCATACGGAGCTCCATCGCAGTCTTTAACACTGGTAGCATGCCGCGACAGCGTGGACGTGAACCGTATGTGCAGTTGACGGACTTTGAGCGAGGGCGTATAGTGGGCATGCGGGAGGCCGGGTGGACGTACCGCCGAATTGCTCAACACGTGGGGCGTGAGGTCTCCACAGTACATCGATGTTGTCGCCAGTGGTCGGCGGAAGGTGCACGTGCCCGTCGACCTGGGACCGGACCGCAGCGACGCACGGATGCACGCCAAGACCGTAGGATCCTACGCAGTGCCGTAGGGGACCGCACCGCCACTTCCCAGCAAATTAGGGACACTGTTGCTCCTGGGGTATCGGCGAGGACCATTCGCAACCGTCTCCATGAAGCTGGGCTACGGTCCCGCACACCGTTAGGCCGTCTTCCGCTCACGCCCCAACATCGTGCAGCCCGCCTCCAGTGGTGTCGCGACAGGCGTGAATGGAGGGACGAATGGAGACGTGTCGTCTTCAGCGATGAGAGTCGCTTCTGCCTTGGTGCCAATGATGGTCGTATGCGTGTTTGGCGCCGTGCAGGTGAGCGTCACAATCAGGACTGCATACGACCGAGGCACACAGGGCCAACACCCGGCATCATGGTGTGGGGAGCGATCTCCTACACTGGCCGTACACCACTGGTGATCGTCGAGGGGACACTGAATAGTGCACGGTACATCCAAACCGTCATCGAACCCATCGTTCTACCATTCCTAGACCGGCAAGGGAACTTGCTGTTCCAACAGGACAATGCACGTCCGCATGTATCCCGTGCCACCCAACGTGCTCTAGAAGGTGTAAGTCAACTACCCTGGCCAGCAAGATCTCCGGATCTGTCCCCCATTGAGTATGTTTGGGACTGGATGAAGCGTCGTCTCACGCGGTCTGCACGTCCAGCACGAACGCTGGTCCAACTGAGGCGCCAGGTGGAAATGGCATGGCAAGCCGTTCCACAGGACTACATCCAGCATCTGTACGATCGTCTCCATGGGAGAATAGCAGCCTGCATTGCTGCGAAAGGTGGATATACACCGTACTAGTGCCGACATTGTGCATGCTCTGTTGCCTGTGTCTATGTGCCTGTGGTTCTGTCAGTGTGATCATGTGATGTATCTGACCCCAGGAATGTGTCAATAAAGTTTCCCCTTCCTGGGACAATGAATTCACGGTGTTCTTATTTCAATTTCCAGGAGTGTACTTTGAACTGGGTGCCTCTAAACATTTTCTACCTAAATCAGCTGAAATAATTTAATACAATGAAGCGGATGGCCCTAAAATTTTCATCCCAAACAGCTGCACTAAAATGAACTGGGTGTAACTCACACTTAAAACTAGTATGACTTGGATAGCTAGCGGTAGGTGACACTTAAAAAATAATCTATTTACACATGCACTCATCCACTGACACACGCACATGAAGTTCAAAAGCGAGAAATAACACGGTATACTATTTTTCCTTCTTTCATATTTTTTAACTTTTAGATGTTTTTGGTTCAACTTTTTAAATCTTTTTCATAAATAAATTGCACATTTTTAATTTTTTATATATTTTTATTATTATAATATAGTAATTATTATATATATTTTAATTATATACATTATATATATTTATATATATTATAATTAAAATGTAATTTAAATTATATAGTCCTGCCTAGATATTATTGTACTTATTTATAAATATATACACTCCTGGAAATTGAAATAAGAACACTGTGAATTCATTGTCACAGGAAGGGGAAACTTTATTGACACATTCCTGGGGTCAGATACATCACATGATCACACTGACAGAACCACAGGCATATCAATGCCTGTACAGCCCTCTCGCAGTGTCCGGAGCAAGTATGGTGGGTCTGACACACCGGTGTCAATGTGTTCTTTTTTCCATTTCCAGGAGTGTATATTCACACACAGGCATATATATTTACACAGACATCCACACTCAAACACACTCACAAAGCATACAAACAGATGCACATAAGCACTAACACATTCAGGCACTCCATATGTCACACATACGATATTTAAACTATGATAAAGGAGCCATACTATTAGGTACAAGCTCTCACTCAGCCAGTCACTCACTCACTCGCTCTCTCTCACTCACACCATTGGAGTCCCCCACCCCCTCTCGCGCTGCTTCAAGTAACTAGCGTGAGTTCGGGAGGGTTTCGATCCCGTCATCACAAATAGCTCTTTTATCATCATGAAGTGGCAATTCGATTTTAGATTGGAGCACGGTGTACACCTCTTGGCCCCGCGATCGAATATTAATTTGCTGTACCAAATGCAGAGGTTGTGGCGGAGCACCGCCAACTCCACCGTACAGGCACTGCAAGTAGTCTTTGACCATGAGGTCACATGATGCCGCACGTCGCACACACTTAGCCCTCCTCTGGGTGGCTACATCTATTGCACGATATGCATACATTTTGAAGCTTAGACCCACGAACTCCACAATCGGCAGTCCATCCGCCTCTCATCTTTCATTAAGCCGATAACCTTCTTGTTCTGAGGAACAATACCGTATGGATTATCAGCTGTGTGTCCCGATGTGTCGAGTTAATTACCGTGCCACCTAATTACTTCATATGGATCGCAGTTCTTCACCTAGTAGATGAAGCTATCTGTATCCATATAAGTAACTTTGGCTCCACGAAATGAGTTTTACAAACTCATAGAGGAAGTAGTGCATGTGGAGTTTGGAGATGTCCAGTATATACATACCCAAATAGATTGCTTCATAAACTCCACTGGAACCTTCGACATCTCCACAGCAACAAAGTTCTTATTAAAAATTGTGACCCACTTATAATCTGGTCTGGTGATGCACTTTCTTACGCCCCAAGGCCCATCCCATTCGGCCCTAATCAAAATATCGCGTTCGGTTCTTACATTTTCCATGGTTTCACCGAAACTGGAATTATCCATTAATTTGTAAAAGACTTTTTCGAAATCACTAGTGCCGACCGCCCTCTTTTCGGTATTTAATTCAATATACTCCTTCAACCAGGGGGACTGACTGAAAGAGATAGCCCGTGTGATTCTACATACCTGCATCCTTAAGCTGAGACACTGCTGGGGGTTACGATAATGACTTTCGTACCTCTGCTGGTGATGGTCATCAGTTTAGGGTCAGTGCTTCCTCGTGAACTAGTTGCTCTGAACATAACGGCGAGCCGCTTGTCACTTCATACAAACTAACAGGGTATATGAGGTCTGCCTTCACCACATACTCTGCATCATAATCAACCGCCAGATCCTATATTTTGCCACCTAATGCCTCTAATTCGTTTTCGGGCACCCTTTGAAACCCACCAACTGCCAGTGTCTGCATCATGGCGTGCCCGTATAAGTTATTCACATCCAAATATAGAATATAACTTGAATCGACAGATGCGTTAAACCCAACACCCATATGTGGGTTATTTGCCTTGGCGTATCTATGGACACACTGGCAAAAGTCCTCCATGGATCCCGCGCTCAAAGAAAAGAAGCATATCGGTATCAGACAAAAGTTCTTGAGCATTGTGTCCCAGGACAACCCAGGTGCAGTGTAATAAAAAGGCAGGGTCCAGAGACTACATGACCAAAAATACACTCTGGAACTTTTCAAAAACATCCGCAAGCAAGTGCACATCGGTGTCCATATGCAGTCTTGCGTATTCACCCAAATTTGGAATGTTGAATTCCCACCAGATATTCATGGCATGCTCATAATGTGCACTAGTTATGGCATCGCCTGTGAGACTACTGGTAAATGCAGAAATGTCAGATACCCTTGTTTCATCGAGTTTCACCTTACTATCCAGACACTTATAAGGGAAAGCTCCTATCCTAATCACAAGCTGAAACTTTTCCTTGTCGGGATAAGCAGATGGGGTGATATGCATATCCTCCCGAGGTAGAGTTTCAACGAGTTTCTGGGGTGGCGCCTGCATAAAAAGTAGCATGTCAAGGAAGGGGAGCGTAATTTTTGACGTCATGCGTTTGGAGAATGAAATGTACTTCTCAGCACTCTCAGGAAGGACACTGACCTGATTCTTCTTCCGACGGAAATTAACCAATTGCTCAACTATAAAGTGAGCGTCATACAAACTTAGGCTATGGAAGAAAACGGGTATGTGTTGTGGTAACTGTTACTTGAAATTGCATGCGTTGTGAGCTGCACCGCGGAACTTCCCCGTTAGATGGTAATGATATCTATGCGGAGTTTCAGCTTTGCTATCTAACGGCAGCTCACAAATATGAAAGTTAATAGCATCATTGTACAATTTTTTATCCTCCTCCGATTCGGTCATGGGGATGTTGATGCTGTGAAGCCTATCAACATCCCATGAGAGTTTTTCAGACTCAGTGAGCAACCAAACCATAGGATTATCCCTGACGTTTGATTCATAGCGGTTAAGACTTGAATCATATAAACATGCAATTTAGTTCAAAATGGTTCAAATGGCTCTGAGCACTATGGTACTCAACTGCTGAGGTCATCAGTCCCCTAGAACTTAGAACTAGTTAAACCTAACCAACCTAAGGACATCACAAACATCCATGCCCGAGGCAGAATTCGAACCTGCGACCGTAGCGGCCTTGCGGTTCCAGACTGCAGCGCCTTTAACCGCACGGCCACTTCGACCGGCTGCAATTTAGTACGACGCTGCATACGGTACGTGTTTTTGCGTGAAGGTGGTATGTGAGGCTTCACAGCGGGTGATAGAGGCAAGGAGACATTCGAAGTCTGCGTATACAACAAACGGACGTCGTTCCTGGTGGTGAGTATTCTTGAACTTCATGAACTTGTTTTCTTCTGTAGGTATAACAACACATACCAGTTCCTTGGATTCACAGTCCGTCAGATGTATTTTTAAATACTTTTCTTCTGAGAAGCTATTTAGACACATGAAGGAAATGTGTTTCTAGCTTTATGTTTCGGCAGTTGGCTGCATAGGAGGCGGGACATATCTTTGATCCATATGCAATGCTGATTATCACCTTCAGAGAAGAGCACCATGTTTACATGAAGATCATGCTCACCTGAATATTTCGAAAAATGGAGCGACCCAACCATAGTATGCGTGTGCTGCTCATCTGCTTGCTTTTCTGATTCTTCTTCAGACCAGAAACGTGAACCGATATTCCGGGATTTTGTGCCCCAAATTTTGGTATGTCCGGAATCTTTATGAGGAACTGAATACTGTCAAAGTTATAATATCCACGAATGTTGAGACCTATTCCGTATCGAGATGTGCGCTCTGTATGCTGTTTAATTTTTCTTTCACAAGCCAGGATTGACCATGCAAAACAAATGTTATATTTTCATTTTCCACGTTAATGCAAGCCTGCTTCTCCTTAATGTCCTCAGGGAACTTGATATAGCTGGAATGTCAATTTAACGGATGATGGACGTGAATATGGACGTCGAGTTGTGGTATTTGGCTGAGTGTTATAGCTGACCCTTTTACTTTCATCTCGGAAAAACGCGCCAGTATACCATCCACTCGGCGAATGGTGCACCCCAAGATATAGCGCCATTGTCACCCCAGATGTAATGTAAGGTTTTCTCCTCAGCAGCACCAGCTCTTTGGGCAGGTGCGTCAATTCGCAGCAGAGCACTGCATTACATTTAATGGCAATATATCTCGGATCGTCTAGGGCTTTCAGGAGCTCTGCCTCTAACACCAGGAGGCATGCTCCTAGAAACCTGGCTAGGTCATGATACCCCCCAGGTGGATTCTCTATTTTATTATGCGATACGCCCCTCAAAGGCCCTAGCAACCACCGAGTATTCTAGAGGGGTCATGACGCTGCTAATCTGATGTCCTTCACTATCAGGACAGGACAGAGCAGTACCACTAGCCACACGTTCACTATCATTAATAATGCTACAGGTAGGTGACGACTGCGTCCAGCCAGTGGATAAGGGTGCTGGCAATGAAGCGTCTTCATGGGGGAAGGGTATGTGCTGAGGTACAAATACCTTCCGTTGCCAGCAAGGGCGAGAAGTCAGAGCTTGAGTAGTAGGAGGTGGTGGTGGTGGCGACCTCTATGGGAGCACCTAGGCTGTGGTGAGGGTGCTCCTTGATGCTCCTGCATATTGGAGCCTGTAGGGTGGGAGATCGTTGCTCTGACTGAACTATCCAAGGGCGCCAGATGGTATGCAGTGGTTCGGGGGCACTGCAGCAGCTGTGGCTGCTTCCCGCGCGGCAACAAACAGTGCATTACATGGCGGTGCACGCCGCTCCAGTGTGTGTTTGACAGCAACCCTCGCTACCACCACTCTAGGTGCACATGCCACAGCCATCTCCTGTCATGGCAGTATTGGTGCCACCTCTGTAACATACGAGTAATGGAAAAATTGAGCACAATGCTCAAGATTTTTTTTAAATATATGCTGTAAACAAACAATGACAATTAAGTAAATCATCATTCCTGAATAATAATTATGTGCTTAAACGATGACAGTCACGTTATAATCACCTTTTACATTCTAGGTCCCAGGATTGAGAGTTCAGTCGATCTTTCTGGCAGTTCTCCCACCCAGTCAAATATCTCCATCCCCTGCCCCAGAAGGGAGGGATCGCACTGTCTTTCAGCAGCCGTCCGCAGCTCGTGGTCGTGCGGTAGCGTTCTCGCTTCTCACGCCCGGGTTCCCGGGTTCGATTCCCGGCGTGGTCAGGGATTTTCTCTGCCTCGTGATGACTGGGTGTTGTGTGATGTCCTTAGGTTAGTTAGGTTTAAGTAGTTCTAAGTTCTAGGGGACTGATGGCCATAGATGTAAAGTCCCATAGTGCTCAGAGCCATTTGAACCATTTTTTTTGTTTTTTCAGCAGCCACCATCTCACGTTATCACTCATGCATCTCACCCTCGCCGGAATTGTTGTTGTTGTTGTTGTGGAGCCATCGATCCATCTCGCGGAATTCGCCTACAACAAGATATTAATTATTAGAAACAACGACAAAAAGTTTGTACTGAAATTGACTACAGCGAGATATTGATTATAACGATCTGAGACAAACATCCTGTTTGGAAGGTAGGGGACGAGATACTGGCAGAAGTAAATCTGTGAGGAGTGGGCGTGAGTCGTGCTTGGGTAGCTCAGATGGTAGAGAACTTGCCCGCGAAAGTTAAGGGTCCCGAGTTCGAGTCTCGGTCCAGCACACAGTTTCAATCTGCCAGGAAGATTCAAACATCCTGTGTTTGCCTGCAAGTGGATAGAATATTGGATGCAGCTGCTAGCTTTAGAAAAACTCTCTTTGTCCATTCGGAGGCTGATGGATAGTCTGACACACCCATCCTGTGTTTGCCGGCAAGTGGATCGAAAACGGGATGCAGCTGCTAGGTTTAGAAAAACATTCTTTGTTGAGTCTGAGACAGATGGAAAGTCTGACACGCCCAGCGCCAGCTGCATCCCTCGAAAAATATTTTCCTTAGGACAGAGCTGTGGCGGAAGACGCTAACCTTCAAATGGTTCAAATGGCTCTGAATTCTATGGGACTTAACTTCTGAGGTCATCAGTCCCCTAGAACTAAGTACTAATTAAACCTAACTAAAGACATCACACACATCCATGCCCGAGGCAGGATTCGAACCTGCGACCGTAGCGGTCGCGCAGTTCCAGATTGAAGCGCCTAGAACCGCTCGGCCACAAAGGCCGGCAGGTAACCTTCGAAACCGGTAATGACCAACAAAGCGCGCCTTGAGAGCAGAATTGTATAGAGATTCCAGCTGCTGTCTGTCGCTCCCCTAATGGAGACAGACATGTGGTCACCTGTAGACCGCCGGACACGTGCCCGAGCAGCACATGCATCGCGGTTGTTCCATTGGACCACCTAATGGTGGTGGGCGGGGGCGGGGGCGGGAGTGATTAATTGATCAATTTAACTAATTTGCATATCAATTTGATATCAAAAGTGGAGGTGTAACTCCAACTCCCTACTATTTAAGTGGGAAAGTGTCAGAAACCGGGACACCCGGGAGCTGGTGCAGCAGGGCATCCCCAGCCGTGACTTTTTCTGTCAGCAACTGCAAGGATTGCTGTAAGACTAACTTGCGCTGCTGCTGCTGTTGAATGAGCTGCTGTTGTTGTTCCAGGACACAGACTAACATAGCCTCCATGCTACCGAATCTTTTACCTCGTCGCCAGTGCATGGCAGTGCATGGCAGAGAATGGAGATACGAAGCTATCGGGGGGGGGGGGGGGGGGAGGGGGCAGTTGCTGGAAGTGTCGCTAACTACGAACAGACAGGACAGGCAAACGCGTAGGGGACAACAGACACTACGACCGATCAGGAGACAACACGAGGCAAGCAAGCAAGAACTGAGGTGATAAAGAAGGCAAGATAACAACAACGTAGGAACACTCCAAACAATGACAGTATGTATCTCAACATTTGGAGCTGGAACGCAGTACAGCCGAGATGCACACGTGAACTACAGTGAGTACCAGTCTGCCGGGGTAGCGCAGTGCGGCCGCCTAAATAAATGACAGCAGGAAACGCAATTGGCCACGGACTTCACGTGGTATGGAGAGTGACGCACTCACATGGCGAGGATCGCGGTGCAGGCGCACGCAGGGCCACAGAGACCCCTAGTGGTTATCCAGGCCCATCCCCTGTAGCGCGCATCCATCTTTCGCACCTTCTGACACCAGACCATAGCGATGTCATGCTCTTAACAAAGGCTCTTGCATCGGTCATCTTTTGTCTAAAGCCCATTAATGCCAAATTTCCCAGCATTGTCCTAGAGGATACATTCATCGTATGTCCCACATTGATTTCTGTGGTTATTTCACACAGTGCTGCATGTCTGTTACCACTGACAATTCTATGCAATCGCCGTTGCTCTCGTATGTTAAGCGGTGGCCATCGGTCATTGCGTTGTCAATGGTGAGAGGTAATGCCTGAAATGCAGTCTTCTCCGCACATTCGTGAGGCTGTGGATCTCGGAATACTCTGAAATGGAATGACCCATGCGTATAGTCCAACTACCACTCCATGTTAAAATTCTGTTAATTGCTGTTGTGCGGCACTAATCACGTCGGAAACCTTTTCATATGAATCACCTGAGTAAAAATATAGGCTGTGTCAATGCACTGCTATCTTATACCTTGTGTACGTGATACTACCGCTATCTTTATACATACATATTGCTATCCTCCGACTTTTGTCACCTCTGTGTATATTGGTTTCCACTTATTTCACAGTAATACTTGTTCTATCCACAAAAGGAAAGTTTTTGAATCATCTGTCATGTTTAATGACAGATCTTTGATGTATAGCAAGAAAACCTGTTGACTCAAAACAGAAAGCTGTGCTGCCTCCCCTCCCCAAATTCACTTTACACGACACTTGTCAGGTTCAAATGTCTTCCCTGTTGTTGACAGTGTAGAAAATTTTTCTGCTTCCTAAACCATCGTTTTATTGCATTTTGCTCTTCTTTAATCACCTTTCCCCACGGTCATAGCTCCTATTGTCATTACTTGCATTTATAGTACCGGTTAATGGTCTCACCATCCGCATCAGGAGAAGAAGTAATGTCTTTTAAAGTTAGCTAATTTACGTTATCAACTACGCTTTGGAAATTTAGACAGAGACGCTAAGTTGCAGCAGGGTTCATTTGCTTAATGCCAAGTAGGTGAATTCCTCACTATGGTCAAGTGCATCTCAGGTCATTCGATTTCCTGAGACAACTATGACACATGATTCTAGATGTTCTAATTTAAAAATATTATTCATGAAATGAATCTGAGGTAGCTGGTGCATTCACTAAAGAGCATTCCTGCAGCCACAGTGAACAGAATAGTCGCACCAGCCGCGTGATTAATTGAGATGATATCATGCCTTGTACTGACCGTAAACGTCAGTGGTGTGCAGGACGAGCGAAACGCTTCTTATAATCCGATTTCATTGATGGCAGTTTGTGTGTTTTGGCTACACAGGGTGTTTAAAAATATTGCCACATACTCCTACACGATGCAGTACGTCATGCGATATAGGCCGGTCTGTCCTCTCGTTCACATCTGTGTGTTACGAAAATGGCTCTGAGCACTATGGGACTCAACTGCTGTGGTCATAAGTCCCCTAGAACTTAGGACTACTTAAACCTAACTAACCTAAGGACAGCACACAACACCCAGCCATCACGAGGCAGAGAAAATCCCTGACCCCGCCGGGAATCGAACCCGGGAACCCGGGCGTGGGAAGCGAGAACGCTACCGCACGACCACGAGATGCGGGCTGTGTGTTACGAAGAAGTAGACACTACTACGAAGAGGTAGTGCTGCATGTGGCTCTAAAATCCTGAGGTATCCTTCAGCATTTCTTCGCAGTGTATCACGCACTCTTTTATATGCTCTTGGCTCCATTTGGAAAGTGTCACATGCACTGGTCCTTGGTTATTGAGATGTACGGGCCCTGAGGTGTGCGCCGTATCACGTGACACGACAGGCCGTACGAGTCGCGGCAACCATCTCTGGCAGGGGCCAGTTACTATTTGAGACATGTTCAACACTACACAGCTGCACGTTTAAATACAGTCACGCTGCCGATAACATATGACAACACTAACAACTTTACCAAGTATTGACGTACTGGGTTTTCACTTGGCCCCATATGTAGTAAAATCTTCACGATTTATGTCGGGCAAGGGAGCTAGTTTGACGTCACATGTTCGCTGCGCCGCCTTTATTTACTGGGGGCCCCGGAATGGTCACACACTCCCGTAAAGTCTGCACATTATCTACTGTTTGGACCTATGTCAGTACTTTTAAACTTCCCCATATCTGTAAATCCAACGAATTGATGTCCAGTCAATGGGGAGGCCATGCTAACAGACCTTTTCAACCAATCCATCGTCCATGAAAGGTTGCAGTGAGCTACTGCCGCACGTCTGTAGGAAGTGGGATGGCGGCCTGTCATGTATAAACCACAATCGTCATCTTTCCACAAGGGTAACATTCTCCAATTGCACTGGTAATTCACTTCCTATCTTTAAAATGTTAAGAATTCTTACAACAGCCTCACTGTACATTTACTCAGTAATGAAACTTGTTCTTGACAACATGGGCCAGTTTAAAAACAACAGTGACATTCATTATTATAATACCAGAAGAAAGAAAGACTTCTACAATCCTCTACTTTACCTATCTTTGCAGCAGAACGGTAAAAAAAAGGTGCTGCAAAACTCTTCAATAAATTACCAGATAAAATAAAATGTATGACAGACAGCAGTAACAGTTTTAAAAATAAATTGTAATCATATCTCCTTGACAACTCCTTCTATACCATAGATGGGTTTTTGAACATGAATAAATAAATTTATAGGTATAATATATGTATTTTGTGCCATTTAAGGGCATGGGGTACTTAACAAAAATTTTAAGCTTTTTTCTAAAAAAAAAAGTTCATTCATGTGTATATTTCTTGTGCACTTAACACATTCCACATCATAACGGTTACCGCGAGATTGATCAATGGAACACGTAACTAACTAGCTAACTAACTAACTAACTGCTCAGAAATCTGCGATGCGCGACACTTGTTAATCTGTTTGACCCTATGAACCTGTCACTAACAATTCCTCCCTATACGTCGATTGTAAAGTTATCCTAATGCCTCAGTTATATGATTGTTCAGTCGTTTGCATCTGCTCACACAAAAGCATTGTTGTAATTTAGTATGCCTTCTCTTGCAAATACTGCCTACATTACCGAATACTACACATTAAGCATCACAACTAGAACGCTCCATATCCAACAGGTATTGGTTTCCAGACATATAACTATCTGAATTTTTATTTTTATTTTCATCATTATTATCTCACGTGACATTTAAATCTTCGCAACACAAGTGGGGGGGGGGGGGGGGCAGAAGGGGGAGAAGAGGCACGGGATACTTTATGTCCATCTTTCGAAAATCTCCCAGTTTACTCATGTACATTCCGTTTTAAAATTTTGAAATAAATGATTTTTGCTTTAATGATTTCTTATACCAGATTACGTAATTATTTAGATTTTTTAGTAGAATATCTTAGTAGTCTCAGTAGTGATGTGATTTTTCGGAACAAACGTGATTTTCATATTTTCAATTTTATGACCCTTCTTACAAATCTATATATAGGATGTTTTAAAAAGAATATACGTCTTTCAAACGCATATATTTATTAAACTTTAAGGCATACGAATATGAAACTTTCCACACATATTTACGAATCTCTCAAGTTCAGGTTACAGATGTTTAAGATGTCCTCCATCAGCGACACGAACGACATCACATCGATACTCAAATTCCTCCCATACTCGGGCAAGCATGTCCTCTGTCACTGATGTTAGGGCAATACGGATCCGGTTCTTCAATTCTTCCACCTTCTGTGGGAGTGGTGGTACATAAACGTTGTCTTTAACGAAACCCTCCGGAAAGAAGTCAAAGTCTGTCAATCCGATGACCGTGGAGCCCAGCTGAGACGTCCTAAGTCGCCAGCTCCTTGACGACCAATCCAACGGTTCGGTAGAGTTTCATTCAGATATTGACGCACTTGGCGACTCCAGTGAGGGGTGCCCCGTCTTGTTGTAGGCAGTTTTAACTCCCGACTGGCACGACGAGTTGATTTTGAAGGACTACGTAGGAAATCAGTTTGAATTCGTGCAACATTTTCTTCAGGAACATAAGGGCGGCCGGGACTCTTTCCTTTACGTACACACCTAGTATCTAGAAACTGTCGATACCATCTGCGAAAGTTCCACACATTCGGAGGATCAATTTGGTACATCAACCTGAAACGTCTTTGCACTGTAATCAGGGAATTGCACTTCGTAAACTCGAGAACACAAAATGATTTCTGCTGCGGAGTAGTCATTTTAAGCATATGACGGTTGCCAAGCAAAACAGAAGACAATTACCATTTAGCGGCTATTAATAGATTGTATTCTTTTGTCGAATAGCCTAGGCGAGGCGCAGCTATCGGTAGTTTTGTCGATACCGGTTTGAATTACCGCGATCGACGGTTTAATACCTGCGTGTGCTTGTAGGCTGAAAACGAAAGTAGGCTTGAGTCGGCTTGATGTAACAATTTATTAACGAAGCCCTGTGGGCAGAACAGACCATAATACACTGTAATCAATACGTCATGCGAAGGCGTGAGAAAAGTTCAGTACGGTAAATTATTCGGTATCTAACACTTGGATTCACGCTTTTCGTCAAGTAGGACATGGAACAGAAATCAACAACCAAAGAGTAAATCACAGAACAAGTGTCGCTTGTGTTTAGCGTCTCTGGCGTCCAGTGAGAAAGTTTCGTGGCACTGTACTTACGAACACCAACACGTGTCACGGCGCTGGACGATGACAGAAGACGCCACAGTTTGGACAAAACAATACTTTGCAATACGTATATTCTTTTTGAAACATCCTGTATCTTTAAAAAGTATATTGTGAATGATAGTTGACGACAAGTAACGAAATTTGAATTTAGAAAATGTTATGGTGGTAATTAGGTACCCCTCCCTTTGGCGTACACACTACGAAAAATGCGTTGGTATTAGATCAGAAAATGTCACACCACTACCCAGAGTTAGAGCAGAGCACTAATGAGCGACAAGAAAGAGAGATAAAATCGCTCTTTTCACATCATCTCCCTACAACAATGAGCTGCAAGAAGAAAACTAAAGAGAACAGATCAAAGATCAGGCTTAATTACACTACGTCATTCCTTTGTGTTAAAATTGTGCGCTCACGCAACCAGTCTTCAGAATTTCCTGCAAATATGTGAGCTTGTGGATCTCCTGTCATTATTGCAAGCATATTTTCTTCCTTAAGTAAACTTTTTGACATGATCGCAAAATATTAATCTCTTTGAAATCTTGTTTTTGGAATTATTGTAATATTTGCCGAAAGTTCCCTGATAGTAGCAAAAAAACTCCTCCGATTAATATGTTGTTTCACCGAAGACCTTGTTGCGTTGAGTGCTTCAAGACCTTTTTTATGAGCCATTGTACATTCGTTCCATATAATCGTTTTTGAGTGCTTTAAAAGTTTACCACGTGGCGAAGATCTCGTTATATCACTGAAAACTCTAGGCAGATATAACACGACGCAATATTTGTTGGCAGCGCCGATTCTTAGTTACGTTAGCATTACAATTTTTCTCACCAACAACTACCCACTTCCACCCACCGCGACAAAACCACCATAGTGCAGAATGCGATACTTAAGGCTACTCCCATGCATTAATGCCATTGCTCTGCAGTGAATAGTTTTGGCTACAAAGTGAAATATACGGGCGCGTTGGTTCCGCATATCGGTATGCACGTGATAGTTAAGACAAGTGTGTCGATAACTTTTCTCAAGTTTTCATGTGCAGTTTCTCCTTTATTATTTCCTTCCGGTGATTACTGTAAATGATATTGAGACGCTCTACAAGAGATTACACCACGCAATTTATGATGGCAGCGCCGAGTCTTAATTACATTAAAATTACAATTTTCGCCTCCCACTTTCACCCACCGCGATCAAAACACCACAGTGTACAGTGGGAGACTTAAGACTATTCCCGTGCATAAACGCCATTGGTCTTCAGTGAGTAGTTTTGGCTACATAGGGAACACGTAGCTTATATACGAACTGTAATACTGACAGAAAAAGTTACATCACTACACTACGCTAGCCTACATATAGTACTCTCTCATGAATTCTTTTCGAAAATGTGAGCGTATTTTGAAATTAAATAACCATGAAGATTTTATACAAATGTACATTTGATGGAAATTTGCTTGTGAATCTGCACTGTCCAGCTCGCAACTGACGTTACCTTAATCACACCGTGATTACGTTAAAATGCACATAACTTCATTCTGAAATAAAGAGAAAAATAACAAACAGTAAGTACAATTTACTCCACTTAATTAAACGGAAATAATGTAAAAATCCAAGAAAGATTTTCATATGGCAGTACAAGATTACGACAATACCTCAAATACTTTGCTGTTACCAGTGGACACTGCCTCCTTCTTATCGACCTGTTTTTCATTACTGAAAATTTTGTTCACAGCACACCATATGGTAATACTTGCAACACTGCCTACAGTAAAAATTTTAACATCGCTATATAAAAACTTTAATATTATTTCACTTCGCACACAATTCAACTAGTACAGTCATTTTGAAATAAGCCTTTTGCTCTACGGTTCCTTGAAATTCCACTGAAGAACATTATTAGCAAAACCTCCTGAAACGACTCTATCTTACTCACTATTATGTACTGAAAAAAGCGAACAATAAATTAATCCCAAAATTCATTTTGCTGTTCTTGGTTTAACATCGACGTATTTACAATATCACCAAAATTCCTCCGAATGTAGTGAAACTGAGAAATATGTTTGGAGAACCAAAACGACTGGGAACTACGTTCATACTTTACTATTGTATTATATATATGAAAGTAGTTACCGAATAATAGACTGAAGACCATTATTAGGGAGTTAGGTTCCTGTCATCTGATGTCACAATGTACCGTTTTACATTTTGTGCCAAAACAGAAACAGAAACCACTAATTTCACTACAATTTTAAATACAGACAATGCAAACAGTATACAGACTTTGAAGGTTCAGCAAAATCATATGTGTCCACTTTACTTTATTATCCCCTTGATTTAAATAACATATCACAACGTCTGACGACAATGTCTCAGCAACGTCATATAATTTTCCAGGAGACCACGAGTTCACTGCTCCTTCTATCTGGAGGCAAGAAAACGTCAATAAGAAATCACACACTTTATTGGAGGACAAAAAGTGGGATGTATTTTACTTTATACATCTTGCTATTCGACTTAGTAACAGTCAGATAGTTCAAATGGCTCTGAGCACTATGGGACTCAACATCTTAGGTCATAAGTCCCCTAGAACTTAGAACTACTTAAACCTAACCAGCCCAAGGACACCACACACATCCATGCTCGAAGCAGGATTCGAACTTGCGACCGTAACGGTCGCGCGGTTCCAGACTGAAGCGCCCGGAACCGCCCGGCCTTAGTAACAGTCCTGTTTTCTTGAAATAAACAGCAAAAATAATAATAACTGGTAGCTTCTTAAACTCAGTAATTCATTTTCAGTTGTAAAAGGCTACTCGAGTACAAATACGTTGCAACAGCAAATAAATGCATAGCCTGAAATATATAGCGTGAAAGTACAGTTTCCTGGGTATAAAGGCACTGTTATACATATAATTGCGTAAGTATTCATCAAAAGACTAAAGAAATGGAAGTACTTCATTGGACGTAAAACAAAAAAGTGAAGGTAATGCAGAAAATGTGGTTGGGATTACTTTTTTGTCTCGTTTCGAGCTCATGATATAATGATCCCTGTTCTGAATGAGAGTATTCTCTATCCAAAACGCTCGCTCACTAACAACCTGCATTCTTTCCTTTCTGCAAAAAACTACTTCTCTCTGCTCTGTTGCCTGCGTCAATTTTGTTTCCTATCTGTATCATATCCTGAATTTGCCGTAACCTGATTTCCCTCATTTCAGCTGTGAAAGCTTACTTCAGAGCTGCAACGTGAATGAGGAGACCATTTTAAATTTACCATAGCAGGGATCCACAAGTCTGTTCACTGTTCTTTTATCAACTTTGTTCACAGATTTTTATATTCAGTGCGTAATTGAGCAGACACCGGGAAGATACACAGTAATCATTTGCAATTCATATGAGCGGTAATTCTAAAAATCAGTGGATTGCAGTTCAGACGACCTCACCGGAAAAGCGTTAAATTTTCCTAGAATTAGGGCACGTTGTGTCAGTTTAACTATTGCGAATGTTCATTTCAGAAAACGGATTCGCTTAACATTCCATATTTCCCTCCTTAAAAGGGAGACGCTAATTCGTTATCACATTTGGGACCAACGTTAAGTATTTCGGAGAGCATGTAAAGATTGATTTATGAGATGTCCTTTTTGAAACAACCGATGGTATGGTGCCTGTGATGCACGAGTCAGAGTGTATTAGTAGTAGTAGTAGTAGTAGTTTTATTCATCCGTAGATCTCTTTTTACAAGGATATAGGACATGTCAAAGTATTTACAAATTTAGATCAATTTAAAATCAGCTAATTCGTATACACATATATTTACAGACTTCTAGTTAGAGAAAATCATTAGATTTACTCGCGGTATACAGTACTTTTTTTACAAATAACTTATTAAATAATGTAATGCCACATTGCTCACTAATATCTCACTATCAGTCACTACACACACTATACACAGATTGTTTCATAACACTTCATTCACGACACACACACACACGCACGCACACACACACACAAACACAAACACACACACACACACACACACATTGGTGATCTCTGGGCCATTTTCTGTACCGCAACTTCCCATTTGCTATCCTGAAAAACTTAGTCAGCATCACTCCATAATGAGTGAGAAAGAAGAAGTGTTAGTATTGTGCCGTGCATAGCTTGGAGTTCAAATGGTTCAGACGTCTCTGAGCACTATGGGGCTTAACATCAGAGGTCATCAGTCCCCTAGAACTTAGAACTACTTAAACCCAACTAACCTAAGGACATCACACACATTCATGCCCGAGGTAGGATTGTAACCTCCGACCATAACTGTCGCACAGTTCCAGACTGAAGCGCCTAGAACCGCTCGGCCACACCGGCCAGCCGCATAGCTTGGGGATAAGTATTTCTAGCAAGGAAAAAAAAGAAGGAAAAAACATAGCGTGAAGGTGTTATGTGGAATGTTGGATATTTTATAATCATTATTATTATTTATTTGTATAACATTTTTTTATCAAACCCTTACTCTGTTTTAGCTAAGTAATCCTTCAATGTGTAAAATGTATTACATAACAAGTGCTTTTTAGCTGCCTTTTTAAATAAGTGTATTTTTTCAATTTCTTTACTCTCTTTTGGTGATTTACTGTACAGATTTATTCCTTGGTAGAAAATGCTGTTTTGAGTTTTATGTTTATTTTTTCTTTGTAAATGTAAGTTGAGTCTATCTCTTGTTGCATGGTCTTGGGCAGAGCTGTTTGTGCAGTAATTACCAATGTTATTTTTGATGTGTACAACTGACTGGTAAATGTATTCGCATGGAGCAGTTAAAATCCCAAGTGTTCTGAACATATCATTACAATGAGCTCGACCAGTATTTTTGGTTATTATTCTTATGGCTCGTTTCTGAAGTTTGAAAATTGTGTTCATATTTTGTACATTTGTTCCCCAAAAAAGAATGCCGCAGCTAAGAGTGTACATGTGAATAATATGTAACTAAAAGACAGTGCATGTTACACACTGATGATAGGATTCTACAGGTATAACATGCTGATAACATTCTGTTTGCAAGTACCTTTGTGTGTTCACACCACTTCAACTGATAATCAATATTCATTCCCAGAAACTTTCCATTTGTTACACAGTCTATAGAGGTGCCATCTACATTTAATTTAACATTGGCATTTTTCCTCTTCAAACTGAAATTCATTGCATTAGTTCTCTTTATGTTCAAAGTCACTTTATTACTTATTGACCGATCATAAACTTCCTTGTGAGTTTCATTTGCTTTCTCGCCAAGGAGTTCTCTTGTTTTCTCATTGACTATAATATTGCTGTCATCACCGAAGAGGATATTTCACCATGAGTAACACTACTGGGAAAGTCATTGACGTATATCAGGCGAAGTGTTGGTCCTAATATGCTACCTTGTGGAACCCCTATATTAATGTATTTTGGTTCTGATAAGTGTTTTAGTAAATGTTTAGATCTATTTGAAGTATGTGTTATCTCTACTCTTTGGACCCTATCTGTTAGGTATGATCGAAACAAGTCATTAGCTAACCCTCTTATTCCTAATGCTTCTAATTTATTTTACAGAATCTTGTGGTCGACTGTATCAAACGTCTTAGAATGATCCAAAAATATGCCTGTGGCACACTCATCTTGATCAAGAGTATCAAGTACAACTTTTGTGAATTTCACTATGGCTGACGCCATATTTTTGCCACTTCAGAAACCAAACTGTGATTTCCTTAAGGGATTGTATTTATTCAGGTAATTCATTAATCTGTCTTTCATAATTTCTTCTATTGTTTTCGAGAATGCTAACAGCAGCAAAATGGACCACTAATTTTTTGTCTTCTGTTTTACCTTTCTTAAGCAAAGGTACAACTCTTGCCTGTTTCAGCTGCTCTGGAAATGCCCTGATGTGAACTATTCGTTTATTATATTTGTTAAGGGGCCTTTTATAATCCCTACCCATCGTTTCAGTATACACATTAGTACTTCATCTAAGCCTACTGACTTTTTATTTATTAGTTTTTGAATTGTTTTACTGACTTCATTCTCTGTAGTTGGAAGTAACATCATTGTATTTAGTGCAACATTATTTGCTGGTGTTATATTTGTTTGGGGGAATTTTTGCTGTAACTCCTCTGCATTACTTGGAAAATGCTCGTTTACATAGTTTGCTAAGTGCTGTGGATCATTTATTACTCTATCCCCCTCCCTTAGCAATACAAGGGCAGTTCAATAAGTAATGCAACACATTTTTTTTTCTGAAACAGGGGTTGTTTTATTCAGCATTGAAATACACCAGGTTATTCCCCAATCTTTTAGCTACACAACACTATTTTTCAACGTAATCTCCATTCAATGCTATGGCCTTACGCCACCTTGAAATGAGGGCCTGTATGCCTGCACGGTACCATTCCACTGGTCGATGTTATACAAAAAACCATTTCCCACCCTGTTATTGAAGTAAAGATTGGATCATCCACATTTTCAGCAGTAATCGATTCTGGATCACCTATGTCAATTACAAATGAAGAAACATTCAACGAATGTAACAAAGAGAATACTTATCCTACGTCACCATTAGGCAAAACTAAAATAAAAGGA
Source organism: Schistocerca cancellata (assembly GCF_023864275.1). Lineage (NCBI taxonomy): Eukaryota > Metazoa > Arthropoda > Insecta > Orthoptera > Acrididae > Schistocerca > Schistocerca cancellata. The sequence continues at coordinate 249,855,452 of NC_064626.1, forward strand.
GCAGTATATAGTAAAGGAGTAGATGTAAAATTATAGACACACTTATCATTTTGTATTGCAGGTCATACGTTCCACTCAAATTTTTGGAGTGTTCCCTTATTGACAACAGACGTTATTTTAGGTACGAATTTTTTGGTACAACACGACGCAATTATTGATTGACTTTCAAAATTCCTATTTAATGTTCAAGGATGAAAATATACAACTCGCATTAGAATTTCAGCACGCTTTATCTGCAGATTAACAGGCAATTATTCGGTGAGAGGTCATTTTTACATCACGTAACTTAGACTGTCATTCCTCACTGTTCACAGATACGTACGTTCATAACTACGAGGGCAGTTCAATAAGTAATGCAACACTTTTTTTTCTGAAACAGGGGTTGTTTTATTCAGCATTGAAATACACCAGGTTATTCCCCAATCTTTTAGCTACACAACACTATTTTTCAACGTAATCTCCATTCAATGCTACGGCCTTACGCCACCTTGAAATGAGGGCCTGTATGCCTGCACGGTACCATTCCACTGGTCGATGTCGGAGCCAACGTCGTACTGCATCAATAACTTCTTCATCATCCGCGTAGTGCCTCCCACGGATTGCGTCCTTCATTGGGCCAAACATATGGAAATCCGACGGTGCGAGATCGGGGCTGTAGGGTGCATGAGGAAGAACAGTCCACTGAAGTTTTGTGAGCTCCTGTCGGGTGGGAAGACTTGTATGAGGTCTCGCGTTGTCATGAAGAAGGAGAAGTTCGTTCAGATTTTTGTGCCTACGAACACGCTGAAGTCGTTTCTTCAATTTCTGAAGAGTAGCACAATACACTTCAGAGTTGATCGTTTGACCATGGGGAAGGACATCGAACAGAATAACCCCTTCAGCGTCCCAGAAGACTGTAACCATGACTTTACCGGCAGAGGGTATGGCTTTAAACTTTTTCTTGGTAGGGGACTGGGTGTGGCGCCACTCCATTGATTGCCGTTTTGTTTCAGGTTCGAAGTGATGAACCCATGTTTCATCGCCTGTAACAATCTTTGACAAGAAATTGTCATCCTCAGCCACATGACAAGCAAGCAATTCCGCATAGATGGTTCTCCTTTGCTCTTTATGGTGTTCGGTTAGACAACGAGGGACCCAGCGGGAACAAACCTTTGAATATCCCAACTGGTGAACAATTGTGACAGCACTACCAACAGAGATGTCAAGTTGAGCACTGAGTTGTTTGATGGTGATCCGTCGATCATCTCGAACGAGTGTGTTCGCACGCTCTGCCATTGCAGGAGTCACAGCTGTGCACGGCCGGCCCGGACGCGGGAGATCAGACAGTCTTGCTTGACCTTGCGGCGATGATGACACACGCTTTGCCCAACGACTCACCGTGCTTTTGTCCACTGCCAGATCACCGTAGACATTCTGCAAGCGCCTATGAATATCTGAGATGCTCTGGTTTTCCGCCAAAAGAAACTCGATCACTGCCCGTTGTTCGCAACGCACATCCGTTACAGACGCCATTTTAACAGCTCCGTATAGCGCTGCCACCTGTCGGAAGTCAATGAAACTATACGAGACGAAGCGGGAATGTTTGAAAATATTCCACAAGAAATTTCCGGTTTTTTGAACCAAAATTGGCCGAGAAAAAAAATGTGTTGCATTACTTATTGAACTGCTCTCGTATGTTATTCTGTGTTTGTTTTCCTCTCCCCATTTCCTTTTTTATAACACCCCGACTGCTTTGCTTTTATTCTCTACATTATACATTATTTTGTCATTAAATGAGTATTTTGCAGCAATCAGCTATGATAGAAATTTAAGAATAATGGATCATGGCGAATCTTTTTCATGGAACTGAGGTGTTTAAGTGTTTGGGACGACCTCTTAAATCCTACTGTTATCCATCTGTTTTTGTGAGATGTTGATACAGACATGCATACTTTGGGAAATGCCTTTTCAAAGTTCAATTCACATTGGTTTCCTTATACACTTCATCCCAGCTTTATTTTTCTAGTTCTCTTGAAAAATCTTTTATTTTTATTTCTAATAGATTTCGTTTGTAGACTTGTAGTTTAGGGAATGATTCTATGTCTGACTTTACTGTTGTTATTTGACAGATATGGTCTGATAGTCTGAGATCCTTTACAGCTAAATCGCGTTTTTCCCCTGTCCATATTTGGGGCCACGTGGTCAATTACTGATGAACTCGTTGTGGTAACCCTTCTTACACTATTGACCAATAGGAACATGCCAAATCTTTGAAGGATGTTTATGAAGGTGCTGCTGTTTTCATTTATGACGTTAGTGTTAATGTTAACTTCTCCACACAGAATTATGTTGACTTTTGTACTTCAGGCTTTATCTAGAACTTCTGTCAACTTATTGAAAAACAGTCCACACTACCACTGGGTGATCTATACACACACAAAATGATTAATTTCTTGGTGATATCAAGCCCTATTAATTCAATAGCTGATATTTCAAAGAGTTTGTCTTCACTTACGGTACTGAGGTCATGTCTTGATTTGAACTCTGTTCCTTTTCTGATATAAATGCATGATCCTCCATCCGTTTGAAGTAGTTCTGCAATAAGAGATTGCCTTTTCATACAATGATAATACTACATGCCGGATTTCTGTGTCTCTACACCAGTGCTCAGTAATACAAACTACTGTGCACTTCTAAGACTGGAACTCAAATTCTAGTAGTTGTATTTTACTTTTTATTGATTGCATGTTTTGATGGAGGATTGTTAAGTCTGTGAAATTCCTCATGTCACTCTTCCCAGTGGTTTGTTTTTCTTTGTGACATCTAGCATATGTGATATTCGTGGTGTTAAAATCTGTCTTGTGAGTGATTGTTTCAGTATTTTTTTAAAGTGCTGGAGACACTCTTTAGGCAGGGGAACCTATTGTCTGGATTTATACTAAAAAAGACCTACTTTTCCTACCTATGACAACAGGTATTTTACCATGTGTGGCCTGAGATCCACCCCCTATACTTTCATGAATCAGCTGTACCCATCTTCCCTTCCCAGTCCTGTTTAGGTGTAGGCCATGCCTAGTGAAGCCCCATCTGTTGATAGTCCCGACAGGCACCAGAGAAACATGAGCAAAGTTGGCTGTCCTCAGAGCCATCCCTAGTTCCACCTTGATTCACTTCACAGCTCCATCAAGGTGTAGTCGATCATGACTCTGGAACAGCTCAACAAAGTGTACGTTGGTGCCATGAGTCAGGGAAGCTATCTTGTCCAGGTCGCCACCACGTCATATGCCCCATCCCTGTCCACACTGTTTCCCGCCCCACCCACTATCACTGCATGGTCCTTTTTTGTAAAGTCCTTACATAAAGACCCTAGGTCCTCTATCACATGACTTAGCCCTGCATTTGGCTTGAAGATACTGGTGGCCTGGTACGCTGCGCCTAAACTTTCCTGTAACTGAGGGCCTACACCTCGCCCATGGCTACTACCTAGCAGCAGCACTTTCTGCTTCCTAACACTTTGTACATTCCTAGGTTTCTTGGCTTCGATTGAAGTATGCTGCACATTTTCTGCTCCTTGTTCTACCTGAGGCTTTTCTACACTTAACTCTGGCATTGGTAGATATCTGTTTTTGGTGTTGATGATAAAACTGTCAGATCGCGTTGTCTTTCTTCCTACTCTCCTACCAGCTGCCAGTTCCCAACTACCCTCCTCCCCCCTACATCCCTTGATCCTTACGAGTTCCTTCCTTGCTTCTTTCCTAACAGCTGCTGGTTCGCAACCACCCTCCTCCCCCCTATCTCCCTTGATCCTTATGAGTTCCTTCCCTGCTTCTTCGAACTGTGCCTGAAGGGCACAGATTTTCCTGTCCTGTTCCCCAATCAAAATGTTCCTACTGCATACTCTGCAGTTCCAGGAGAGAGCCTCTTCTGTTCTCCCAAGCATCTTCGTCTTTAAGATCAGTGCACACTGGTTCACACAGAATACAAATACACAAAGCCTACTGTTGTAACAACGACTGTGGATTCACAGAATGGTTCATCTTTCTCTCAATAAGTACCATGTATTGGTTCATAAAAGAGACAATGTTCTTTTTGGACTATGTGTATCCTCGCTACACAGGAGCTATAGAAGCAACGATTACTCAAGAGCTTAGAGCCACCAAACATATACAGTTGAAGGCTTTTTTTTCGAATACTACCCCGTGCAATGTAGGGCAATGTGTTTATTGTTTGTATGCTTTCGAATATGAGGCATTATTTCTGAGAAAACAGTACTGGAAAATGAGAAATTAAAACTATCGACAGAAACACGCTTAACAAGATATGATTACTATAGTAGAATTATAGAATTTTTGCAACCATGTAAACTCCAGGAACTGATCGATGAGAGGATACGGGACATAAAAAGTATAATGAACTTACATTCGGAAATGCATGGTTTCCATACTAGACACCATTTATTCAATCATACATTGTTACAGAGACTGCGATCTAATATGCGCTGTGCAGCCACAGTTACAGTATGTGCTGAATTATAGTAGAATTATATGTAGGCTGTTTCTGCCATGACGAAAACCTTCAATGACGATACAGTGAAGCTATTGAATAACTTTGAGATAAGTAAGCAAGTTTTCACACATGTTTTGTATTCTAGAACGTAATATAACAATCTGTTACGTTTCGTAGTCGCTACCATTGTGGCTTAGGTCACCTGACCATCATGTAAGCATACCTGGTGCCGGGATAGAAAATGCCACTAATGTAATCAAGATGGTTTAATTTCCATGTACATATGTTGTCCTAGACGACACAGTTACATTTTCACTTTAAACATCTTGCTTGTGGGCACTTGTGGCAGACTATAATGTCTCTAAAATAATATTGTTAATGAGAAAATGTTTTAATGATTATTAATTATAACGTTTGGTTTTTATTATTTAGCTTTTTTGGTTTGCCGTAGTTTAAGTTCATCAACAGAAATTGTGGCCGAGCGGTTCTAGGCACTACAGTCTGGAACCGTGCGACCGCTCCTGACGCAGGTTCGAATCCTGCCTCGGGCATGGATGTGTGTGATGTCTTTAGGTTAGTTAGGTTTAAGTAGTTCTAAGTTCTAGGGGACTGATGACCTCAGAAGTTTGTTGCGCTGATAGGAGAGCTGCTGGAAAGAAAATAGATTTAGATTCAATTTTTCCACTAAATGGTGGCGATCTGGTAGTACAGCCGCTGCTAGATTGTTTTTGCCGGTGGGCTCCTATGAATGCTGAAATAACGTAGATATTTGACACAGGGCACACGAAACTACTGAATAAAGGCATGAAATAACCATTTTAAATAATTATCTATTTTAACAATTAATTCATTATTAATTCATTACATATACGGTTACAGACCTGATAGGGTTACGTAAGCTATGATCATGTCTACGAGACCAAGAGAGACGACAAACGAGAGAAGACGGCGTAAATTGACCCCTATATACAGGGTGTTTCAAAAATGACCGGTATATTTGAAACGGTAATAAAAATTAAACGAGCAGCGATAGAAATACACCGTTTGTTGCAATATGCTTGGGACAACAGTACATTTTCAGGCAGACAAACTTTCGAAATTACAGTAGTTACAATTGTCAACAACAGATGGCGCTGCGGTCTGGGAAACTCTATAGTACGATATTTTCCACATATCCACCATGCGTAGCAATAATATGGCGTAGTCTCTGAATGAAATTACCCGAAACCTTTGACAACGTGTCTGGCGGAATGGCTTCACATGCAGATGAGATGTACTGCTTCAGCTGTTCAATTGTTTCTGGATTCTGGCGGTACACCTGGTCTTTCAAGTGTCCCCACAGAAAGAAGTCACAGGGGTTCATGTCTGGCGAATAGGGAGGCCAATCCACGCCGCCTCCTGTATGTTTCGGATAGCCCAAAGCAATCACACGATCGTCGAAATATTCATTCAGGAAATTAAAGACGTCGGCCGTGCGATGTGGCCGGGCACCATCTTGCATAAACCACGAGGTGTTCGCAGTGTCGTCTAAGGCAGTTTGTACCGCCACAAATTCACGAAGAATGTCCAGATAGCGTGATGCAGTAATCGTTTCGGATCTGAAAATGGGCCAATGATTCCTTTGGAAGAAATGGCGGCCCAGACCAGTACTTTTTGAGGATGCAGGGACGATGGGACTAAAACATGGGGCTTTTCGGTTCCCCATATGCGCCAGTTCTGTTTATTGACGAAGCCGTCCAGGTAAAAATAAGCTTCGTCAGTAAACCAAATGCTGCCCACATGCATATCGCCGTCATCAATCCTGTGCACTATATCGTTAGCGAATGTCTCTCGTGCAGCAGTGGTAGCGGCGCTGAGGGGTTGCCGCGTTTGAATTTTGTATGGATAGAGGTGTAAACTCTCGCGCATGAGACGATACGTGGACGTTGGCGTCATTCGGACCGCAGCTGCAACACGGCGAACGGAAACCCGAGGCCGCTGTTGGATCACCTGCTGCACTAGCTGCGCGTTGCCCTCTGTGGTTACTGTACACGGTCGCCCTACCTTTCCAGCACGTTCATCCGTCACGTTCCCAGTCCGTCGAAATTTTTCAAACAGATCCTTTATTGTATCGCTTTTCGGTCCTTTGGTTACATTAAACCTCCGTTGAAAACTTCGTCTTGTTGCAACAACACTGTGTTCTAGGCGGTGGAATTCCAACACCAGAAAAGTCCTCTGTTCTAAAGAATAAACCATGTTGTCCACAGCACACTCGCACGTTGTGAACAGCACACGCTTACAGCAGAAAGACGACGTACAGAATGGCGCACCCACAGACTGCGTTGTCTTCTATATCTTTCACATCACTTGCAGCGCCATCTGTTGTTGAAAATTGTAACTACTGTAATTTCGAAAGTTTGTCTGCCTGAAAATGTACTGTTGTCCCAAGCATATTGCAACAAACGGTGTATTTCTATCGCTGCTCGTTTAGTTTTTATTGCCGTTTCAAATATACCGGTCATTTTTGAAACACCCTGTAAATATACAGGGTGTCCCATTTTCCTAGACCACCCTAAATAACTGTTTGTCCAGATGCATATTACAAAAGGTTTCAATCAAATGTTCTTTAGCCGTCATGGGGACATCAATCAGCATGATTGCCTTCGTTGTAGCTTTGTTTCTTTACAAAGATATGAACAGCAGTATGACTTATTAAAATGTCACCCTATATTTTATATTCGGTAATTCATTTCCTCTTTTAAAGACCTATTCAAAAATGTATCATGGTGTACCATTCACTGAAACACAACATTATTAATTGCATTACACAACAATGATTTTTAACCTGTAATCACAAACTCTTCCACTTGCTGGTGTTGTTAGAAAACACTAGAAAACCAAGTAAAAACGTAACACAAAATTGACTTTGACTCTCCTGTACCATTGCCCAGGAGTAGACCATTCAAATATGCTCACAGTGGCGACCCTGGACATCTATACAGTGGTGCACTCGTTGAATGTAAGAATCATTTACTGCTTCCAGTGTTGCCTTCTGAAGAGAATTACAAGCAAGCACGTTACGTTCCAGCATGTCCTCTGGAGTTGTTGGAATATCGCGATAGACAACGTCTTTAACGCACCCCCCCCATAGAAAAAAGTCCAGAGGATTTTAATCAGGAGACCTATCAGGCCAAGTAACTGTTCCTCCTCCATCTGGCAGGATACCTTCGGTTCAGAACACGACGTGCACGCAAAGGCATTATGTGCTGGACATCCATCGTGTTGACACCACATAAGCGTTCTGGTTCTTAGCGGCACTTCATCTAGAAGACGAGGAAGAATTCGTCTGAGGAAGTTGGCATAGGCTGTGCCGTTTAGACTACTATTGACGAAATAAGGGCCAATAATTGTAGTACCAAGCATCCCACACCAGACGTTAACTCTCCGTTGACGCTGATGTTCCACCTGTGTAAGCCATCATGGGTTGTCGCTGGACCAATAAAGCATGTTCCTTGTATTTACCTGTCCTTTGTTTGAGAAGGAACATTGAACGGTAAATAGAACATTGGAGAAGAAGTTCGGGTTGGCGAGGATTTGCTGACGGAACTGTACGCGATTCTGGATATCATTCCCATGCAATTCTTGATGTAGGTGTACATGGTAAGGGTGGAACTGGTGACGTGCAAGAATACGATGTACACTGGTTTTAGGAATGCCAATCTCGTGTTCAAGCTGTGGTGTGCTAACATGTGGATTCATAGCAACCGAAGCAAGAACATTAACTTCGGTAGCTTTGTCTGTGCGAGTGCTACGACGATTGCGTTGTCGTGGGTTGAAATTTCCCGTTTCCTGCAGCGTAACAACAAGACGATAAAACATCCGTCGGGAAGGTGGGTTCTTACGAGGATATCGCTATCTGTACACTTGCGCTGCCTGCGTAGCATTTCGCCTACCTTCAACAACAACAATAAAAGAAACGTTACGTCGATGCAGTTTGTAGGAAGGACAGCTCTTACTGTATGCCTACTCTGCACAACACTATTTAAAAGGACTAAACTACTATACTAAATGTACCCGTACATAAGAAAGCAGTATTGCAATTACCGTTCTGATAACTTACTATTCCCCATAGATGAGTAGCACTTCTACCTTCTCTTCGTACATTCTACTCACACAACTCTTCAGCTGACGACGGTTGACGGAATGACGGGTGTGCATTCTACTTACGTTTACATTTGTCCCCTGTCAACGTCAGGACGTGGATGTGTTCCATTACCACGAGTGCCTGCACTAAGCGCTAGGAGCGTCAACGTCAATGCTGTATTATGTAATTAATAACGTTGTAGTTCAGTGAATGGTACACTGTGATACATTTTTGAATAGGTCTTTAGAAGAGGAAATGAATTACCGAATAAAAAATACAGGCTGCCATTTATAAAAAGTCATACTGCTGTTCATATCTTTGTAAAAAGACAAAGCTACAACGAAGGCAATCATGCTGATTGATGTCTCACTGACAGCTAAAGATCATTTGCTTGAAAAGTTTTGTAACTTGCATCTGGACAAACAGTTATTTAGGGTGGTCAAGATAATGGGACACCCTGTATACAGAGTGATTTTTGCAACCGTGTACAAACTCTAGGAACTAATCGATGAGAAGATACGGAACATAAAAGGTATAATGAACTTACGTTCGGAAATGCATGGTTTCCATGCTAGAGACCATTTATTCAATCATACATTGTTACAAATACTGCGGGCTAATATGCGTTATGCAGCCACAGTTACAGTATGTGCTGAAAATGGTTTCCATGTGCCTCAATGCGCACCGTAGCAATTTCTGTCTCACACGTTTACATCGACCAGGCTGCATCCAAACTGTGTCAAAGGCAGCATGAATACACTGCTCAAGTGTCTCCACATCTGGAATGGGCTCTGCACAGACGACACTTATGAGATGGTCCCATAACCAGAAATCGCACGGATTGAGATCCGATCAACGAGCAGCCCATGCAATTGGATCCCCTCGTACGATCCATCAACCAAGGCAGACACGATTAAGATGCGTCCGGACGTTAATGGCGAAGTGGGCTGGAGCACCATCATGTAGCAGCTACATAACCCTGTGAATCATCAATGGCACTTCTTCCAGCAGGGGAGGCAAACACGCCTGCAAGAAACGCCGGAAATCCTTAGTCTTCAGTGGTTTAACTATCGACACAGTCTCCCCTGAATCGGTGTCACTGAGGAGTATTTCATATATCAGTTTCGGAAAGCCATTTGCAAGAGAATTATATGATTCTCTCCAGAAACAAAGTTTTTATTTAATTCACCAGCTATGTTCAGAAAGCGGCTGTTAAATACTGTACAGATATCTCACTTATCAGTAGCAGAAACATTTTTACTACGTACTGACTTTATATCTTAGTCCTTGTTCTGCTGATGAGACACTTCCTTCATGACTGACCATATGGTTCTAATTTAATCCTGTGTATTGGCTATTGTATTTGCGTAGAACATACTCTTTGCTTTCCTAATAAAATTGTTAAGCATTTACAATATTGTTCCATTGTGACAACTTCTAACATTTTGATAAAATTCTCACTTTGTTCTACATTATATCCTTATTGCGCTTATCAGCTACCCAGGCTGCCTTTTGCTGCTAGTACGCTCTTTTGAACATTATAAAGGAAATCAACTTTCAAAGAGCATGAGAAATGTGTTAAGGAAAGCATTATATTTGTCATCTATTTTATCAGCACAAAACAACATCCTGCTACTCTTGTTCCTCAACGAAGTTTAAAAACCTCTCTATTGCCGTAAGATTAGGTGTTCTACACAGTTTGTAATTATATATAACATTTGTTTGAGTACAAGACCTTTTAATCTTAAAAGGTCTGAAAGGCCATTCATTCTTTTACTAACCGAACGACCATATTGTAGTGAAGAATGAATAAAAATATTGTCAAAGGTTGTACTACTGTTCCCCTGCGTTCTGGTTTAAAAAAATATAGCCTGCTTTAGATCGTATGAATTTAGATCTTTCAACATCCTTTTCCTTGCACAGTCACATACGAAATTAATACTGAATTCACCAAATACAATTAATTTTTGGTACTTCCCATAAAGTGAACCAAGATCACACTCTAGCTGGAACAGTATCCTCTGAAATCACAGTTAGAGGAACTATAACTGACTGTAATTAAAAGTTTAGTTTCACTAAGTTTAACTGTCTCTGCACAACATTCAAATATTTGTTCAGAACAGTGCTTTGATACACCAACAGACTCAAATGGAATATTGTTTTGTATATCCATGGCCACTCCTCCACTCCGCAAAGAGCTCCATGAAAAACAGCCAGCTATTCTGTATCCTGATAAAGGAACCCTTGAGTTTTCACATTATTTAAATGGTGCTCTGATATCCTAGTAATATCAGAGCCAATGTCTATAAGCAGTTCACTAATTTTATCTCTAATACATCTTATATTTTGATGAAATATGTTAATTCTTTACTAACTTGATACCTAACCTTCTTTGAAAGTAGTTCCTTTGTTAGATATACCTTTTTAAGCATATATCTATCAGCTATCTATCAATAAAAGATGTAGCACAACACCAACTACTACAGGAATTTTCCCATGAGTGATTCCACCACCCCCACTATACAGTCACCTATAACCACATTTAAGTTCTGTGCTCAGTACAATTTAGATTTAGCTCTGATACCTCTGATATTTTGATTAAATATGTTAATTGATACCTGACCTTCATTGAAGGTGGTTCCTTTATTTCAGAGACTTATTTTAAGCAGAGATACCGACCATCAGACTTCAATCTAAAAAAGATGCAGCTGTAAAACCAACTACTGAAGGAATTTTCTCATGAGTCATCCCACCACCGACCGCTACGCTGTCGCCTATAACTACATTGCAGTCATATGCTCGGTCCAATTTAGATTTCCATCTGTCATTACTCCTAGAGTATTTTCTGAAGGAGAGAAGTTGATATTTGTCACATTTTGGGTTAAAGATGACAGACATTCCCGATATTTGGAGCTAATGAGCCAAAATGACCAGCTCGTACCGCTTGGGTTTTGGATGGGTTTAGCTGTAATCCTACATACTGCGTCAATTTTGATAGTGCATACAGGTCTTTATTGAGATTATCGATAGATCTTCTCAGGTTTATAGATTTTTCACTTAGATACAACTGGAGGTCGTTGCCGTACATGTGGTATTTGCAATAGGATAAGACTGATGACACATCATGAATGTACAATGAGAAGATTATAGAACCTAATACCGAACCCTCGGTGACATATGACACTATCTGCCTCCATTGTGACTTTACGGTGCCGGATATGACGTGTTGGTTCCGAGACGTCAGGTATGAGCGAAGCCATTGGACTGCACTTTACGAGAAATTTAGGCTGCTAAGTGTGGAAAGCAAAATGTCGTGGGTGACGGTGTCAAAGGCTTTATTGAAGTTTAAGAAGCACATGATAGTTGCATCATGAACGTAAATGATGTGTCATCAGTCTTGTCCTATTGAAAATACCACATGCACTCCAACGACCTCCAGTTGTATCTAAGTTGCTTCTTGTGTATCCATGGCAAGCTTCAGGTCATTTGTCACCTTTACTAAGGCAGATGTTATGAAGCCTAATTGTAGTTAGTCTAGTAGGTTGTTGGCAGATGGTTTGTTTGTCAGCTGCTTGTGGACTATATATTAAAAGGCCTTGGACAGTGCAGGAAGAATGTTTATAGATCGGTAATGAGAGGGTGCTGCGGCAGCGTCCTTTATAGGTATTGGTTTGACTAGTCACTGTTTCCAGTTCTCAGGGAAAACACTTGTAGTTGAAGATATATGTTATAGTGCACATTAGTAGGTCAATAATAAGCTTCATCTTTTGGATTGTGATGCCATCGTGTCCAATAGATGCTGATCTGATACACATGACGGCTTTTTGACGGTCTTGCAAGTAACATACTTTAAACAGAATGTTTCAGGGCTACACGAGCTAACCCCCATGAAATAATCTATGAGTCTCTGCCTCGTTTGTGGTTCAGTTGTTTTTTTGTAGGTAATGTGAATTATCCGTTCTGTTCATCGCTGGGACAGTGGGATCAGCTGCAGCTTTTACTTTCCTACAACAAGATCACGCAAGTTTTTCCATACGGCTGTTGGTCTATTTCTGTTGTCGGTTAATGCATGGGCATGTCTGAGGTATGCACTTCTCTCAGCTTGAATGATTCTGTTCCGCTTATGCTTGTAATTAATATGATTTTCAGGAGTGGGGCGCTGTTTGTATTCCCGATGTTCAGCGTCTCTGAGATTCGTGAGCTGTTTTAGTTCTTCAGTTAGCCTAGATGCAGGTTTCTTTATTTCTTTTACGGTCTTCGCCGGCCGAAGTGGCCGTGCGGTTAAAGGCGCTGCAGTCTGGAACCGCAAGACCGCTACGGTCGCAGGTTCGAATCCTGCCTCGGGCATGGATGTTTGTGATGTCCTTAGGTTAGTTAGGTTTAATTAGTTCTAAGTTCTAGGGAACTAATGACCTCAGCAGTTGAGTCCCGTAGTGCTCAGAGCCATTTGAATCATTTTTTTTTTTACGGTCTTCAAGAATGCATATTTGTCATATTGTTGAGTAAGCTTGCTAGTAAATCCATGAGGGTTTTGTTCATGTTCGAGAAAGGAACAGAAGAAGTCCCCAAGTTCCTTTTTGCGCCTCGGTTGCAAATTCAAATAAATTAAAGGGTTTGAAGTCTCGGTATGTAGTCAATTGCATTTAAGTTCAATTCCAATGTGTAGTTCTTCTATTCATTCATTCAACTTTCCAACTTTTTCGTCTTTGGCACTATCTTCCCATCTGAGCTGTTGATATTCATACAGTAACTTATGTTTTCTCGAAAAATCTGTTTAATTTTCTTACAGGTGGCACGAGTCTTTCTCCTAGTCAAGCATCTTCTACGGACTTCCATTTTAGCACTAACTATTCCTGCTTAGCCGTTATGCATTTTTTGTCAATCTCATTTGCTAGACATCTGGATTCCATATCACTTGCTTCATTTGCTGCATTCTGATTTTGGCTCCTTTTGTCAGTTACAATCATTATATCGTGTGTTGTCTGGCGAAATATGTCACAGTTTTTGGAGAGATTCCTCCATATTCTAATATGATGTATAGTTTTGTAATTCTGGGTTCACCTAATTGCTCACATCGGGAAAGGAAATTATTCATCTATGTAATTACGTGCATTTGTTTTCGAATTTATGATTATAGAATTCCAATGACGTAGTCGTGCACATGAGTAATCGCATCCGATCAGTCCGTTCCATAATACAGTGGTGGCTTTTCCAATAAATGTTATATAAAATGAATTTTTGAAGCAATGTTTTTCATGTCGCAGACTAATTTCTCGCTTGGTACCCGTCGCCGGTATTACGATGTCTTTGTGTAATCTTTGGCCTCGTAGAATCTGTTCAAAACCCACCATGAATAATTTCTTTGAATAAATCATTATCTTTCCGGTATGCTGATTTGATCTTCAAAGACAGAGAATTGCAGAATTTTGTTTCAGCCTTCTTTAATGTACCTACGTGATTGGGCTGTTACGGTAATTGAGTGCATAGCTGTGCGAACCATCAGTGTCACACTTATTATGAGACGCAGACAGAAAATGTGTTAACCCATTGGCTTATACAGCCGGCTCCCAGCAGGTCGCAGGTTTCACGGCCTTCATTACGTTGCCGGCTGTGAGGTGGGCCGAACAGGAGTAGCTCCTTCTTAGCGTTTCTCTTTCTTTGTTATAGGCTGGCGTGACAAGTTACATACCACTGGAAATCTGAGAAGTCGATCTATTTAGTGGTGTATAAAACACTCGATTTATCTGGATATTTTTGGAGTTATAAGCAATCGTTTTCAGGTTTTTTTTGGGTTAATACCCCTCCGCCCAATCCCATCAAGAAAACGCCCTCCAGAAATTGTGTTGGGTGCAAAGCAAGGAAGAAAACATACACGATATGAGCGTGAGGAACGTCTAGTGACATCGCACATGCCTGTATTTTTCGGGTATACCACACTGATAAAAACTTCTAAACAGTATTATCTTCATTTCTCATCACTTCAATAAATAGCAAGGATAGATTTATTAAAAAAGCCTATCAAAAATATTATACAATTTTTAGGAAATTGTTCAAGAAAAATATGCCGATTTTCGTAAATTTAAATAGTAAATGTGGGGAGGATTATGGGGAACATATTAGTAAATAAATAGGTTAAATGCTTTGGAGTAATGACATAGGACATTTTGTCAATTTCCTATCCTTCTGGATTTACATACTTTCGGAGGAGGTGGTATGTACGAAAAGAAGAAAAAATGTCCCCTTGGGCACTATAGTGTCTAACTTAAGAGCTATGACCGCTTGTTCATCTTCGCTTCTTTGAAACACATCTCTTCTGCTGAAGAAGTGCTCACAGCTCTTAAGGTATGCATTTTAGAGCCCAAGTTTATTGCATATTCTTGCTCTGAATGATCGTTCCTGCCATATACCTGAATGTTGACCATTCCTCCTGGGACACACTGTAAACAGGACCGAGACAGATTAGTAAAGGGTTGAGACAAGGCTGTGTTTTTATCTCCTACGCTGTTCAATATTTACACTAACGCAGCATTTCGGGAATGGTACCCCTACATATTACAAAAATTTGTGTATGTGTCCCTGAGTCTGCGTGTGTCTGCATGCTCCACATCTCTTCCTAGAGCACTGGACTGTTTTCGGTTAGACCGGACTGTTTTCTCTTAACATTGGTGTGGTGGCAAGAACCACCTATGTACCATAGTTCAGGAGATTAGCTGTCACAAACAATGTGTGCATAAAACCGCCGAACCATGCATGATGTTTAAACTTATTACTACTGTGCTGGTAACTCCGTTCGTAATAAATTTTGCATACAGTATTCACGTAATCCGCTAAATGCTCCTTCAAAATTGTGTGACGGTACCACACATAGTTCAAGAGATATAACGTCACAAACACTGAGATGCCAGAGAAGTTTCCGCATTGTGCATTATGTTTAAATTTATTGCTTCTTTGCTTCTAACGTTTTCTGCAAATTATTCAGCAGACAGTATCCACATATGCCGCTCAATGTACCTTCACAAATTGTACGGCATATAGTCCAAGAGATACGACGTCAAAAACACCGATATACGTGAAAAAATGCCGCATCATGCATGAAGTTTAATACATTTATTCCTTTCTACTAACACACTTTTACAGTCGAGCCAAGTTACGAAAGTCCCAGACCCCAGGCAGGGCTTTTGACAATTTTCAACTGTGAGGCGCAAACGGCTATAAGCCAAAACAGCCGCCATCTATAGAGCTGTGGAGATGTGTTATCGTATAAACCTTTAGAAAAATCGCCTTATAGGCACGAGAAGCAGCGATGCCCAGCGTATAGTAACTGTCCTGGTAATTACACTACAAACACAGTCCATTTTTTATTTTCGTTGCTAAAGATAACTGACAAAATGAACACCCAGGTAGTGCCGGGTTTATCAGCTACTTCTAGATAAACATAGGAGCACAACTAAACAATTCGATGAAGCTAAAATCAGTCCTGTGTGCTGAAGTTACATCGATTATTTCAAGAGAAGATTATTCACAAAAATGAGTTTACGCACTATATAAAATAAGTGCAGAGTACAATACGAAAACATCAACCAGTAAATCTGAGTCAGTGGAATTACGTGGAAAATCTTCAATTGGATGTGAGATTATGGTTAATGAAAAACACAATTCAACAGGTGAAAGTTCAAATATCTTGGATGTAAAATTTTGTATGAATACGAAGAGGATATGCAGATTAAGTTGAACAGATTTGAAAGTATTTTTAAAACAATTAATAGAACTTTAAAGCGTGAATCTCCGAAAGAAGCACGACTAATATTTCAAAGAACAGTTAGATTGCCAGTCCTGTTATATGGAAGTCAATAAAAGACAAGAAAACAGACACAAGGAATAGAAATAGATTTCTTAGATCAGCGAAGAGATATAAGGGAATGGATGAAATGTGAAATCATGATATTCGAAACGAGTCGTAAATTTCGAGTCTGAAAGAAAAATTGTATGGAAACAAAAAGAACCGTACTGAACAACTGCAAAGAACGGAGAGAGAGAAACCACTACGCCAATAAAGAATTTTAAACGGAAAGGGAAAAGAGATCGTGGAAGACTGAGAAAAAGAGTGAACTGTTACGGCCTACGGTTGGCCAATGTGGACAGAGACAACTATCTGAGTTGATAGCTACCTCTGGAAAAAGACATGAACCGTCTGCAACAGAAAACTACATTTCGTACTCAAAACGACACTAGTACACAATTATAACGCTTAGTTGTCAGTATCAAGAAAAATCATAATAGACAAATAGTCTTTCAAACTGTTGTAGATTTCTCAGTTTAATCCGTAACGTTATCTGAATGATGCACTTGGTCTTTGGTGGGGTACATTAGGAGTTCCAGCCGAGTGTCCATTACATAGACAATACGATTATAGCCATAGCGTCTCATGTCCCCAAGCAACAAGGCAAGGCAAAGTACGTTCAAGTGAAACCCGAGGCTGCAGACGCATCTCATGAATAACAGAGAAGCTGGGCTCACCGAGCTAGGCCGGTCGCGCGGAGTGTTTTATTCATGGTTCGCCAGCCGTGTTGACCGCTCGAGACAAAGCGTGTATACCCAGCGGGGCGGCGTCCAACCGCGATGCGTTCCGCAACACACGGCAGGGCAGAGCGGCCAATTCTACCGACTGTCACGTTAGGTCTCGTCCTCGTTAGGTATCGTCCCTCGAAGAACCCCTTCGTACACTTCTTACCAAATAAATCTGCTTGCCTCTTTCTTGTTTCTCTTTCATTTCCGTGTAGGTGTTTCATTATAAACTTAGAGAGTTGATAGGCGGAAATAAGAGACAGCCCTTTCGTCGCCCACCAAAATGAGGAAGAGGGGGAGGGGGTTGTTAGGACTAACTGCTGAATTGCAAAGAGAGGCTCAAACGTCCGGCGAAAACAGAAGATAAAAAATTAGTTAGTTAGTTAGTTGGTTGCCTGTTCCATTGATCAATCCCACGGTACGGTAGCCGTTATGATGTGGAACGTGTCAAGTGCACAAGAAATGCACATATAAAACAAATTTTATATATATATATACACTCCTGAAAATTGAAATAAGAACACCGTGAATTCATTGTCCCAGGAAGGGGAAACTTTATTGACACATTCCTGGGGTCAGATACATCACATGATCACACTGACAGAATCACAGGCACATAGACACAGGCAACACAGCATGCACAATGTCGGCACTAGTACAGTGTATATCCACCTTTCGCAGCAATGCAGGCTGCTATTCTCCCATGGAGACGATCGTACAGATGCTGGATGTAGTCCTGTGGAACGGCTTGCCATGCCATTTCCACCTGGCGCCTCAGTTGGACCAGCGTTCGTGCTGGACGTGCAGACCGCGTGAGACGACGCTTCATCCAGTCCCAAACATGCTCAATGGGGGACAGATCCGGAGATCTTGCTGGCCAGGGTAGTTGACTTACACCTTCTAGAGCACGTTGGGTGGCACGGGATACATGCGGACGTGCATTGTCCTGTTGGAACAGCAAGTTCCCTTGCCGGTCTAGGAATGGTAGAACGATGGGTTCGATGACGGTTTGGATGTACCGTGCACTATTCAGTGTCCCCTCGACGATCACCAGTGGTGTACGGCCAGTGTAGGAGATCGCTCCCCACACCATGATGCCGGGTGTTGGCCCTGTGTGCCTCGGTCGTATGCATTCCTGATTGTGGCGCTCACCTGCACGGCGCCAAACACGCATACGACCATCATTGGCACCAAGGCAGAAGCGACTCTCATCGCTGAAGACGACACGTCTCCATTCGTCCCTCCATTCACGCCTGTCGCGACACCACTGGAGGCGGGCTGCACGATGTTGGGGCGTGAGCGGAAGACGGCCTAACGGTGTGCGGGACCGTAGCCCAGCTTCATGGAGACGGTTGCGAATGGTCCTCGCCGATACCCCAGGAGCAACAGTGTCCCTAATTTGCTGGGAAGTGGCGGTGCGGTCCCCTACGGCACTGCGTAGGATCCTACGGTCTTGGCGTGCGTCCGTGCGTCGCTGCGGTCCGGTCCCAGGTCGACGGGCACGTGCACCTTCCGCCGACCACTGGCGACAACATCGATGTACTGTGGAGACCTCACGCCCCACGTGTTGAGCAATTCGGCGGTACGTCCACCCAGCCTCCCGCATGCCCACTATACGCCCTCGCTCAAAGTCCGTCAACTGCACATACGGTTCACGTCCACGCTGTCGCGGCATGCTACCAGTGTTAAAGACTGCGATGGAGCTCCGTATGCCACGGCAAACTGGCTGACACTGACGGCGGCGGTGCACAAATGCTGCGCAGCTAGCGCCATTCGACGGCCAACACCGCGGTTCCTGGTGTGTCC